>NC_091984.1:194633384-194946717 GCF_044704955.1 Pristiophorus japonicus | reverse complement strand
ATCTCAAACCCGACCCCAACCCACCCACTTCCGGATTTAATGGAGATGGGATGGGGGGCAGGCAGCCAATCCGCTCCCAAGAGGCGGGTTGGTACTTTTAATATTTTTCTATTTTTAACCTGCTTTGTAGGTTTAACCCGAGCCGGCTGGGTTTCCCAGGCCTCAGGAAACCTGGCAGCTTAAGGGAGACGAGGACAGCTTCGGGGAAAAAGGTGAGTGTCTTTACAGCACTGCTTGTGGACTAGGAGGAGCAGGAATGCATCTCCCTGGGCCACCAAGCTTACCTTCCATCAGACCTCCCCATACAAACCCCCATTGGGGTCAGGGATCGGATCACCCGATGTCGGGGCTCAGATCACCCAGAGGTCGGGGATTGGACCCACCACCATGCTCCCAATTGCAGCTGAAAGTTCCTCACCTGTGGCTGCAGCCCGCTCCAGATTTCTCCCCACTCAACTGGAAGCCAAACCTGTCAATCAGGCGGGGATCCTGTCAAAGAAAAAAGTTGCACGCTGTGTAGTTTAATCTCCACAGAAAGCCGTGAAACCAGGATTTCTAGGTATCACAGTCGATACTCCGCCCCCCGCCCACCTACGCAACCTGCCCCTGTCAATATCGAGACCTTAGTTTTTGAAATCTCTCATCCTAATTATATTCTCCCTTCTCTGTTACAGTTCCAGTTAATGCATTGTACCTGTTCTATGGCTACAATATCATATCTATAGTGAGGTGTCGAAAACCATATCTTTTACTCCAGTTGTGGCCTAACTTGTGTCTTGCACAGATTCACCATCAACTATATTTTTGCATTTCGTACCCTCATAGTACCCTCAACACCCAGAATCCCAGTTGCCCTCTCTATGGGTTTTTCCACCTAAATCCTGTTTCTAAAGATATGTGTATCTCCCACCACATCCACCTCCTACTCGCCCCCTCGTTATATGTTTATTCCTCCATTTCAATGAAAACTTAACTATTTCGCGTATATTCCCAAAATGTACTACCTCACATTTATCTGTGTTGAACTGCACTGGCCACATTTCTGCCTATTCCCGTACCCATTGTCTTCCGGAATTCACTCACAAACTTCCTGACAGTTTACATGCCCTTTAACCAGCCTGTATGGGACAAACAAAAGCAAAATACTGCGGATGCTAGAAATCTGAAGTAAAAGCAGAAGATGCAGGAAAGTGGGTTCAATCCCATGGATGCAGACACCAAATGACCATTCTCCATACGCATGCATAGACAGTTGTGGCAATTCCATATTCCGACACTTCCAAGGAGCACACCTAAGGAGATTACAGGTACACAGCCTGTGATTTTCCATCCATTCATCTTAATGGAAGGAAAATGATAGTGTGTGTGCCTGCAAATTGGTCATTAGGGGAGAACATCAAAGCCAATGTTATCCCTCCGCAGCCTGAGGACACTGAAGCAATCCCACTGCTGCCTTGATTGTGATCAGCTAATTCAGGGCAGACCAGGAACTTTCCTGGCCCCTATGGCTCAGTTGCCCACTCGGCCTAAGTGGGGCATACTTACTGTAAAATTGTAGTTCACATTATGCTAATGAAATGACGGGGTATACAGCCCCTCTGCAACCCCCCTCCCCCACACACACAACGTTCCCAAACATACCACAATGTAAAAGCACACATTTCACAAGTGTACATTTCTTGTGCCAATTAAGCCACGTACTCACACCATATGCCCATGATGTGGACAATTTAGCATCTCCTATTAAAGTGACAAGTGAACATTACCGCAGTGTCCTCTGTGCCTTATTTCCATACCTTTATGGCACTGGTGCAGAGGGGCCTTCAGTGAAGTACAAGCAAAATAAAACTGTTAAATGAAGAGGTGGACTGAGTGGCACCATGGTGAGTAACAGGTATGTCTCCCTGAAAGTTTTATTCCTGTTAGCTCTTGCTTTATTTAAAGTACATGCTGAATTTATAGTATGAAACACTTTGTGGAAACAAGTTATGTAACAGAAGCTTTTGGAATCCTGCATTACTTACATAATTTATACTAGTCTGATAAAAGCACCATACTGTACATTAAAAGGTCCCAATTTTGTGTTTATTACACAAATGCTAAACAGCAATTTTTGTCATGTGAAGTGGTACAAGGCCACTTTAGAGTCGATGCACTTGGAAACCCTGTGATTGTTGCATCCTACTATTATGAGCATTGTCCTTTTAAATGGAGTATATGTGTGGATATTTTATACTTGAAAAAGAAAAAAAAGAAAAAAGATCCTCATCTCCAATACGATGCCAGTTGGGAAAGGTGCAATGACTGACGCAACATAAAGGCACAACGAAGTCAAATTATTTATTTGCTGGAATATTATAATCCCATTGATAAGCAACACAATGCTAAAGAAAATAGAACCCAGGGATTGATGCTGAAAGCGCCAATAGTTCAGTGGACAGAGCTGGAAAGTGGGATTAGGCTGGATAGCTCTTTTTCGGCTTGCGCAGACATGATGGGCTGAATGGCCTCCTTCTGTGCTGTAAATTTCTATAATTCTATGAGTACAGTCAGCTGTCCTGTTGCTGTATGTGGTAAAAACAACATATTTTCATTTGCTATAAATGTGTCTGTATTAGAATTCAGCTTCACATACTCTTATAATTAAGACATGACCAGCTTGCAAGAAAATAAATGCAAATATCAATATTTAGAATTGGGGAGAGTTCCAACCTGACCTTTGCTCTGTTTGCACCGTTTTACTGCTCACCTTTTCTCTCAACATGCAGAACCTCATTATCCCACCTAAAAATCACTATGCCTCCTGATTAAATGACTCAATCCTCCAGTCGTTCCCTGATTGATTACCCACACTTTCTTAATCCAAGAATTAAACACTCAAAAACCTTAATTAGGATAAAGTCTTGTGATAAATTTAAGTTTACATGAAGTTGTTCAATACAGGGTTTAAATTACAGGACAAAACAGTACCTATTTATGGCTTTCATTTAAATTACTGCATTAGTTTTATTAAGCTTTTTGAGAACTTTGCATTTAGTCCAAATTGGGTTGACTTTTTTTTAATCACCCACAACAACTTTGCTCATTCACTTTAGCAGTAAAGGCACTCTGTCACAGCTGAATTAATCTTGAAAGATGATATTGATTCAGACAGTGCTGGTTCCACGGTCTCTCAGCAGTGCAGTCCATCCTCGATCAATATGTGACTGAAAGGAGGTATATTTCACAGGTACAGTCCTCCATTCCTTGCTACCATCTGTCACACACCTTTCAATAACCTAATAGACCTAATGTGTGAAAATTGATTTGGTGGGTGAATGTGAACTTCCAATGATTTACACCCTATTTTGTATTGATAAGATTCAATTGATTTCAACAAGTAATAAAATATTTAGGTAAATCTCACGATGCTTTTAAAACACTGTCAGCATAAGCTGAGCACATCGGAAATTGAAGTGATTAAAAAAGAAGCTTTTTGAAGCAGCGATGAATGCACACTAAAATGGCAGCAAGCAAAGATGCTAGATTTGCACAATTTTAATTGTCCACTTTTCAAAGCCCTGCATCACTTTTGATGTTTATCATTGTCTTCTGAAATAAGCTACAAGCTGCAGTTGTTATTAAAGTGCGCGATCTGGAGTTCCAGGTTTAAACTTGATTTCTATGATCAAGATAATTTTTTTCAAGTTGAATATGGTGTTAATAGTGATCTTGGGCAAAATTTGAAATGCATTGTTAATAAAAGAGGGGATGAGAGTTTTGATGTTCATGTACAAGAGTCTTTCGAATGTGTGTCAACCTTGTTTTTAAAAAAAGAAATCCTTCAAAAAATGTTACATTAATCAGTAGTGGTGTTTCTATATGTAATGAAAGCCCCAGGATTATCTCAGTCACACAAAAATAACTGAAATTCAAATGACAACAATTTGCACTTATAAAGCACCTTTAACACAGCAAAATGTACCACAATGTTTTATAAAAGGGCAATTGGAAACAGAGCAAGAGGTTACCAGGTGGAAAGGAATATGTAGTAACGTGTCACTGTGTTGATACGTTTTATTTTTCTTTTGCATTTTCAAAGTAATGGCAGAGATACAATTCTTTTCACAGGTTGTGTGTTGTCACATCAGATTAGCAAAAAAACCAGTATGTACTTTTGTAATAATGAGATTTAGGTTTTAGTGATAGATTGGTTTGAGAGGGAAGAAAAATTGCAGCTTTAACTAAATATTGAGCAATGTCGTGCAGAGCAGGCTGAGCCACAGCGAGTCTGTTACATTTTTCATTGGAATGGCTCAAGCCACATACGTCAAATCAGCCAAACTGTGCTCTGACTGGCAGCTGTGGATTGAATAAACTCCAAGTAAAGCCCACTTAGTACTTAGCTCATTGATTGCAACTGATCTAATTAGACTGAAGGTTTAAGAAGACGACTGTGCAAATACACTTGCAAATTTAGAGAGAGATTTAATTGGAATCTCGTTCTAATTCAGCAGCCAGCTCAGTTTCAAAATACTTGAGAAGGGGTGAATTTATAATCACAGAGCAAAAGCCACTGAATTTCATAATTTGATCCAATTCTGGAAGTCGTGTGGGAGCAGCTTTCATTTATGAAATATTACTTGAACAAAATTAGGTCTATAAAGGCTGCACATATTTTCTGCAGTGAGCCAAGAGCTCTTGTAGCAGAGAAATGGGCTTCCAGCACAGTGGCAATTGTGAACATAAATTCCAGCGCAGGCCATTCAGCCCCCTTTATACCCTAGCCTAACAAAAATATATCAATCTCAGTTCTGAAAGTTTCAATTGACCTAGCGAGGGCGAGAGTTCCAGATTTCCACTACCCTTTGTGTGAAGAAGTGCTTCCTGACATCACCCCTGAAAGGCCTAGCTCTAATTTTAAGTTTTCCCATCAGGGGAAATAGTTTCACTCTATCTACCCTATTAAATCCTTTAATCAACTTAAACACCTCAATTATGTCACTCCTTAATCTTCTATACTCAAGGGAATACAAGCCTAATCCATGCAACCTTTCCTCACAATTTTATGCTTTTAGCCCTGGTATCATTCTGATGAATATGTGCTGCACTCCTTCCAAGACCAACATATCCTTCCTGAGGTGTCCAGAACTGAACACAATACTCAGATGGGTTCT
Source organism: Pristiophorus japonicus (assembly GCF_044704955.1). Classification (NCBI taxonomy): domain Eukaryota; kingdom Metazoa; phylum Chordata; class Chondrichthyes; family Pristiophoridae; genus Pristiophorus; species Pristiophorus japonicus. The sequence goes on along the minus strand of NC_091984.1, from coordinate 194,941,561 downwards.
GACCAGAGCTTTATACAACAGTAACTTAACTCACCCCCTTTTGACATCACTGGCAGAGTTTCACCAGCTCTTTTGCCTTCCTGTTGTTTGGATAAAGAATTGTACAAGAACACAGCACTGTATGTGGGAGGTTGGGGAGGGTGAAGAATGCAGAAGAATGCCTCTTAGAATCATACAGCACACAGGGAGGTCATTCGGCCATCATGCCTGTGTCGACTCTTTGAAAGAGTTATCCGGTTAGTCCCTGTTCTTTCCCCATAGCCCTGCAAATGTTTCCATTTCAAGTATATATCCAATTCACTTTTGAAAGTCACCTATTGAATCTGCTTCCACCACCATCTAGGGGAGAGCATTTCAGACCATAACAACCATGTAGAAAATATTCTCCTCATCTTCCATCTTATCTTAATTATCTTAAATCTGTGTCCTCTTGCTATCAGCCCTCCTGCCAGTGGAAACAGTTTCTCCTTGTCCACTCTATCAAAACTCCTCATACTTTTGAACACCTCCCACTGGCTGATCCTAGAACAATATTGATAGATGCTATGGTACAGGCAACACTTGCACTGCCAAGTGTATTAGTGAGCCATACAGACCACTGAGGTCCATAACTTTGGTGGAAGATCAGCAGAAACACCTGGCAAATTGGCATGAGTCCATGCCTTGAGGAGAGGAAGAAACTGGGGCAAGAAACAAAATAAAACTTCCCAAATTCAAAAACTGCTAAAAGTACTTATTTTAATAAATACACTAACATCACAAATATAGAAATCATATAAACATTAAATAAGCTTCTCTGAGCTTAAAATCTCATGTTGAACAAATAAGAATAATTACAGAAAATACTTGGCTCTGAAATGCTGATGTCTTAATAACTTTGCCTTTTTGCTTAAAATTCTTTACCAAAGATGTCTAGCCCGTGTTTGGCTAGAGAGTCAGCAGCAACAGGGGTCAAGATTTTAAACTGTATATGTTGGGTAGTCTGTCAAACATTCAAAGGTTGAAAAAATGCTTTGCATATTCTGTTATAAGCATGGAAAGCATTTGACTACAATTAGTTGTCATGTAGCACAGTGAATGGTTCATTCAGCGAGTCTGAAGAAAAGGTAATCAGAGCACTGAAGGAAGCATAGCACAAGTGCAATGATGCTGAATAAGTAAATATTTAATTACATACAGAGTCACATCTCTCCCCTGAAACAAGTATTTTTGTCTGCATTGCTAACGCATATTGAATTCCCACTCGGCAATGGTGCTGGCCATGATATTATTCCCCCTGAATATTTACAGCATCTTCCAGGATAGGAGAGCCAATGGAGAGCCATTGAGGATTATCTCAAGTTTGCGTAAATGTTTGCATTAATTTTCGAGACAAAAATGTGTCGGCTGATATTTTAGAGATTGAAACAAAATCATTCCTTCCTTCAAACACTTTGCTGTCTACTCGACTGTGGAAAAACTATGTGATAGAGTCACAATATAAAAATTCAAAATCTGCATAGTACAGCACAGAAACAGGCCATTCAGACCAACTTGTCCATGCCGGTGTTTATGCTCCAAGAGCCTCCTCCCACCCCTCTTCATCTCACCCTATCTCTTACCTTCTATTCCTTTCTCCCTGGTGTGTTTATCTAGCGTCCCCGTAAATGTATCTGAGTAAGCTTGAAGCCGAATTATCACAAAAAACAGCTGCCAACAATTTAAATAATCACATTTTATTAATCTTTTGGGAAGAGGAAAGCCTACATAATATCAAATGAGAGGACTATGACAAATTATTATTTCGACCATCAGTTGTGCGACTAGAAATATTGACTTATGGCTGCCTGTAGAATATGATTTTGTTTTAGACTGGCTCGATGCGTTACAAAATGTCAGCCTTTAAAATTGTTAGTGCTGTCACATTGATGTTTAAAAGCAGACCGGATCCAAAATGTTTCCTTGCTTGCAGTCCCTGTGGTGTATGTCACGCCACTTCAGTGATGGATTTTGCTTGAACTTCTGAACTGGACGCATTCTAGCAATAAATCCCAAGCCCTCAATTCATCAGCAATCGGAGTTAAAAAAAAAATGAGTACAACACTCGTGATAGAGAGGTCAAAATTTTGTGTTAATAGTGGCTCCATAAATGTTTAAACTCTTCTGATTAATGTAATCTCCGGGCCAGATAGCACGGTTTATGTGAAGAAAAAGATCACAGATATTAGATTTTAACATTGTAAATCACACGGGCTGGAGAGTAGAAGCTTCGCTGTTCCACTGATGGCGGGAGGTAAAAGCAAGCTTTTTCTTTTATAAGCATGCGAAGGGAAAGTGAGTGACTGCAATTAAAAGGCTTCCTTCTGACTGCACGAACAGCAGGGTAGTTATTGAAAAAAATGGATGGGTTTAACCGCTTCATTGCCAGCGGGCAGCAACAATTCACCAAGCAAGTCAGGTGATATAAAAGAGGCATCTCAATAATTTTACTGTACTGCACTAAGCATACCAGTCCATGCAAAGGAGGATGGTTTCCAGAAGTTTGACTGGGTATAAGTAACGGGCTAATAAAGCCGCCATCCATCCCCAAAGTATCTAATCCTGGCCATATAACGAGTTCAGGTTCTGATTTCATGACATTGTAAAAGTTAAAACTCCAAAGGTCAGCATGTGACTCAAGTCTGGCCAGTGGGGTGTTTTCAAACAGTCATTAATCAAAAGGGTCTGTTTATGTGTTCCAGAAATTCCCCACACTCAGCGGCGGGGCTGCCGACCGTCAGTTGCGGCGGCGCAACCCCGCACATCAAAGCGCAGCGACGCAAGTTTCATCATTTCACTCGCTTTTACAGCTCGCCGTACTTACACCCGCCAAAGGGAGCATGTGCGGGCTCTGTTTTTTATGTCGGGTTATAAACAGGCAAGTTGTCCGCCGTGTAAAACAATCTCCAGTGTCTAGCCTTTGCACTGCAGAGGTTGGAGTCAGTTTCAGCGACAATTTATTACATTACCTCAAACTTGCACCGTAAAGTGCACAACTGTCAAAAACTTGCTATTGACACGTAAAAATAAAGCGGCAATCGTCACGAATATCTTCAAAATGCAGTCTTTACGATTCTTGTACCGAGAGCTGAAGTCTCAGTTTTTGTTACCTGAGGCGAGCCATTTGTGTGTGTGTGTGTGTGTGTCTATTGCAGGCGATACATGATTGTGGGCATCGCACAAGCGCTTAAGGCACTCGTACCAAATTCCTCTTTTAACGAAGGCGTTAACTTGTAAATTCTCAATCAGCCAGCATCTCTACTGAAACGAGAGGGGGTAATTCATATCGGTTGTGAAAATACCCATGCCTGTAAAGTCTTGCTAAAATTCAAATATCCCCCTTTCAAACTCCGCTTCTTGTCAGTTTCCAAAATCATGTTTTGGATGATTTTTTAAGTGTCAGTTTGCACCGTAGAGTATATTGTGACAACGTTATGGGCTTTTCCTTTACTCGGAGCACTTTGGAAACGATCTGCCGCCTCCTCACGCTCGTTTGCAGCGTTTTAACATCCAGCTTCCAGCGCGGAGCAGTGTTCGATGTTAGGTGATCAAAAGTGCGTGCATGATTTATAAGCTGCAAAGCAAATGCAGTGCTCGCAGGGTTCAGAGTGGCGAACCAGCAATTTTTTTTTCCAATGGGCCTGCCAAGAAACAAAAAAAAGGACCAGCAAAGCCTAAATCCAGGGTGCCCGTTTGTTTACAGGAGTTTGGACGTGTGAGGTAACACAACTTTGGACATAGTAAGAGATTTCAAAGCGCCATCATTTATTTCCCTCTCAGTTTTGCTTCCTGCTTTCCTAAAGGTGCTGCCTTCCATTGGCAGTCTTCAGCCATCCGCCACCTCAATCACGTAGCCCAGACTGGGAGTGCTGGCAGGCTATCCGACCGCGGGGTGCATCGCTGGCTCTAACGGTCCCCACTTGACATCGACACACATTCCCCTTTCCAGCAGGGGTCACTGTGCAGCAATCAGAACCTTAGCTAATGTAGTCCTTCTTCGCCCCATGGGACTCAGGCCAGTTTTAATATCCAACTGCTGCCTTGGCCAAGATCAATGCAGAGGGGGTATAGAACGTGAGCTCTTCCTGCTTTGTCAGCTGTCTCTGCCCCTTTCCATTGCTCACGGAGCCAAACCTCCGCAGTGGCACTCCCACTACACTAGCCCTTAACCCCGTCTCCATCTATTTTCTCACCTGTCTCACTCCTGCCCTCTCCGAGCTCACCTTATCCACAAGACCCCTACCTCCCTCTCCCTCGATATTATTCCCACTAAACTCCTGACAACTCATTTTCCCTCCATGCTAGCTGACTTTGTAAATGCTTCTCTGCAGGGAGACAGAGGGAGACAAAAAGGAGGCAAAAGCAAAAGTCAGAAAGGAGATGAGGAAAAGTGGAGGGCAGAGAAACCCAAGGCAAAGAACAAAAAGGGCCACTGTACAGCAAAATTCTAAAAGGACAAAGGGTGTTAAAAAAACAAGCCTGAAGGCTTTGTGTCTTAATGCAAGGAGTATCCGCAATAAGGTGGATGAATTAACTGTGCAAATAGATGTTAACAAATATGATGTGATTGGGATTACGGAGACGTGGCTCCAGGATGATCAGGGCTGGGAACTCAACATCCAGGGGTATTCAACATTCAGGAAGGATAGAATAAAAGAAAAAGGAGGTGGGGTAGCATTGCTGGTTAAAGAGGAGATTAATGCAATAGTTAGGAAAGACATTAGCTTGGATGATGTGGAATCTATATGGGTAGAGCTGCAGAACACCAAAGGGCAAAAAACGTTAGTGGGAGTTGTGTACAGACCTCCAAACAGTAGTAGTGATGTTGGGGAGGGCATCAAACAGGAAATTAGGGGTGCATGCAATAAAGGTGCAGCAGTTATAATGGGTGACTTTAATATGCACATAGATTGGGCTAGCCAAACTGAAAGCAATACGGTGGAGGAGGATTTCCTGGAGTGCATAAGGGATGGTTTTCTAGACCAATATGTCGAGGAACCAACTAGGGGGGAGGCCATCTTAGACTGGGTGATGTGTAATGAGAGAGGATTAATCAGCAATCTCATTGTGCGAGGCCCCTTGGGGAAGAGTGACCATAATATGGTGGAATTCTGCATTAGGATGGAGAATGAAACAGTTAATTCAGAGACCATGGTCCAGAACTTAAAGAAGGGTAACTTTGAAGGTATGAGGCGTGAATTGGCTAGGATAGATTGGTGAATGATACTTAAGGGGTTGACTGTGGATGGGCAATGGCAGACATTTAGAGACCGCATGGATGAATTACAACAATTGTACATTCCTGTCTGGCGTAAAAATAAAAAAGGGAAGGTGGCTCAACCGTGGCTATCTAGGGAAATCAGGGATAGTATTAAAGCCAAGGAAGTGGCATACAAATTGGCCAGAAATAGCAGCGAACCTGGGGACTGGGAGAAATTTAGTACTCAGCAGAGGAGGACAAAGGGTTTGATTAGGGCAGGGAAAATGGAGTACGAGAAGAAGCTTGCAGGGAACATTAAGGCGGATTGCAAAAGTTTCTATAGGTATGTAAAGAGAAAAAGGTTAGTAAAGACAAACGTAGGTCCCCTGCAGTCAGAATCAGGGGAAGTCATAATGGGGAACAAAGAAATGGCAGACCAATTGAACAAGTACTTTGGTTCAGTATTCACGAAGGAGGACACAAACAACCTTCCGGATATAAAAGGGGTCAGAGGGTCGAGTAAGGAGGAGGAACTGAGGGAAATCTTTATTAGTAGGGAAATTGTGTTGGGGAAATTAATGGGATTGAAGGCCGATAAATCCCCAGGGCCTGATGGACTGCATCCCAGAGTACTTAAGGAGGTGGCCTTGGAAATAGTGGATGCATTGACAGTCATTTTCCAACATTCCATTGACTCTGGATCAGTTCCTATAGAGTGGAGGGTAGCCAATGTAACCCCACTTTTTAAAAAAGGAGGGAGAGAGAAAACAGGGAATTATAGACCGGTCAGCCTGACCTTAGTAGTGGATAAAATGATGGAATCAATTATTAAGGATGTCATAGCTGCGCATTTGGAAAATGGTGACATGATAGGTCCAAGTCAGCATGGATTTGTGAAAGGGAAATCATGCTTGACAAATCTTCTGGAATTTTTTGAGGATGTTTCCAGTAAAGTGGACAAAGGAGAATCAGTTGATGTGGTATATTTGGACTTTCAGAAGGCTTTCGACAAGGTCCCACACAAGAGATTAATGTACAAAGTTAAAGCACATGGGATTGGGGGTAGTGTGCTGACGTGGATTGAGAACTGGTTGTCAGACAGGAAGCAAAGAGTAGGAGTAAATGGGTACTTTTCAGAATGGCAGGCAGTGACTAGTGGGGTACCACAAGGTTCTGTGCTGGGGCCCCAGCTGTTTACATTGTACATTAATGATTTAGATGAGGGGATTAAATGTAGTATCTCCAAATTTGCGGATGACACTAAGTTGGGTGGCAGTGTGAGCTGCGAGGAGGATGCTATGAGGCTGCAGAGTGACTTGGATAGGTTAGGTGAGTGGGCAAATGCATGGCAGATGAAGTATAATGTGGATAAATGTGAGGTTATCCACTTTGGTGGTAAAAACAGAGACACAGACTATTATCTGAATGGTGACAGATTAGGAAAAGGGTAGGTGCAACGAGACCTGGGTGCCATGGTACATCAGTCATTGAAGGTTGGCATGCAGGTACTGCAGGCTGTTAAGAAATGGCATGTTGGCCTTCATAGCGAGGGGATTTGAGTACAGGGGCAGAGAGGTGTTGCTACAGTTGTACAGGGCCTTGGTGAGGCCACACCTGGAGTATTGTGTACAGTTTTGGTCTATTAACTTGAGGAAGGACATTCTTGCTATTGAGGGAGTGCAGCGAAGATTCACCAGACTGATTCCCGGGATGGTGGGACTGACCTATCAAGAAAGACTGGATCAACTGGGCTTGTATTCACTGGAGTTCAGAAGAATGAGAGGGGACCTCATAGAAACGTTTAAAATTCTGACGTGTTTAGACAGGTTAGATGCAGGAAGAATGTTCCCAATGTTGGGGAAGTCCAGAACCAGGGGTCACAGTCTAAGGATAAGGGGTAAGCCATTTAGGACCGAGATGAGGAGAAACTTCTTCACCCAGAGAGTGGTGAACCTGTGGAATTCTCTACCACAGAAAGTAGTTGAGGCCAATTCACTAAATATATTCAAAAGGGAGTTAGATGAAGTCCTTACTACTCAGGGGATCAAGGGGTATGGCGAGAAAGCAGGAATGGGGTACTGAAGTTTCATGTTCAGCCATGAACTCATTGAATGGTGGTGCAGGCTAGAAGGGCTGAATGGCCTGCTCCTGCACCTATTTTCTATGTTTCTATGTATTGACCCACTCGCTCTCAAATCCCCTCTTGGAAAAACCCACTTTATCTTCCACTGTCTTCACAAACCACCTGCTTCGCCTCCACCCTTCCTTTCCTCTTCAAGGTCCTTGAATGTGTTGTTGCCTCCCAGGTGCTTGCCTATCGCTGTGACTGTTCTATATTCTCTCTCCTCATCTTCCTCATTCGCAACATGGTTGACCACATCGACCTCTTCTAATACTTCTCCTCTGTTCTCTAACTTGGTGGACTGCCCTCACTTGGTTCTATTCATAACTTTCTAACACTCTGGAGTCCCCTCCTTAAACCTCTCCACTTTGCTACCTCCCTCTCCTCTTTTAAGACCCTCCTTAAACCCAACTGCTTATCAGGCAAATTGCGCTAACCATTTGCCAGCACCATCAGTGTCAATTACAAAGGCACCGCTTATACCATATTTAGCACTCTGGTCATTTCGGGCAGTCCCGTATGTTCTTGAAGAGGTTTGCCCCTCGTTAAACCCCTGTATTTACTGATTTCAGGATATAAAAATTAATGTAATGCATACCTTTCAACTACTGCCTTCAACAAAGGCATCAAAATAGGGCTGTGAAGGGACGCGAAGAAGAGAGAAACGCACACTCGAGATGGGCCATGAATTCATAGACTGCCTTTTATTCCTTAGCACCCGAATGTTGTTTGATTCCAGCCCGAAAAGAATTCCATGGCTATGGCTGTCGAGAATATGTTAGCTAACTTTGGTCTGTTAGAGCAAGTGTGCAGTGCTGTACAGGAATTAAATCAGGAGGCTTAACACTAGAGCCTATGGTTTAACTGGCTACTGCTTACAGCGGGCAAATTGCATTAGCACTACTATACCCGTGATAAGAGTCGTGAGGCATTCGTTAACCCCACCGGAGGAGTCTTTGAGGCGGTCGACCAGCTCGTTTTTGATGGCGAAGCCAACTCTGTGGAGGCAGCGTTCTTCCTCTGGTTTCCCTTTCCAGAAGGTGTAAGCTCCACCTTGTTCCTTGAGCTGGACTTCCCCTGCCTGCCGGGTCTCACTTAGGGTGATGATGTTGATATCAAAGCATCTAAGTTCCCGGGCAACAAGGCAGTGCGGCGTTCGAGCCTGTCACTGTTGGAGTTGTCCATGAGGGTCCTGATGTTCCAGGTCCCGAACTTCATGTTAGAGGAGTGGAAGATGCCTGTGTGTGAGTTCTTTTAACATCGGGGGGCCGTTGCACACCAACATGGACCATTTCCCATACCTCGGGAGCCTCTTATCAACAATAATAGGCATTGACAACGAGATTCAACACCACCTCCAATGCGCCAGTGCAGCCTTCGGCCTCCAGAGGAAAAGAGTGTTTGAAGACCAGGCCCTCAAAACTGCCACCAAGCTCATGGTCTACAGGGCCGCCCTCCTGTATGGCTCAGAGGTATGGACCATGTACAACAGACACTTCAAGACGCTGGAGAGATACCACCAACGATGTCTCCGCAAGATCCTACAAATCCCCTGGGAGGACAGACGCTCCAACATCAGCATCCTCCGCCAGGCCAACATCCCCAGCATTGAAGCACTGACCACACTTGATTAGCTCCGCTGGGCGGCCACATTGTTCACATGCCTGACACAAGACTCCCAAAGCAAGCGCTCTACTCGGAACTCCTTCCCGGCAAACGAGCCAAAGGTGGGCAGAGGAAATGTTACAAGGACATCATCAAAGCCTTCCTGATAAAGTGCAACAACCCCACTGATACCTGGGAGTCCCTGGCCAAAGACTACCCTAAGTGGAGGAAGTGCATCTGGGAGGGCGCTGAGCACCTTGTGTCTCATCGCCGAGAGCATGCAGAAAACAAGTGCAGGCAGCGGAAAGAGCATGTGGCAAACCAATCCCACCCACCCCTTCCCTCAACGACTATCTGCCCTACCTGTAACAGAGTCTGTGGCTCTCGTATTGGACTGTCCAGGCACCTAAGAACTCATTTTAAGAGTGGAAGAAAGTCTTCCTCAATTCCGAGGGACTGAATGATAATGATGGTGACCCGTGATAAATGGTGTGAATATTATCTCATTTTTTGATTTGCATCAAATTTTTCCTTATTTAAACCTTTTCCTTATGTATAACCTCTCACCTCTCATTAAAATTCTTGTTCTCTACTGTCCACCTAAGCACCATAAACATTTTATCACCGATATTTCTTCACTACGTACCTCCCTCTGCACCGAACGACATCTCATCCTCCAACTCAATTCATCATGCTGTCTCTCCTCTGAGTTCACAAGCCTCCAATCCTCCATTAATCTCTCCCTCCATGTGAACTCCCCAATCCATATTCACGGCCACCCCCTTGACCTTGCCATCTCTCGTGACCTCGCTAGTCCCATCGTGTTAATCGCAGATAAGGCCATTTCTGATTACTTCCTCGTATTGATCTCCAAACACATCCCCCTTCCACAACCCCCCCCCCCCCCCAAAACCTACCTCCTTCTGTGTCCACCCCAGAACAAACTCTCTCCCCACTCTCATAATTGCACATAAACTCCCAACTGTCAGCCCTTGGCCCTCCATTCACCATGACATTTCTGCAGCTATCAATCTGATCAATCACACCCTCACCACCACCACATTTGATGCCCTAGTCCCTGTTAAAACAATTACTCTTGATCAACCTGGCCGTTCGCCCTGGTATAGCCCTGATCTTCGCTTCCTTAAGTCCAAGGGATGAAAACCTGATTGGTTATGGCGGACAATTGGTTTAGCCATTCACCGCCAGATCTGGCTGGACCACATAAAGCATTACTGCGTCCTAATCTCGTCTGTCAAAATCACTCACTATTCCAGAATCATTTTTGAATGCAAAGATAAACCCCGGCTTCTATTCTCCACTGCTCGCTGTCTTTTTAAACTCCTCTCCCCAGTCTCCACCCTCAATTCTGACAGTAAGTGTGAAGAGTTCATGGACTTCCTTATCTCCAAGATTGAGACCATCTGTTCAACCGCCTCTGCCTCTTCCTTTCCTTTCCCTACCCCACTAGGCCAAACTTCCTCTAAGGATCCCCCCTACCCTAGTCCTGACCTCACATTTTTCTCAAGTTTCTCTCTGATCTCCCCTCATGACCTTTCTGAGCTCATCCTGTCCATGAGACCCACTTCCTGCCACCTTGAACCTATACCCACCAAACTGCTGACCACCCAACTTCCTTTTTTGGCTCCCATGTTAGCTGACATTGTTACTGGTTCTCTCTCCCCAGGTACTGTCCCCATCCCTCAAATTTGCCGTCATCACTGCATTTCTCAAAAAAATAACCCTTGACTCCTCCGCCCTTGCAAACTACCGCCCCATCTCCAACTTTCCTTTCCTCTCCAAAATCCTTGAATGTGTTGTCGCTTCCCAAATCCATGCCCAACTTTCCCGCAATTCCATGTTTGAATCCCTCCAATCCGGTTTCCGCGCTTGCCACAGTACTGAAACGGCTGACATCCTCCGTGACAAAGGTAAACTATCCCTCGTCATTCTTCTTGACTTGTCTGCAGCCTTTGGTACGGTTGACCACTCTATCCTTCTCCAATGCCTCTCCACCGTCGTCCAGCTGTGTGGGACTGCACTCGCCTGGTTCCATTCTTATCTATCTAATCAATGCCAGAGAATCACCTGCAACGGCTTCTCTTCCCACGCCTGCATCGTTACCTCTGGTATCCCTCCAGGAACTCTCCTTGGCTCCCTCCTATTTTTCATCTACATGTTGTCCCTTCGTGATGTCATCTGAAAACACAGCAGCAATTTCCACATGTACGCTGATGACACCCAGCTCTACCTCACTAGCACTTCCCTCAACCCCTTCTCGATCTCTAAATTGTAAGACTGCTTGTCCGACATCCAGATCTGGATGAGCAGAAATGTTCTCCAATTGAATATTGAGAAGATCGAAGTCATTGTTTTCAGTCCCAACCACAAACTCCATTCCCTAGCCACTGACTCCATCCCTTTCCCTAACTTCGGTCTGATGCTGAACCAGACTGTTTGCACCTCGGTGTCATACTTGACCCTGAAATGAGTTATCCGCAGCATAACTAAGACCGCCTATTTCCACCTCAATAACATCGCCCGTCTCCACCCTTGCCTCAGTTCATCTGCTGCTGAAACTCTCATCCTTGCCTTTGTTAACTCTAGACTTGACTATTCCAATGCACTCCTGGCTGGCCTCCCACATTCTATCCTACATAAATTATAGATGATCCAAAGCTTGGTTGCCCATGTCCTAACTTGCACCCCTGTGCTCGCTGACCGATATTGGCTCCCGGTTAAGCAACGCAACGATTTCGAAATTCTCATCCTTGTTTTCAAATCCCTCCATGGCCTCACTACTCCCTGTCTCTGTAATCTCCTCCAGCTCCACCCCCAAGATATCTGCACTCCTCTAATTCTGCTCTTTTGAGCATCCCTGATTATAATCGCTCAACTATCGGTGGCCGTGCCTTCAGTTGCCTAGACCCTGGAATTCCCTGCCTAAACCTCTCCGCCTCTCTACCACTCTTTCCTCCTTCAAGATGCTCCTTAAAATTTACCTATTTGACCAAGCATTTGATCTCCTACACTAATTTCTCCTTATGAGGCTCAGTGTCAAATTTTTTAATCCCATAATACTCCTGTGATTTGCCTCGTTCCTTGCTGAAAAGTGCTTGACACGGACTTCATCCATTCTCCTGATGAACTTACTAAGATCAGGAACTCATACCTGGGGAATTTGTGGAATAAACCTGTGTTTCACTGTCCAATGGCACAGTATGATGTCACCTCAAAATACAGTGCCATCCTGTGACACAATTAAGAAGGGTATTTAAATACTTTTTTGAAAAATCCAGAGAAATTGTGCAGAAAAGAAAGGAATTAGCATATTATTGCAAACAAAAGCACATTTTTAAAATGTATATCTGAAATATAAGTCATACATTGAGCCCTATTTTCTCAAAGCTTGCCTTATGGCAAATCATACTTTACATTGTTTATCAGAATAAACAAGCAGCATTATTTGCTTTATCTGAATCATATACAGCACAGCAACAGGCCTGTTATTTTTTAATATTTTGAAGTCAGCATGAGTAGTTTGTTGAACCTGCACAGACACTTGCAGTTTTTAGCACTGCAATGGAATATTGGCCCGCTCCTTGTTGTAAATCGATATGTCTTGTATCTATAGACCTTATGCCACAAGTTAAATGTTGGAAATAATGGGAAATGACTTCTGAACTGTACATTAACAATTTCTTTCCCATGTAGCACCTAACATAGTGGCTTATAGCTAGCATGTGACTGCAAACAGGGCAAATATTCACTGCAATCCATGTCAACATAAACAAGTGATTCAAATGGAAATGTCGATACAAAGGCTTTCTTGATAAAGCAGCTCTTGGGTCTGTGTTGACACAAAAGAGAAAATACAAATCTTCAATATTTCTTTGTTGAAATTATTTAGCTACAGGAAGAACACTGTAAAAATGTCACAGAGAGCATTGTATAGTTTTTTTTACACACAAAGATTAGTGGAATTCTGGAACGTTCCCTGCCAAAAAGGCGAGGTCAATTGAAAATTTCAAAACTGAGATTGGTAGATTTTTATTAGGCAAGGGTAGTAGTATAAGGGATACAGAACCCAGGCAGGTAAATGGAGTTAAGATACATATCAGCCATTTTCTAAAGCTTTGAGGGACTGAATGGGCAATTCCTGTTCCTATGTTTACAAGGTAGTTTCCAATAAATCGTCCATACCACCAGAACGTACATGCATGTATTTTATATATACATATAGACACACATACACGTACACACATAGTTCCATACTGTGCTGATATCATTTAAAAACAGCATGAACTTCCAAGTCTCGAATTAGGTCAGGGTTCTAAAAATTAATCATCATATGACCAGCATGCATCAGTCTTCCATCTGCATGTAGTTAATTATGTCATGTGAGGTCAATTGCTCAAGCCATATTCACTCCTCTCCTGCTTAGTCAGAGTAAAATTCTCTTCAGTAATTTATTTAAACAGTTAAATCTGATACCCAAATCATTAAACCATAAGATCAGTCAGAGTGGTGATTTTGGGGTTTCAACTATGTCATCACAATTGACTAGGGAGTCAAGTTGTATTAACAGTTGAACAAAACACACACTTCTGATGTTCAGGATGTGAACATACCCCGGGGAGGCTTTCTGGCAGTGACAGAACTTTGCAAACATTTTTTAATCACAATAGTACTTTTTTTTTTTAAATGTCCAATTGTGGGACTTTCCTGGTTTAAGATGTTTCTTAGACTTTCTTCATCTGTGTCTTAAACAGCCAAAATAATCCAATATAGCAAACAAGAGCTTTTAAAGTATAGCTTCATTTTTGAAATGGTACTATGCATGCAGAATCTTATTAAAATAAATGATCAAATATCATGTTTTCTATTTACAAGTTCACTTGACATATCTTTGCTGCATCACTAGAACGTGTTTTAAAAGTTATACAGTATTCCCTGTTTGTCAACTCAGACATGTTAAAAGTAACTCATTAAACTGCCCAGTTACCAAAAAGAATAGCATGATATTTATCCATGCTGAATTTATGCCTAAAAAGGAGTAAACGATATCAGGAGATTTCAAGGAGTTAATCATTGTATAGGGAAGAGCTGCAAAGGCCACAAAAATCAAACAGAGAAAGAAACAGCGTAGTACAACAGGGTGAGATAAACACATCGGCAATAATGCAAGCTAGAGGCTTATTAAATCTGGGCAGTAACACTCACACTAGACTAGTTGTCGAGTGGAACTTTCTGTGTTCATCATGCAAAAACAACTTGCATTTATATAGCGACTTAAATGTAACATCCCAAGGCAATTCACAGGAGTGTGTAATCAGATACAATTTGACAACGAACCAAAGACAGGTGACCAAAAACTTGGTCAAAGGTTTTAAGGAGCATCTTAAAGGATGAGAGAGAGTCGGAGAGGTTTCATCCAAACAGATGTTTTAAGCAGTTACATAGCAATAGTGATTTGTCTGAATTGCAAGTTCACTATTTATCATTCTTTGATGATGTGATAATTAACAACAGGAAGTTTCTACATAAATGCACTACATGACTGCATTAAATTCATATGACAATCTATAAGGAAGCATCATTTTTTTCCATGTGCGTTGACAAATAAAAAAATTACCACAACCAATTCCATTTTAATCCCTTACTACTCTGAATTATGAAAGGGTCTATATTCCTCTACAACACAGGAGTTTATTGCTGCAGGGCATTGACTAGATTTGTGGGTGCAGATTCCAGCTTATTTTTCTTTAATCAAAAACCACTGAATAACCAGCTGGAATAAAGCTCTGGCAGGTTCTTTCAAATTACTTCAGACAGATACAGAAACACAAGAGGTTTAAAACACTAACCCAAACTTGTTAGACCACAAATGGAGGGAATATATACATAAACAGTAGTCCCCACCCAAAGCCCTGCTCAATCTCTGATGTCCAGTAATCCAAGTATTCAAGGGGGAAGAAATTCGGGAGTGCCCCATTTGGGGCTCGAACTTTTAAAAGTGGAAAAAATGAGCGCTAATGATTTTCAACTTTTAAAAAGTTGTTGTTTGTGCTCCAGGAAGGAAGTGGAGTGCTAAATCAAGTGCTCCACTTCCTTTCTGGAGCGCTGGAGGACACAGGGTAATGGTGCAGCACTGCACAATGGTCCATGCAGCGCTGCTGTGTTCCGAGGCTCCTTCCCTCCCTTAAAGGGAATGGCCATCGCTGCAGGCTCCGCATTGGGACCAGTGAGCTAGTCCCTGACATCAGCCATGATCCGGCCCAATCAACCCCATGCACTGCAGCAGAATGCCGGGCTGATCGAGCGTGGCCGAAGAGGAATCAAAAAAACTGAAAAGCACTATTTTTTAAAATATTGTAATTACCTTGGCCACCTCCCCTTTAACTTTCGCCCCCGAAGCGCCCGGCCTCCTGATCATCGCCTCCTGCAGCTGCCGGTGTTTTCGCCTGGCGATGCTGCAGGGGACAGAACTGATGTTGGAGTCCAGGACGCTACCTGGGCGATGCGCACGGCAATGACATCACAATCTCCGGGTGAAGGAGATTGGGGCGCAACGTCATACTGCCGCCGAAGTTAGTGGGAGTCGTTCATCTTCCCAGTCAGTAAGTCATCAGCCCCCCGGAGACGATAACGGGAGGTGCTAAGGAGGCCAATTTCTAGGCCAAGGTCTCTTGTGTGCTACCAGCCCACCTGAACCCCAGGGAACATAACCAAATTGTGTTAAGTCTTAAAATCATATTGATTGCAATATGCAAGCATTTGCAATGTATTCTGCAACTACCCTGTGATAAAATTGTACAATATTTCCCTGAAATAAAATCATGTAATTTTCAGAAAAAAAATATTAAAATAATATACTACAAAATATATGCGTCATAATGATCGAGAACTTAGAGTAGTGCCAGAAACCGGCATGAAATTGTCACGGCGATTGGAGTGCGACCACAGACGTCAAGAATGAGGCTTGCTGGAAAATGGGCCTCAGGCTTCATCTGCATATAGCCATATGTAGATGACAATCAGGCATTCCGATGGAGCTCGCCAGTTGGGGTGTACCTGCTCCTCCTGGCTCCACAAAGTGATTTAGCTTTTGGTGGGTGGCCTCCAGCGGTCCTTTTAAGGTTAGGCTGCTATTGACCATGAAAATCCGAGCAGTGTATGCTTGGCATGTGCTCCGCTAAGTGGATGATGAATTTGGAATGGGGTCCGAACACAGGTGTTAGGCCCGGATTTGCATATTCAAGGTATCAATTTCAGATGGGCGCCCTAGAAACTTGGAAGTTTCCGGCTTCCAATTTGGCATTTGGGAGAAATCAGGTGCAAGAGATTGCAACTGAAAATTCATCCCCCCCCAGTGCTCTTTTCCCCCCTCAAAAAACAGGCACAATGAGGTCCAATTTCTCCCCCAATATGTGAAAGGTGGGTAAATAAATGGACAACCCCTTACAAAAAGCAAAACTGTTTCCATAGGGACAAACTGGTCTGAAAATGTTCCTTAGGATTCAACACATATTGGGCTGGATTTTCGGGTTTTAGCAATTTCGGCCGTTTCTGGGCGCTAATCGTGGCGCAAACATTTTTTTTAGCATTGGGTTAGCGTTAGTGCCAGAAAGCTCAACTTTTGCCAAATGAAAGTTCACAACGGGTGTTAGCACTAACTTTGGTGTGGCATGACAGAATTTGTGCGCCAGAGCTGAAAGTTCCGACCATTAAAAAAAAATCGTCTGTTCTGCACGTGCAAATTTTTTTCCCCGCGTTTCTGGTCTGCTGTCCGATCGCAAACGCTAAAGCAGGTATCGCCCACGCGCATGCGCAGTACACCTGGAGCTGAATCAACCATTTTACTTTTTGATTTTCACGATGGAGGAGGAGGACAACAGACAGCATGCGAGGAGATTCAGCCCAGAGACAAACGAGGCTCTAGTGGAGGCAATGGAACATAGATGTACAGGAGGGTGGATCTAGACCCCTCCCATTAGTATTTAAAATGATCTGGAGGCAAATAGCCATGGAGGTCTCTGCCTCCGACACAGTGGAAAGGACTGCAACACAGTGCCAGAAAAAATTCAATGATCATTCGAGAGTCGTTAGAGTGAGTACAATTTTTATTCATGCACTCCTTCATTACTTAACTTATAAATCTGACACACAATTTGTTCTCATGCTGTTGCTGTCTCTCAGCACTCTGTGGATTGCCTCCTAAAATGCATGACACATAGGTAGGCTTAGTGTGGCACCCTGTTTGCCATGAATGATCTTTACACATTATTAAGATTGCTTTCTGAGATCTCAAAAGATGTTTCTGCACTTCGATGTCCTCCTGATGAACCACGCGCAACTTCCAAGGCCATTAAACAGAGACTCTATTACATTCAGACAGTATGGTATCAGTGCTTTGGTGGCTAGCTGTGTGTGCCACAAGAGCGGATGGACCCTCTGGTACCCATTCCCATTTTGATCTTTGCAGGCAAAGAAGTCCCATAACCACTGGGAGCAGCGGTGGACAGGCCGGTGAGTGGCAGGCTTCATTGGTGTCTCAGGGAGGGCAACTGCCCGTGGGGGTGCTGACCCCCTTTTGGATACTGAGGGTAAGTCCTCCACACTCCCTGGGCTGGGTTGGGGCAATGTGATGCAGTATCTGTGGACTCGGGTTGGGGCAATGCGATGTAGTGTCTCTGGACTACATAGAATGGAGTAGTGGCGGTCCTTCAAATGAGCCTGTGCTATGCAACCTTCCTCATGCCACCCTGCCACCTCCCCTGCTGCTTTCTACTTCCAGGCAGCGAATCCCTAACAGCAAACCTCCAGCTCAAGCCGTCGTGTGAGGGAGGAGGAGTAATTTGAGGAAGAGGAGCTGACGGAGCGGGGCAGATGCACTCGACACCTCTTTTGCAACCGGCAAACACCTCGTCCGAGGATGATCAAACATTCCCAAGCTTTGAGATCTCTGATACTCCTGGGACTAGTGGCGTGCAGCAACGCAGTTCTGGAGTCGAATCCCATATGCCATCTCCCCGGAGGGTGAGTCTGCTGACAGACAAGTGGACACGGAACTGGACATGGTGAGACTGTCCAGGGAGAGTGTCCAGTTCACCCGTCAGCTCCTTGATGTCCTGGGTAGGATTCCCGCGACCATCGAGAATCTCACTACGACCATCACGGAGGTAGGGTCGCAGACTGTCGGTGCGAGCCGCGAAACCTGTGAGGCCATCAATGCCCACACGTTACTGATGGCCTCCACCAGTGAAACTGGAGTCTCTAGTGTCACACCCAGACCCACACCACTTGTGACTGGTGACGCCGATCAAGAGGCTCACCAGTCAGAAGCCGGGCCTTCCATATCCCGAGCTTCATCCCCAGTCTCCAATGTCTCTGCCCCCCAATTCAGCAGGACTCTAGCTGCCTTGCTGCACAATCTCTTGGTGCTACTTTGGTTAGGGGCAGCAGGTGGGGGAGAGGGCTAAGGGTATGGGGGAGGAAGAGCCGATGGTAAAAGAGATTTTAGGCAGTAGTTGTTGTTTTGTTATTTTATTAAAGTTGTCAAAGTTTAATATGTTAATATTAAGTTATAAAGGGCTAGATTTTCCACTTCACATCACTGGGTTAGTGCCCATATATCGCCCAAAAAGGGATGATATCGCCCAAAAGTGAAAAGTTGGGACACGTCGCCGAGCTTATCGCCGACACGTCACTCGGTACAACTTTCGGCTCAGATCACTGAGGTGATCACCCACACATCGCCCAGCCCAATTTTCGGCACATTGCCTGGTTGATCACTCGCCGAGAACATCGCTGGAGAATAGTTGCTATTGTCTGGCCTTCCTCACAGACCAAGGCAAAATGGACGCCATTTTGAACATCGGAGGAAGACAGGAGGCCTCTTAAACAGGGGCTTAGATAGTTTATGAATTATTTAAGGGCCAGTTAAAGATCGATACACTCACAATTAGACGTTTTCTTATATTTATATAAATAAGTGATGTTCGATACTTACTTGGTCTGGCCTGGAAATTGTAACAACAGTTGCACTAATGTTCTATTTTAACTTACGTTATTAGAAGACACTGCACAACAATTGTAAAGTGAAATAAAATGGTTTTAATAAAATGACAATTTTTGAATGTAATTTTTCAATTACAAACAACAAAACACCCTCCCATACCCCCATCCCCCGCCCCAACCACCCCCAGCCCCCCACCCACACCCCAACAGTGAAACAACAACACCAACAATAAATGTGAACAATAGGAACAATATTAAAGAGTGCACCCCCCTCCCTACCTGCGGTCACGTTTCTCTCTAGATCCTGCACATCCCCGTGTCGTTGCCTCACCCACCCGTTTTGGTCCCCGGGTACTGCTGCGAAGCCGGCGTCCAGTGGGCAACGGCAAGACTTCCTGCCATGGTGGGGGACATGCTGGGACAATCGCCTGTTGGGGGGCTGTTGGTGGGGAAGACAAAACGGGGATCGCCTTCCGAGTCAGGAGGTGGTGCACCTCCTGACCCGCCTGTGTGCCGGTGCTTGTGGTCACGGGAGCTCGAGGTGCAGCGCTGTGTACCGCCAAGAAAACATGCCGCATGGCATGGTTAGAGGCGGAGATTCCACGCAACTCCAGGATCATCTGCTGCGTTGCCTCCACTTGGTGAGCAGACACCCGGGAGAATTCCTCTGTGAATCCCACAAATACCTGGAGCTGCTTGCGCTGGATCACGACAAACTCCTCGCACAATCGTGCCAGGCGCTCCACGCTGTTGTCCAGGGTAAGCCTTTGCTCAAGCCGCTGACCCGGCCTCCGTGGGGTCTGCGACAGCACCAATGTGCGCCTTGGCCTCACCAACTGCATGCCGCTTGGTTCCGGTACCTCCTCAGTTGGGATCCCCATCGTGGCCACAGGTTCCCCAGACTGAGGGATGCAAGGGGCATCCTCCTCTGTCTCCACATATTCCTCCTCCTCCTCGAGCTCAGTGGTCTCCTCCTCTTCACCACCCGTGGTAAATGACACATGCAGTGGGTCAGATCCATGTGAGCGTCTGACTTCCCGTTGCACCTCTGGAGCTTGTAAAGATGCAAGATACAATTAAGGTTATTAGAGCAGAAAGCATTGTTGCGCCATGCTGGCATACGTAGGAGGAGCGGCACTAATCCCATAAATGTGACCGAGAAACGTTACATATTAATGCATCATACGGTGGTATCTATGGCAGTACATGGATGTGGAAATCACTGCACCAGAGAGCTGTGGAGGCTGGATCAGTCGCAGATAGACCGAATGATAAGGGAGTGAGGGT
Source organism: Pristiophorus japonicus (assembly GCF_044704955.1). Lineage (NCBI taxonomy): Eukaryota > Metazoa > Chordata > Chondrichthyes > Pristiophoridae > Pristiophorus > Pristiophorus japonicus. The sequence continues at coordinate 194,921,309 of NC_091984.1, read as the reverse complement.
TTATGGGGTGCGGACAGAGAAGGGGACAGATGGCCAGATGGACTGCTCTTATGTTCTTATGTTGTTGACCTGAGCATGGCAGAGAGTCGCACAGAGGCTGCATGCATAACATGACCTCATTCATCGATGATAGAATGAAATGATGTCACATAGCTCTTACACTGCTTGACACATTACTCACGTGACGAATAGGATGGTCTGGCAACACCATGGGTAGTGACCGCTTGTCTGTGGGCCCTCACTAGTGCTGCAGCACGTTCCTCCAGGTCGGTGAGGGTCTGTATTACAGCAGGGCCTCCCCCGGTGCACCTCTGCTGAGCCCGATTATTAGATATCTTCTATTGTGCTCCTAACACAGATGAGGCTGCACACAGGGAGGTTAAAGTAACAGTGACCTCAGTCTTTATTAAGACACTCCAGAGTGAGGAACAGGCCTTAGGGGCCGGCTTATATACAGTGCTCCCAAGGGATGCTGGGATCCCTTGGGACTTCAGGGGATGTGCGCTCCCTGGTGGCGGAACATGGGAGTGCATGCTTTACAGATACACAACATCACTCCCCCGCCAAAGTCAAAGTGAAAACTATTTACAAGGTGAGGCGGTCGGGAGCCTTTCTTTCCCTGGTGGACCGCCTCAGTACAAATGTCTGTTCTGGTGTGTTGGCTGTGCCCTTGCTGGGCTGGCGGTGTTGTTGGCCCTGCAGGGCTGCTAGGTGAGCCTGGCCTTGCGGTGATGTTGGGAGTGATGGGTTCGATTTCCTGGTCCGGCATGGTGTCATTGACCCTTTGGGCATGTGTTGTGGGCTCGAAAAAGGTGGTGTCTGCTGCGGGTTATTCAGCGCAGTCTGTGAACCGCAGCCTCGTTTGGTCCAGGTGCTTTCTGAAAATTTGTCCATTGTCTAGTTTGACTACAAACACCCTACTCCCTTCTTTAGCTATCACCGTGCCCGCGATCCACTTGGGATCATGTCCATAGTTTAACACATAAACGGGGTCATTCAGATCAATTTCCTGTGACACAGTGGCGCGACCATTGTTTACATTTTGTTGCTGCCGCCTGCTCTCTACCTGATCATGCAGGTTGGGTGAACCAGAGAGAGTCTGGTTTTAAGTGTCCTTTTCATGAGTAGCTCAGCCGGGGGCACCCCTGTGAGTGAGTGGGGTCTCGTGCGGTAGCTGAGCAGTACTGGGAACAGGCAGGTTTCAAGTGAGCCTTCTGTGACTCGTTTAAGGCTCTGTTTGATTGTTTGTACTGCCTGCTCTTCCTGCCCATTGGAGGCTGGTTTAAATGGGGCCTAGATGACATGTTTGATCCCATTGCCAGTCATAAATTCTTTAAATTCGGCACTGGTGAAACATGGCCCGTTGTCACTGACCAGTATGTCAGGCAGGCCGTGGGTGGCAAACATGGCCCTCAGGCTTTCAATGGTGGCGGTGGTGGTGCTTTCCGACATTATTTCACATTCAATCCATTTAGAAAAAGTATCCACCACCACCAGGAACATTTTACCAAGAAACGGGCCCGCATAGTCGACATGGATCCTCGACCATGGTCTGGAGGGCCAGGACCACAAACTTAGTGGTGCCTCTCTGGGCACGTTGCTCAATTGAGCACACACGCGGCATTGCCATACACAGGACTCTAAGTCAGAGTCGATACCGGGCCACCACACGTGGGATCTGGCTATCGCTTTCATCATTACTATACCGGGGTATGTGTGCTGTGGAGATCCGAGATGAACGTCTCCCTGCCCTTTTTGGGTAGCACAACGTGGTTACCCCACAACAGACAGTCTGCCTGAATGGACAGCTCGTCCTTTCGCCGCTGGAACGATTTGATTAGCTCTTGCATTTCAATGGGGATGCTGGCCCAGCTCCCTGCAGTACACAGTTTTTTACTAGGGACAGCAGAGGATCTTGGCTGGTCCATGTCCTAATCTGACGGGCCGTGACAGGTAATTTATCATTTTCAAATGCTTCCATGACCATCAACAAGTCTGCGGGCTGCGCCACCATCAACAAGTTTGCAGGCAATGGTAGCCGACTCAGAGCATCCGCACAGTTCTCAGTGCCTGGCCTGTGGCGGATGGTATAGTTATATGCTGATAGCGCGAGTGTCCACCTTTATATGTGGGCTGAGGCATTAGTATCCTCTTATTTTCAGCGAACAGGGATATGAGGGGCTTGTGATCGGGTTCCAGCTCAAATTTGAGGCCAAACAGGTACTGATGTATTTTCTTTACCCCGAACACACACGCTAATGCCTCTTTCTCAATCATGCTGTAGGCCCTCTCGACCTTAGACAAGCTCCTGGAGGCATAGGCGACAGGTTGCAACTTCTCCGCAACGTTAGCTTGTTGTAGTACACACCCGACTCCGTACGACGATGCATCACATGCTAGCACAAGTCTTTTACACGAGTTATACAATACAAGCAGCTTGTTGGAGCATAAAATGTTTCTGTCTTTCTAAAAAGCAATTACTTGTTTTTTTTCCATACCAAGTTCTCACCTTTACGCAATAACACATGTAGGAGCTCTAAGAAGGTGCTTAACCCCGGTAGGAAGTTACCAAAATAGTTGAGGAGTCCCAGGAACGACTGCAGTTCCGTGATGTTCTGTGGCCTGGGCGCATTCCTGATAGCCTCTGTCTTGGCGTCTGTGGGCCGAATGCCGTCCACCGCGATCTTTCTCCCCAAAATCTCCACTTCTGTTGCCATGAAGACGCATTTCGACCTCTTCAGCCGCAGCCCTACGCGATCCAGTTGCTGGAGGACCTCCTCCAGGTTTTGTAGGTGCTCGACGGTGTCCCGACCCGTGACCAATATGTCGTCCTGAAAAATCATTGTGCGTGGTACCGACTTGAGTAGGCAGTCCATGTTTCTCTGGAAGATTGCTCCAGCCGACCGAATTTTAAACGGGCATCTGTTGTAGATGAACAGTCCCTTGTGCGTGTTGATGCAGGTGAGGCCCTTCAAAGAATCCTCCAGCTCCTGCGTCATGTAGGCCGAAGTCAGGTCGAGCTTGGTGAATGTCTTGCCTCCTGCCAGCGTCGCAAATAGGTCATCTGCTTTAGGTAGCGGGTATTGATCCTGTAGCAAGAAACGATGAATAGTTACTTTATAATCGCCGCAAATCCTAACCGTGCCATCACTTTTGAGTACTGGAACAATCGGGCTGACCCACTCGCTGAATTCCACTGGGGAGATGATGCCCTCACGTTGTAGCCTGTCCAGCTCGATTTCCACTCTCTCCCTCATCATGTGAGGTACCGCTCGCGCCTTGTGGTGAATGGGTCGTGCCCCTGAGACCAAGTGAATCTGCACCTTCGACCCGGAAAAGTTTCCAATGCATGGCTCAAAAAGGGAAGGATATTTGTTAAGAACCTGGGTACATGAGGCCTCATCGACATGTGATAGCGCTTGGATGTCATCCCAGTTCCAGCGGATTTTGCCCAACCAGCTCCTTCCAAGCAGTATGGGGCCATCGCCTGGGACAATCCAGAGTGGCAGTTCGTGCACCGTGCCCTCGTAGGTGACCTTGACCGTGGCGCTGCCCAGGACATTGATGAGCTCTTTGGTGTACGTTCTCAGTTTTGTGTGGATGGGGCTCAGGGCTGGTCTGAGTGCCTTGTTGCAACACAATCTCTCAAACATCTTTTTACTCATGATGGATTGGCTAGCGCCAGTGTCCAGTTCCATGGCTACGGGTAAACCATTCAATTTTACCTTTAGCATTATAGGTGGACATTTCATCAAAAATGTGTGCAGCCAGTGTACTTCAGCATCTGCCTCCTCTCTCTGAGGCTTGAAATTGCTTTGATCCACCATGGATTGACTTTCCTCTGCCACGTGGTGGTTAGCAGGTTTTGCAGAGCTTGCAGCTCGTCTGCAAGCTCATTGGTGGTGCCCCATTGTTCCACAGCTCTTGCAAACATACCCTATGAAGCGGCATGAATAGGCTGAATGGAAGCCTCCACAATGCCAACAAGATGTGAATTGTTTTGCATTCATCCTTTGTTGCGGACTCTGAGTCATCTGGGTCATCTGAGGCCTGCTGGCAGTTGCAGACTTGTGGTTTCTGCCGTGTACATTTCTGCTCACAAACACAGTTCCAGTTAATTTATGAACATTGCCAGCACTTGTGTGCTGAGAGATTTGTTTGGTGTTATCACAGGTGGACATAAACACCTGTGCTATCGCAATGGCCTTACTGAGGGTCGGTGTCTCTCCAATCAAAAGTTTTCGTAGGATGGTCTCGTGGCCAATGCCCAGTACAAAAAAGTCTCTGAGCATCTGCTCCAGGTAGCCATCAAACTCACATTGTCCTGCAAGTCGCCTTAGCTCAGCGACGTAGTTCGCCACTTCCTGACCTTCAAATGGCTGGCACGTGTAGAACCGATATCTCGCCATTGGCATGCTCTCCCTCGGGTTAAGATGCTCCCGAACCAGGGTACACAGCTCCTCATATGACTTATCTGTGGGTTTCACCAGAGTCAGAAGATTCTTCATGAGGCTGTAGGTCGGTGTCCCGCAGACCGTGAGGAGGACCGCTCTCCTTTTTGCAGCGCTTCCTTCTCCATCCAGCTCGTTAGCTACAAAGTACTGGTCTAGCCATTCCACATAGGCTTCCCAGTTCTCACTTTCTGAGAACTTCTCCACGATGACCACAGTTTGATGCATCTTTGCATTGGATTCGTATACTCGTCGCCAGTTATTGTGTTCCTAACACAGATGAGACTGCCCACAGGGAGGTTAAAGTAACTGGACCTCAATCTTTTTTAAGACACTCCAGAGTGAGGAACAGGCCTTTGGGGCCGGCTTTTATACAGTGCTCCCAAGGGATGCTGGGATCCCTTTGGACTTCAGGGGATGCGCTCCCTGGTGGCGGAACATGGAAGTGTATGCTTTACAGATACACAACATCTTCCTCTGCATACGTGAATAGAGCATGGCATAAGCTGCTTGAATAGATTATGTCATTTAGACACAACAGTTTCAAACGTTATATGCTAATAGGGGTTATGTCCAAAATTCAATGACAGTAGCTGATGTCCAGAAGTGTCCCAGGCCAGCCAGTGAGCAAAAGCAGCTCTCCCCCAGTGCATGCTGGGTCCCTGTGTAAGTGACAGTAGCCAGAGAGACTTAAAACGGGCACCAGTTCATGGCCCTGTCCAGTTCTTAGCGGGGATGATATATGTTACATAAGTTAGAATAACAAGCTTACATTCAATCCGGGAGAATTGCTATTATAATGAATATTATACTTAGAATGTGCATCATTAAAATATAAAGTCGTACTTACTCTTGCTGAAGCAATGAGGCTGTTCTAGCGTTTGCGGCACTGGTCGAAGCCCCTGGGCTCATGGGACGCAGACAAGACGACCTCGGCTATCTCGCCCCATAACCTGTGGTACGCCCGTAGTGCTGGTTTCCCACCACGCGCCCCCCTGGTCAATTGGGCCCATCAGGAGTGCACCTCAGCCATGAGGGCCCCGTTGGCCTCCTCGGAGAAGGGCTTGGCCCTCTTCCTCCCCATCTCCACATCTCTTCCACTTTCATCGCTGTCAGACATATTTCTCTGTCCTTCTTTCTCTCTCTCTTTTCTCTCACCTCTCTGTCTCTGCCTTCCTCCTCTCTCTCTCTATCTCTCCTCTCTCAATCTCTCTCCCCCTTCTGCGCATGTGTGGATGACCCCTGACCTCCCGAAACGCGGGAAAACATGGCCAACCAAAAAAAAAAAATTGCGTACCCTTCGCCATCGCTGGGTGACATGTGACATCGCTGGAATATCGCTTTGCCCATTTCACATCGCTGAGCTATCGCCGAGCCGAAAATCGCGATCCAAAAAATGGGCGATGTTCCAGTGATCATGAAGTCTGCAACATCGCTAAGGCTGGAACATCGCCCATTTTTTGGGCCCTGGTGAACAAAGTGGAAAAGTTCTATCCCAAAAGTTCTGAATGTTTATTAAAGTTTCCAATGTTTCAACGTTTACAAAGTTCTAAACGTTTACATTTTCATAAAATCTGTTGTTCACCTTAACCATTCCTTGTAGTATCTCATTTGCAGATTAAGAAGGGAAATAGTCAACATGGTGGGGTAGAGTGCCCAGGCAATGGTCAAACTTGCCGTTCACTCTGCAAGCAAAGCACTGAATTATGAGCTGCTGACATAAGGCTTTTGCAGCGGTGAAAGATCCACGAGGCCTCCCCTGTGGTTGTGGTGGTGGTGGCATGGGTTCCTCGCCAGGCTCCTCTTCCTCGTCTTCCTCTTCCTCCCCCTCCTCCCCTCCTGATGTGGTCCTGCAATCCCCATTGGCAAATCCTGTCACCTATTGATGGCTAAGTTGTGTAGCATACATCACACCACAATTAACTCAGAGACCTGCTGAGGGGAGTATTGCATGCAGCCTCCGGCATGGTCCAGGCATCGGAAGCGCTGCTTGAGCACTCCAATTGTCTTTTCGATGATGTTGCATGTGGTTATATGACAGTCATTATAGCAATGCTCGACTTCTGTCTGAAGGTTCCGGAGGGGGGTCATGAGACAGATGGTGAGGCTGTAACCTTTGTACCCCAGCATCCAGCTCTGGCCTTGTGGGTGACGCTGGAACAGGCCTGAGACACTGCTCTCATGCAAGATGAAAGCATCATGGCTGCTCCCTGGAATATTGGGCATTGACTGCCATGATGTGCTGAGTGTGGTCACAGATGATCTGTACCTTCATGGAATGGAATCCCTTTTGGTTTCGGTAAACTTCTGGATTGCGTAAAGGTGCTCGCAGGACAATGAGTGTACAGTCAATGGCACCCTGAACCTTGGGAAAGACAGCTAATCATCCAAAACCTACAGCCTTCTCATTCTGGGTCTCCTTGGTCATTGGGAAGTTTATGAAGTCCATCCTGTGTGCGTACAGTACAGTAGTCACCTGGCGAATGCTGCAATGTGTAGCGTGCTGTGAGATGGAGCATATGTCCCTGCTGATGCCTGAAAGGAGCCGGAAGCATAGAAGGTAAGTGCCACAGTCACCACCATCTCGATGGGCAGTGCAGTCCTGTTGCTGCTGGCATATCTCTGTCAGCACTTCTTTTCGGAACCACAGCCTTCTAAAGCACTGTGCCTCAGAGATCTGCAGGTATGAACGCTGTTCCCTGTAAACGCGCTAGGGGCAATCCCCGTACGTCTTCGATTATGTTCAAAATGATCATCAATAAGCCTTCTTGCAGCTCGTTGCAATATAAATATAGCAGCCAGGAATAATGGCTGACATAATATAGCCCCCATCTTTTTAAATGTCCTTAAATGTTCTTTAAAAGTAACTATAAACTCACATGAAACTTCATTATGAAAAACGCAGCCTTCTTCTCCCAATCCTTTTATGCTCTCAACTTCTGCTCCATTTCCAAGATGGTGCCATTAGCGCCGGGTGCGCCCTGGATCTGTCTGCTTTTTGCTGGCGGGTCCCTGGGCTAAATCGTGCGATATGCTCGAAAGTTCCGCCCAGAGCGCTAGCACAGCGTTGCATTCCGATTGACATCATCCAAATGGTGAAAACATTGGGCGGGCGCTAAGTTTTCGCGCCGCCGCAAAACCACTGCTGAAAGTTCCGCCCTGGCGCAAAATGTTCTGCGCCTCGTTTTGTGCTTAAAAAAATTCGATTTTGCGTCCCGCTAAACTGGTCGCAAACCCCTCAAAGATCCAGCCCATTTAGCTGTGGCTCAGTGGGTAGCACCCTCACCTCTGAGGCAGCAGGTTATGGGTTCAAGTCCCACTTCAGAGACGTGAGTAAAAAATCTAGCTGACACTCCAGTGCTATGCTGAGTGGGTGCTGTCTGTCGGATGAGTCGTCAAACCAAGGCCCTGTTTGCCCTCTTAGGTGGGTGTAAAAGATCCTGTGGCACTATTTCAAAGACGAGCAGGGGAGTTATCCCTGGTGTCCTGGCCAATATTTATGCCTCAATCAGCATTACTGAAACAGATTATTTAGTCATGATCATATTGCTGTTTGTGGGAGCTTGCTATATGCAAATTAGCTGCAGTGTTTCTTATATTACAATAGTAACTACACTTCATAAAGTACTTCATTGGCTGCAAAGTGCTTTGGAATGTCTGGTGGTCATGAAAGGCATTATATAATTGCAAGTCGATTTTACTTTTACGTAAAGAAAGAAAAAAAGAAAAACTTGCATTTATATGGTGGCCTTTCACGACCACCAGATGCCCCAAAGCACTTTACAGCCAATGAAGTATTTTTGAAGTGTTGTCACTGTTGTAATGTAGGAAAGGGAATGCTGCAGGACTAGCACAGCTAATGGCACAAGGAAATTACTAAGTGAGTCAATGACACTGGAAAGAGATGGAAAGGAGAGGGAGAATAAAACCAAAGAAATAATGACAGAAAAAGAGAAACTATGGAAAAAAGCAATTATCTTTGTTAGCGCCAAAAGACAACTTGCTTAGTGAAAGCCTTTTTATTTCCTGCGCAGAATACACATTGTTCTCTGAAAATATCTGCCAATCCAAAAGCAAATAAAGGTTTAAGTGATGACTTTCAACGTACCTCTTGTTGAATTAAGTTCAATGTTTCCCCTTCATCTGTGCAATATGTACTGAAATTCATCCAAACCAGTCCAAATTTAATAAACTTTATAGTTATCTCAAGCAAACTTTATTTAAAAAGGAGGTATTTAATTGACTCAGGTATGACAAATAATGTTTTTACCCAAAATGGACATGGTAATAAAGCCTATTCATAGAATCATAGAAATTTACAGCATGGGGGGAGGCCATTTCAGCCCATCATGTCCGCGCCGGCCCACCAAGAGCTATCCAGCCTAAATCCCGCTTTCCAGCTCTTGGTCCGTAGCCCTGTAGGTTACAGCACTTTAAGTGTCCAAGTGTCTTTTAAATGTGGTGAGGGTTTCTGCCTCTACCACTCTTTCAGGCAGTGAGTTCCAGACCCCCACCACCATCTGGGTGAAGACATCTCCCCTTATCTATCCTCTAAACCTCCACCCAATTACTTCAAATCTATGCCCCCTGGTTGTTGACCCCTCTGCCAAGGGAAACAGGTCCTTCCTATCCACTCTATCCAGGCCCCTCATAATTTTGTACACCTCAATCAGGTCTCCCCTCAGCCTCCTCTGTTCCAAAGAAAACAGACCCAGCATCGCCAATCTTTCCTCATAGCCAAAATTCTCCAGTCAAGGCAACATTCTTGTAAATCTCCTCTGCACCCTTTCCAGTGCAAACACAGCTTTCCTGTAATGTGGTGACCAGTGACACAGTACTCCAGTTGTGGCCTAACCAGTGTTTTTACAGTTCAAGCATAACCTCCTTGCTCTTGTAGTCCATGCCTTGACTTATAAAGGCAAGTATTCCATATGCCTTCTTAACCACATTATCTATCTGGTCTACTACCTTCAGGGATCTGTGGACCTGCACTCCAAGATCCCTTTATTCCTCTACACTTTTCAGTGTCGTACCATTTTGTTATGTATTTCTGCTTGGGGTCACCAGACACCAGAGGGCGCCACTGTCGGAGATCATCGGGCTGTACGTGCGTGTGCGCGGTCAATTGTATATAAATGCGGGTACATGTCACATAGGTTACATTGGGCGCGAATAAAGTTGGATCAGGTTTGCACCTGAGGCAGTTTAAGTAACAAGTCTTTTGAGTCATTATATTCATTACATTTAGCGACGAGGTAACTTAAGAACCTTCGCATTTACAATGGGCACGATTGGAATTCTGGAGAGATTCGCGGATGGCGAGGATTGGGCGGATTTTATCGACTGCCTGGATCAGTATTTTGTGGCCAACAAAATGGAGGGAGATGCTGACGCACTTCGGCGCAGGGCGGTTTTCCAAAATTTATGGCCTTATGAAGAATCTTCTCACCTTTACGTCCAACGGACAAAGAATATGGGGATGTGTATGTTTGGTGCGTGACCATCTCAAGCCATCATCATCTCATACTATCGCTTCTACATGCATGTTCATGCTGAGCGGCCGACCTGCGACATCTTGCTGAGCTGTGTAAGTTTGGGAACGTGTTGGAAGACATGCTGCAAGGTATCTTCATGATTGGCATCAACCATGAGGTGATTCTTCGGAAGTTATTGGCCGAAGAAAAGCTGGATTTGAGCAAGGCCATCGCGACTGCCCAGGCATGTATGATGACTGATGATAATTTGAGGCAGATATCATCGAAGAGTCGGAGCTCCACGGCAAGTACTGTAAACAAGATTGTGTCGTCGTCTGGCAGAACTGCTTATGGTAGGGCCTACTCGACTGCTTATGTGAAACCTGTAGCTGCTCAAAGTCCGCCAGCTGGTACATATCCGATTTCACCCTGATGGCGTTGTGGGAGCAATCATCGGCCTCATCAGTGTCGGTTTAAACAGTACGCCTGTAATGGCTGTTCGAAAGTGGGGCATCTTCAGAGAATGTGCCCACAACTGAGCAGGCGTGCTGCCACTCATCACATTGGTGATGATGACCAGTCCAGTGCTGGCCCAGATACACAACCCAAGGAGGAAGTGTATGGTCTGTATTTGTTCTTGGGGGAAAAAGCCAGCCGATAATCGTTAATGTGAAGCTGACTGGCGTGCCTGTATCAATGGAGCTGGACACGGGTGCGAGTCAGTCGATAATGAGCCAAAGGACATTCGACAAGCTGTGGGACACTGGGGCTGTGAAGCCGAAGCTGAGTCCAGTCAATGCCAAGTTGCGTACTTACGCTAAGGAACTCATACCGCTGATTGGCAGTGCAGTAGTCAAGGTATCATATGATGGTGTGGTTTATGATCTACCATTATGGATTGTCCCACATAATGGTCCAATGCTGTTCGGCAGGAATTGGCTCGAGAAAATCAAGTGGAATTAGAATGATATCAAAGCATTGTCATCAGTGGATGACACCTCATGTGCTCAAGTATTGAAGAGGTTTCCTTCTTTGTTTGAACCGGGCATTGGCAATTTTACTGCAGCCAAGGTGCAGATTCACCTGGATTCTGATGCAAGGCCTGTATCGTAAAGCACAGTCAGTTCCTTACATGATGAGGGAGAAGGTTGAAATTGAGTTTGACAGACTCCAACGTGAAGGGGTCATATCACCGGTCGAGTTTAATGAGTGGGCCAGTCCTATTGTTTCTGTGTTGAAGAGTGATGGCACTGTCAGGATTTGTGGAGACTACAAGGTTACGATTAACCAATTTTCAAAACAAGATCAGTACCCGTTACCGAAGGCTGATGATCAGTACGCCATGCTAGCTGGTGGAAAGTCGTTCACTGGATCTGACGTCGGCCTATATGACACAGGAGCTTGTCAACACGTCGAAGAAACTCACCTGTATCAACACCCATAAAGGATTGTTTGTCTACAACAGGTGTCCTTTTGGAATTCGTTCGGCTGCAGTCATATTTCAGAGGAATATGGAGAATCTACTGAAGTCCATTCCGAGAACTGTAGTGTTTCAAGATGACATTCTGGTCATAGGTCATGACACCACTGAACATCTGAACAACCTTGAAGTTCTACATTGTCTTGGAGCAGCCAGCGGGAGTTCGAGGAGCTAGCTGGTGCAGGGACAGGGGCAGAAGATAAACAAAGAAGTAAAAATAAATTGAAGTGTGACGTCACAGCCAACCGGGTAAGTGATTGGCTGGTGGATTGGTGAGTATTTGATCTTTTTCTTCTTTTCTTATCAGTAGGAAACCTTTGGCATTGTTGCCAAATTAAGTCAATCGAAGGGTTAAGTCATGGCAGGAGAGCCCAGACCAGGGGCATGCTGCTCCTGTGCTATGTGAGGGGTCAGGGACGCTTCTGGTATCCCTGACTACTATGTGTGCAGGAAGTGTGTCCAGCTGCAGCTCCTAACAGACCGCATTGTGGCACTAGAGCTGCGCATGGATTCACTCTGGTGCATCCGCGATGCTGAGGATGTCATGAATAGCACGTTTAGTGAGTTGGTTACACCGCAGGTAAAGGTTACACAGGCAGATAGGGAATGGGTGACCATCAGGCAGAGCAGTGGAAGGAAGGTAGTGCAGGGGTCCCCTGCAGTCATCTCCCTCTAAAACAGATATACCACCTTGGGTACTGTTGGGGGAGATCGCTCATCAGGGGAAGGCAGCAGCAGCCAAGTCCATGGCACCAGGGGTGGCTCTACTGCACAGGAGGGCAGAAAAAAGAGTGGGAGAGCTATAGTGATAGGGGATTCTATTGTAAGGGGAACAGATCGGCATTTCTGCGGTCGCAAATTAGACTCCAGGATGGTATGTTGCCTACCTGGTGCAAGGGTCAAGGAGGTCTCGGAGCAGCTGCAGCTCATTCTGGAAGGAGAGGGTGAACAGTCAGCTGTTGTGGTACATATAGGTACCAACGATATAAGTAATAAACGGGATGAGGTCCTACAAGCTGAATTTAGGGAGCTATGAGTTAAAATAAAAAATAGGACCTCAAAGATAGTAATCTGAGGATTGCTACCAGTGCCACGTGCTAGTCAGAGTAGGAATTGCAGGATAGTTCAGAAAAATACGTGGCTTGAGGAATGGTGCAAGGAGGAGGGATTCAAATTCCTGGGGCATTGGAACCGGTTCTGGGGAAGGTGGGACCAGTACAAACTGGACAATCTGCACCTGAGCAGGACTGGAACCTTTGTCAGTGGTGTAGTAATTGCTAGTGCTGTTGGGGAGGGGTTAAACTAATATGGCAGGGGGATGGGAACCTATGCAAGGAGGCAGAGGGAAGTAAAAAGGGGGCAGAAGCAAAAGGTAGGAAGGAGAAAAGCAAGAGTGGAGGGCAGAGAAATCAAGGGGAAAAAAATCAAAAAGGGCCACATTACAACATAATTCTGAAAGGACAAAGAGTGTTAAAAAAGCAAGCCTGAAGGTTCTGAGTCTCAATGCGAGGAGCATTCATAATAAGGTGGACGAATTAACTGCGCAGATAGCTGTTAACGGATATGATGTAATTGGAATTATGGAGACATGGCTCCAGGGTAACCAAGGCTGGGAAATCAACATCCAGGGGTGTTCAATATTCAGAAAGGATAGACCGGAAGGAAAAGGAGTGGGGTAGCGTTAATGGTTAAAGAAGAGGATAACGCAATAGTAAGAAAGGACATTAGCTTGGATGATGTGGTATCTATATGGGTAGAGCTGCGAAACACCAAAGGGCAGAAAACGTTGGTGGGAGTTGTGTACAGACCACCAAACAGTTGAAGGGAGGTTGGGGGTGGATTCAATCAGGAAATCAGGGAAGTGTGCAATAAGGGTACAGCAGTTATCACGGCTGACTTTAACCTACATATTGATTGGGCTAACCAAACTGGTAGCAATACTGTGGAGGAGGATTTCCTGGAGTGTATAAGGGATGGTTTTCTAGACCACTATGTCTAGGAACCAACTAGAGAGCAGGCCATCCTAAACTGGGTCTTGTGTAAAGAGAGAGGATTAATTAGCAATCTGGTCGTGCATGGCCCCTTGGGGAAGAGTGACAATAATATAGTAGAATTCTTCATTAAGATGGAGAGCGACACAGTTAATTCAGAGACTAGGGTCCTGAACTTAAAGAAATTAACTTCGATTGTATGAGACGTGATTTGGGTAGCATAGACTGGCAAATGATACTTAAAGGGTTGACGGTGGATAGGCAATGGCAGACATTTAAAGATCACATGGATGAATTACAACTATTGTATATCCCTGTCTGGCGTAAAAATAAAACAGGAAAGGTGGCTTAACCATGGCTAACAAGGGAAATTAGGGATAGTGTTAAATCCAGGGAAGAGGCATATAAATTGGCCAGAAAAAGCAGCAAACCTGAGGACTGGGAGAAATTTAGAACTCAGCAGAGGAGGACTAAGGGTTTAATTAGGAGGGAGAAAATAGAGTATGAGAGTAAGCTTGCAGGGAACATAAAAACTGACTGCAAAAGCTTCTATAGATATTTGAAGAGAAAAAGATTAGTGAAGACTAATGTAGGTCCCTTGCAGTCAGAATCAGGTGAATTCATAATGGGGAACAAGGAAATGTCAGAGCAATTGAACAAATACTTTGGTTCTGTCTTCACTAAGGAAGACACAAATAACCTCCCGAAAATACTAGGGGGCCGAGGGTCTTGCGAGAAAGAGGAACTGAGGGAAATCCTCATTAGTCAGGAAATGGTGTTAAGGAAACTGATGGGACTGAGGTCGATAAATCCCCAGGGCCTGATAGTCTGCATCCCAGAGTACTGAAGGAAGTGGCCCTAGAAATAGTAGATGCATTGGTGATCATTTTCCAAAATTCCATGGACTCTGGATCAGTACCTATGGATTGGAGGGTAATTAATGTAACCCCACTTTATAAAAAAGGAGGGAGAGAGAAAACAGGGAATTATAGATTGGTTAGCCTGACATTAGTGGTGGGGAAAATGCTGGAATCAATTATTAAAGATGTAATAGCAGCGCATTTGGAAAGCAGTGACAGGATCTGTTTATCAGCATGGATTTTTGAAAGGGAAATCATGCTTGACAAATCTTCTAGAGTCTTTTGAGGATGTATCTAGTAGAGTGGATAAGGGAGAACCAGTGGATGTGGTGTATTTGAACTTTCAAAAGGCTTTTGACAAGGTCCCACACAAGAGATTAGTGTGCAAAATTAAGGCACATGGTATTGGGGGCAATGTATTGACGTGGATAGAAAACTGGTTGGCAGACAGGAAGCAAAGAGTGGGAATAAACGGGTCATTTTCAGAATGGCAGGCAGTGACTAGTGGGGTGCCTCAAGGTTCAGTGCTGGGACCCCAGCTATTTACAATATACATTAATGATTTAGACAAAGGAATTGAATGTAATATCTCCAAGTTTGCAGATGATACTAATCTGGGTGGCAGTGTGAACTGTGCGGAGGATGCTAAGAGGCTGCAGGGTGACTTGGACAGGTTAGGTGAATGGGCAATGCATGGCAGATGCAGTATAATGTGGATAAAGGTGAGGTTATCCACTTTGGTGGCAAAAACAGGAAGGTAGATTATCTGAATGGTGACAGATTATTAAAAGGGGAGGTGCAACGAGACCTGGGTATCATGGTACATCAGTCACTGAAGGTAGGCATGCAGGTACAGCAGGCAATAAAGAAAGCAAATGGCATGCTGGCCTTCATAGCGAGAAGATTTGAGTATAGGAGCAGTAAGGTCTTACTGCAGTTGTACAGGGCCTTGGTGAGACCACACCTGGAATATTGTGCGCAGTTTTGTTCTCCTAATCTGAGGAAGGACATTCTTGCTATTGAGGGAGTGCAGTGAAGGTTCACCAGACTGATTCCCGGGATGGCAGGACTGACATATGAAGAAAGACTGGATCGGCTAGTCTTATACTCACTGGCATTTAGAAGAATGAGAGGGGATCTCATAGAAACATATAAAATTATGACGGGACTGGATGTTAGATGCAGGAAGAATGTTCCCGATGTTGGGGAAGTCCAGAACCAGGGGTCACAGTCTAAGGATAAGGGGTAAGCCATTTAGGACTGAGATGAGGCAAAGCTTTTTCACCCAGAGAGTGGTGAACCTGTGGAATTCTCTACCACAGAAATTTGTTGACTCCAGTTTGTTGGATATATTCAAGATGGAGTTAGATGTGGCCCTTACAGCTAAGGGGATCAGGGGGTATGGAGAGAAGGCGGGAGTGGAGTACTGAAGTTGGATGATCAGCCATGATCATATTGAATGGCGGTGCAGGCTCGAAGGACCTGCTCCTGCACCTATTTTCTATGTCTGGACAAGTGGGACTCAGGCTGAAACGTTCGAAAAGTGTCTTCATGGCACCTGAAGTTGAATTCCTGGGGAGGAAGATTGCTGCTGATGGCATCAGGTCTTCTGATTCAAAAACCAAGGCCATCAAAAATGCACCCAGGCCTCAGAATGTGACGGAGCTGCGTTCATTCCTTGGGCTACTCAACTACTTTAGTAATTTCTTACCCAGATTGAGCACTTTTTTAGAGCCACTGCACTTGCTACTCAAAAGGTGACAACTGGGTCTGGGGTGTGTCTCAAGATAGAGCCTTTGAGAAAACTAAGAATCTGCTCTGTTCAAACAAGTTGCTTGTTCATTATGATCCGTGTAAACGTCTTGTATTGGTCTGTGATGCTTCATCATATGGGGTTGGCTGTGTACTCAACAAGCAAATGATTAGGGTAAGCTACAACTTGTTGCGTATGCTGCGAGAATTTTGTCAATGGAGGAAAGAGCTTACAGCATGGTAGAAAAAGATGCTTTGGCCTGTCTATATGGGGTCAAAAAATGCATCAATACCTGTTTGGTCTTTGTTTTGAACTCGAAACGGATCATAAGCCACTCATTTCATTGTTTTTGGAAAACAAAGTTATTAATACCAATGCATCGTCCCGTATCCAGAGGTGGGCGTTGACATTGTTTGCCTATGATTATGTTATTCGTCATAGACCTGGCATTGAGAATTGCGCAGATGCACTGAATCGTCTGCCGTTGGCCACACCTGAGGTGGAGACGCCTCAACCTGCAGATCTACTGTTAGTAATGGATGCTTTTGAGAAGGAAGGAACTCCTTTCACTGCTCAACAAGTTAGAATCTGGACCAGCCATGACCCTATTTTATCGATTGTGAAACATTGTGTCCTCAGTGGTGATTGGTCTGCGATACCTATGGAAATGTGTGACAAGACTAAACCTTACAACCGTCGCAAAGATGAACTGTCCATTCAGTCAGATTGTTTACTGTGGGGTAATCGTGTTGTTCTGCCCAAGAAAGGCAGAGAAAAATTTGTACATGAACTACATAGCACTCATCCTGGTAGTGTCATGATGAAAGCCGTTGCTAGGGCTCATGTATGGTGGCCTGGAATTGACTCTAATCTGGAACCATGTGTGCATCAGTGCAATACTTGCATGCAGCTGTAAAGTACAAGTGGAATCTCCGCTGAGTCTTTGGTCATGGCCACCTAAACCATGGTTGAGGAACCACATCGATTTTGCGGGCCCTTTCCTGGGAAAGATGTTTTTTGTTGTGGTAGATGCATATTCAAAGTGGATAGAGTGGATTATTATGTCATCCACTATGTCTACAGCTACCATTGAGAGCCTTCGTGTCATGTTTGCTATTCATGGTTTGCCTGACATTGTTGTGAGCGACAACGGATCTTGCTTCACAAGTCTGGAGTTTCAAGAGTTCATGAAACTGAATAGTATTAAACATGTGAGGTCAGCACCATTCAAACCTGCTTCTAATGGTCAAGCAGAGCGTGCTGTTCAAACAATCAAGAAAAGTATGAAACATGTAACTTAGGTTTCACTGCAGTCTCGTGTGTCCTGTATACTGCTCAGTTACAGGACCAGACCTCATCCACATACTGGGGTCTCCCCTGCTGAACTATTGATGAAGAGAAATCTCAAGACCAAGCTCTCTCTTGTTCATCCCGATTTGAAAGATCGTGTTGAAAACAGACGTCAAAGTCAGCAAGGGTATCATGATCGTGCTGCTGTGTCACGTGACATTTCTGTCAACGATCTGGTTTATGTACTGAACTATGGTCAAGGTCCAAAGAGGATCGCTGGTACTGTACAGCCAAGGAGGGTAACAGAGTGTTTATTGTCGTGCTCAAGAATGGACAAACTTGCAGGAAACATGTTGATCAGATAAAACTGCGGCACACGGATGAACTGGAACCGCTTGAGGAAGATGCAGTCAGTGACCAACCAACCAATGTTCATTCATCAGAGGACTTTGCTGTCATTACTGAACCTGGACCTTCAGTCTCTGATGTGGTCATTACCACTTCCATCAGAGCGGTTACTCAGCCTTCAGTCACAACTGACTCAAAACGCTCGTCAAGAACTGAAGTTGAACTGAGACGATCAACTCGTGAGCGGAAAGTCCAGACAGTTTTAATTTGTAAAAAGACTGATATTAAGGTCGTGAAAGGGGATGTTGTTATGCATTTAGTCTTGGAGTCACCAGACACCAGGGGGCGCCACTGTCGGAGGTCATCAGGCTGAACATGTGCGTGCGCAGTCACTTGTATATAAGCGCAGGTACCATGTCACACAGGTTACTTTGGGCTCGAATAAAGTTGGATCAGGTTTGCACCTGAGGCAGTTTACAGTAACAAGTCTTCTGAGTCATTATATTCATTACACATTTATTGCGTATTCACTTGCCTTGATAGACCTCCCCAAATGCATTACCTCACACTTATTCAGATTGAATTCCATTTGCCATTGTTCTGTCCACCTGACAATAGAAAAGCAAATTATAATTTAAATGGAGATAAATTGTAAAGGGCTGCAGTACAGAGAGACCTGGGGGTCCTTGTGCATGAAACACAAAAAGTTAGTATGCAAGTACAGCAAGTAATCAAAAAGGCAAATAGAATGTTGGCCTTTATTGCAAGGGGGAGAGAGTATAAAAGCAGAGAAGTCCTGCTTCAAATGTCCAGGGTTTTGGTGAGGCCACACCGAGAGTACTGTGTACAGTTTTGGTCTCCGTATTTAAGGAAGGATATACTTGCATTGGAGGCTGTTCAGAGAAGGTTCACTAGGTTGATTCCGGAGATGAGGGGGTTGACTTATGTGAATAGGTTGAGTAGGTTGGGCCTATGGGAGTTCAGAAGAATGAGAGGTGATCGTATTGACACATAAGATAATGAGGGGGCTCGACATGGTAGATGCTGGAAGGATATTTCCACATAGGGGAAATTAAACTAGGGGACATAGTCTTAGAATAAGGGGCCGCCCATTTAAAACTGAGATGAGGAGAAATGTCTTCTCTCAGAGGGTTGTAAATCTATGGAATTCTCTGCCCCAGAGAGCTGTGGAGGCTGGGTCATTGAATATATTTAAGGCAGAGATAGACAGATCTTTGAGTGATAAGAGAGTAAACGGTTATGGAGAGCGGGCAGGGAAGTGGAGCTGAGTCCATGATCAGATCAGCCATGATCTTATTGAATGGCGGAGCAGGCTCGAGGGGCCAAATGGCCTACCCCTGCTCCTATTTCTTATGTTCTTATGACCAGTAAACATAGAAACATAGAAACATAGAAAATAGGTGCAGGAGTAGGCCATTCGGCCCTTCTAGCCTGCACCGCCATTCAATGAGTTCATGGCTGAACATGTAACTTCAGTACCCCATTCCTGCTTTCTCACCATACCCCTTGATTCCCCTAGTAGTAAGGACTTCATCTAACTCCTTTTTGAATATATTTAGTGAATTGGCCTCAACAACTTTCTGTGGTAGAGAATTCCACAGGTTCACCACTCTCTGGGTGAAGAAATTCCTCCTCATCTCGGTCCTAAATGGCTTCCCCCTTATCCTTAGACTGTGTCCCCTGGTTCTGGACTTCCCCAACATTGGGAACATTCTTCCTGCATCTAACCTGTCTAACCCCGTCAGAATTTTAAACGTTTCTATGAGGTCCCCTCTCATTCTTCTGAACTCCAGTGAATACAAGCCCAGTTGATCCAGTCTTTCTTGATAGGTCAGTCCCGCCATCCCGGGAATCAGTCTGGTGAACCTTCGCTGCACTCCCTCAATAGCAAGAATGTCCTTCCTCAGGTTAGGAGACCAAAACTGTACACAATACTCCAGGTGTGGCCTCACCAAGGCCCTGTACAATTGTAGCAACACCTCCCTGCCCTTGTACTCAAATCCCCTCGCTATGAAGGCCAACATGCCATTTGCTTTCTTAACCGCCTGCTGTACCTGCATGCCAACTTTCAATGACTGATGTACCATGACACCCAGGTCTCTTTGCACCTCCCCTTTTCCTAATCTGTCACCATTCAGATAATAGTCTGTCTCTCTGTTTTTACCACCAAAGTGGATAACCTCACATTTATCCACATTATACTTCATCTGCCATGCATTTGCCCACTCACCTAACCTATCCAAGTCGCTCTGCAGCCTCATAGAATCCTCCTTGCAGCTCACACTGCCACCCAACTTAGTGTCATCCGCAAATTTGGAGATACTACATTTAATCCCCTCGTCTAAATCATTAATGTACAGTGTAAGCAGCTGGGGCCCCAGCACAGAACCTTGCGGTACCCCACTAGTCACTGCCTGCCATTCTGAAAAGTCCCCATTTACTCCTACTCTTTGCTTCCTGTCTGACAACCAGTTCTCAATCCATGTCAGCACACTACACCCAATCCCATGTGCTTTAACTTTGCACATTAATCTCTTGTGTGGGACCTTGTCGAAAGCCTTCTGAAAGTCCAAATATACCACATCAACTGGTTCTCCCTTGTCCACTCTACTAGAAACATCCTCAAAAAATTCCAGAAGATTTGTCAAGCATGATTTCCCTTTCACAAATCCATGCTGACTTGGACCTATCATATTACCTCTTTCCAAATGCACTGCTATGACATCCTTAATAATTGATTCCATCATTTTACCCACTACCGATGTCAGGCTGACAGGTCTGTAATTCCCTGTTTTCTCTCTCCCTCCTTTTTTAAAAAGTGGGGTTACATTGGCTACCCTCCACTCGATAGGAACTGATCCAGAGTCAATGGAATGTTGGAAAATGACTGTCAATGCATCCACTATTTCCAAGGCCACCTCCTTAAGTACTCTGGGATGCAGTCGATCAGGCCCTGGGGATTTATCGGCCTTCAATCCCATCAATTTCCCCAACACAATTTCCCGACTAATAAGGATTTCCCTCAGTTCCTCTTCCTTACTAGACCCTCCGACCCCTTTTATATCCGGTAGGTTGTTTGTGTCCTCCTCAGTGAATACCGAACCAAAGTACTTGTTCAATTGGTCCGCCATTTCTTTGTTCCCCGTTATGACTTCCCCTGATTCTGACTGCAGGGGACCTACATTTGTCTTTACTAACCTTTTTCTCTTTACATATCTATAGAAACTTTTGCAATCCGTCTTAATGTTCCCTGCAAGTTTCTTCTCGTACTCCATTTTCCCTGCCCTAATCAAACCCTTTGTCCTCCTCTGCTGAGTTCTAAATTTCTCCCAGTCCCCGGGTTCGCTGCTATTTCTGGCCAATTTGTATGCCACTTCCTTGGCTTTAATGCTATCCCTGATTTCCCTTGATAGCCACGGTTGAGCCACCTTCCCTTTTTTATTTCTATGCCAGACAGGAATGTACAATTGTTGTAGTTCATCCATGCGGTCTCTAAATGTCTGCCATTGCCCATCCACAGTCAACCCCTTTAGTATCATTCGCCAATCTATCCTAGCCAATTCACGCCTCATACCTTCAAAGTTACCCTTCTTTAAGTTCTGGACCATGGTCTCTGAATTAACTATTTCATTCTCCATCCTAATGCAGAATTCCACCATATTATGGTCACTCTTCCCCAAGGGGCCTCGCACAACGAGATTGCTAATTAATCCTCTCTCATTACACAACACCCAGTCTAAGATGGCCTCCCCTCTAGTTGGTTCCTCGACATATTGGTCTAAAAAACCATCCCTTATGCACTCCAGGAAATCCTCCTCCACTGTATTGCTTCCAGTTTGGTTAACCCAATCTATGTGCATATTAAAGTCACCCATTATAACTGCTGCACCTTTATTGCACGCACCCCTAATTTCATGTTTGATGCCCTCCCCAACATCACTACTACTGTTTGGAGATCTGTACACAACTCCCACTAACGTTTTTTGTCCTTTGGTATTCTGCAGCTCTACCCATATAGATTCCACATCATCCAAGCTAATGTCCTTCCGAACTATTGCCTTAATTTGCTCCTTAACCAGCAATGCTACCCCACCTCCTTTTCCTTTTATTCTATCTTTCCTGAATGTTGAATACCCCTGGATGTTGAGTTCCCAGCCCTGATCATCCTGGAGCCACGTCTCCGTAATCCCAATCACATCATATTTGTTAACATCTATTTGCACAGTTAATTCATCCACTTTATTGCGGATACTCCTTGCATTAAGACACAAAGCCTTCAGGCTTGTTCTTTTAACACCCTTTGTCCTTTTAGAATTTTGCTGTACAGTGGCCCTTTTTGTTCTTTGCCTTGGGTTTCTCTGCCCTCCACTTTTCCTCATTTCCTTTCTGTCTTTTGCTTTTGCCTCCTTTTTGTTTCCCTCTGTCTCCCTGCATTGGTTCCCATCCCCCTGCCATATCAGTTTAAATCCTCCCCAACAGCACTAGCAAACACTCCCCCTAGGACATTGGTTCCGGTCCTGCCCAGGTGCAGACCGTCCGGTTTGTACTGGTCCCACCTCCCCCAGAACCGGTTCCAATGCCCCAGGAATTTGAATCCCTCCCTGTTGCACCACTGCTCAAGCCACGTATTCATCTGCGCTATTCTGCGATTCCTACTCTGACTATCACGTGGCACTGGTAGCAATCCCGAGATTACTACTTTTGAGGTCCTACTTTTTAATTTAGCTCCTAGCTCCT
Source organism: Pristiophorus japonicus (assembly GCF_044704955.1). Classification (NCBI taxonomy): domain Eukaryota; kingdom Metazoa; phylum Chordata; class Chondrichthyes; family Pristiophoridae; genus Pristiophorus; species Pristiophorus japonicus. Next base: position 194,898,904 of record NC_091984.1, on the reverse strand, counting down.
TAAATTCGTTTTGTAGGACCTCATCCCTTTTTTTACCTATGTCGTTGGTACCAATGTGCACCACAACAACTGGCTGTTCTCCCTCCCTTTTTAGAATGTCCTGCACCCGCTCCGAGACATCCTTGACCCTTGCACCAGGGAGGCAACATACCATCCTGGAGTCTCGGTTGCGGCCGCAGAAACGCCTATCTATTCCCCTCACCATTGAATCCCCAATCACTATTGCTCTCCCACTCTTTTTCCTGCCCTCCTGTGCAGCAGAGCCAGCCACGGTGCCATGAACTTGGCTGCTGCAGCCCTCTCCTGATGAGTCATCCCCCTCAACAGTACCCAAAACAGTGTATCTGTTTTGCAGGGGGATGACCACAGGGGACTCCTGCACTACCTTCCTTGCACTGCTCTTCCTGTTGGTCTTCCATTCCCTATCTGGCTGTGGACCCTTTCCCTGCGGTACGACCAACTCGCTACACGTGATACTCACGTCATTCTCAGCATCGTGGATGCTCCAGAGTGAATCCACCCTCAGCTCCAACTCCGCAACGCGGACCGTCAGGAGCTTGAGGTGGATACACTTCCCACAGATGTAGTCGTCAGGGACACTGGTGTCGTCCCCGAGTTCCCACATGGTACAGGAGGAGCATAACACCCGACCGAGCTCTCCTGCCATGACTTAACCCTTAGATACACTTAAATTGGCAACAACAATGTTAAAAGTTACTCACTGATATAGAAGAGAAAAAAGAAAAACTACTCACCAATCACCAGCCAATCACTTACCCTCTTGGCTGTGACGTCACCTTTTGATTTCTTTCTACTTCTTTTTTGCCTTCTCCCTGTAGTACTGTGCCTTCCGCAGTCTGGTGATTGGTTTCTTCTATCTTAGTACATTGAAATCTTCCTGCAGTCTGCTGCGTTCTTCTTCATTATCAACCACACAGCCAATTTTAGTGTAATCTGCAAACTTCTTAATCATACACCGAACTTTTAAGTCCAAGTCATTGATATATAGCAAGGGACCCAGCACTGAGCCCTGCGGAACCCCACTGGATACAGCCTTCCAGTCACAAAAACATAAACCATTAACCTTTGCTTCCTGCCTGAGCCAATTTTGGATCCAACTTGCCACTTTGCCCTCTTGCCCTGGATCCCATGGGCTATTACTTTCGTGACAAGTCTGCCATGTGGGACCTTATCAAAAGCTTTGCTAAAATCCATATACACTACATCATATGTGTTGCCCTCATCGACCCTCTGGGTTACCTCCTCAAAAAATTCAGTCAAGTTAATCAATCATGATCTTCCCCTAACAAATCCATGCTGACTGTCCTTGATTAATTCATGTCTTTCCAAATGAAGATTTATCCTGTTCCTCAGGATTTTTTCCAATAATTTTCCCACCACCGAAGATAGGCTGACTGGTTTGTAATTACTCGGTCTATCCTTTTCTCCCTTTTTAAACAAAGATACAAATGAACAGTCCTCCAGTCCTCTGATACTGCACCTGTAGCCAGAGAGGATTAGAAAATGATGGTCAGAATCTCTGCTATTTCCTCTTTTGCTTTTCTTAACAGCCTGGGATACATTTCATCCGGCCCTGGGGATTTAGCCACTTTCAAAGCTGCTAAGTCCCTTAATACTTCCTCGCTCACTATATTACCCTTGTCTAATATTTCACACTCCTCCTCCTTCATTGCAAAGTCTGCATCACCGCTCTCTTTTGTGAAAATGGATGCAAAGTATTCATTAAGGATCCTACTCATGTCTTCCGCCTCCACACACAGATTTCCTTTATGGTCTCTAATTGGCCCCACTCTTTCTCTCGTTATCCTCTTGCTCTTAATACTTATAAAACATCTTTGGGGTTTCCCTGATTTTATTTGCCAACATTCTTTCATGCTCTCTCTTTGCTTTCCTGATATCTTTTTTAATTGCACCCCTGCACTTCTTATACTCCTCTAGAGTTTCTGCAATGTTGAGTTCCCGGAATCTTTCATAAGCTTCTCTTTTTTTCTTCATGTTATCCTTTATGTCCCTCGACATCCAGGGGGTTCTAGATTTGTTAGCCCCATTTTTTTAAGGATACATACTTGCTCTGTACCCTCAGGATCTCCTCCGTGAATGCCTCCCACTGTTCTGACACTGATTTACCATCAAGTAGCCATTTCCAGTCCACTTTGGCCAAATCCCATCTCAGTTCAGCAAAATTGTCTTGACTCCAATTGAGAACTTTTATTCCTGATCCCCCTTTGTCCTCTTCCATCTACCCTAAATCTTATTGAATTATGATCACTAGCCCCAAAATGCTCTCCCACTGATACCTCATCCACCTGCCCCTCTTCATTCTCCAAAACCAAGTCCAGAACCTCCCCCTCCCTTGTTGGGCTTGCTACATATTGGCTAAAGAAGTTATTGTCTACTAAAACATTCGAGATACCTAATAGTTCTGAATAATTGAATGATTATGGATGAAGGCAGTTTTATAATGTAGGCCCAGCCATTCTTAGTTCAGTTCAGTGTTATACAGATTTGTTCAATCCCTATAAAATCATTTGAATTGGTTCATACAAATTCTGATCTGAAGCTTTATGTGAATGGTGATCTACTAGTGACAATACAAGTGCATTGGACTCCTAAGATTTTTCATCACCTCTCCTAATATCTCCTCTGGCTTGACATCCATTTTTTTGATTATGCCTCTGTGAAGTGCTTTTAGACAATATTTTACATAAATATGCTATATAACTCCAAACTTTTGTTATTGTTAATTGGCTGCTGTCTGGGCAATTACATGAATGACAAAGTGATGATATTGAGATTCCAGTATGGCAGCATTTATAAGACTTTCTGGTTTGAAAGCTGATATACCTGACAACAGGGCCTCTAAATAATCTTGACCTCTGTTCAATTACAGATCAATATTATAATCAGTACCTTTGTTTTGCCTTAAAATTCTATCCCGCTGCAGATTTTTCTGAGCAGAACCAAAGAATAAAATCAAATAATTGGTTTTAACAATTGAACAAATTTTGGATTTTGTCCTCTTTACAATGAAACAGAATAAAATTGCCATTTTCCAGGATCAATTTACCATAATATGTATTTTTTAATGTTCATCACATCTTGGTTTTTGAAAAATGCAACTATAATTTCCAATTTTAACTTAATTGTACTGTTACCATTTGAGACAGCTAAGAGAATTTCAGTATGTTATGCAAATGCTATTAAACATTTCTCTAAAAATGGCAGTAATGCTAGCATAGCGTTCAGTCACAGGATATTTATTCAAAGCAGCAGCAGACACAAGGACATTATGACTTATCCTTTCAAGCTCTGCATATCAAACTCACATTCTTCAACCAAAACAGTTGTCTGTGAAGGGGCCATTCACCTTCTGTTCCTGCATACCCAAACCAGTGTGCATTTATCTATGACCAACTGTGAAAAAATACTTCAAAGTTGTAATTATTAATCAAATATCTTAATTGATCAGCACTAACTATTAACCTGTTCAGAAACTTTTAAATGAACACTGTGCGATAGAAGTGGCTTGCAATTAAATCAAATCAAAGAATGCAATGCTTGGTCCAATAGTCAGTGCAGCTGAATGCCTGCCTTGCATCCAGGTCACAAGTTTAAGCTTCCTGGGTTGGCTGTCATTCAGATCCACCAGCCCAGTCAGGTAGATTTAGTCAGCATTTGACAGCACTGTGAGATAGAGTAATGTGTGAATGCGAGGAAGTCTGTTTCTGGAAGCATACCAAGCTAGCATAGCTTTCTGACAGTCAATCCTGAAGCAAGCTTCATGGTGATCGGGGACTGTTCTGCAGCTGAAACTGTCTGAGGTAGGATGCTTGAAAGATCTACAGAAGGAAGGAATAAGAAAACAAATTAAAAGGTTATAGTGTTGAATATGTTAATTATGATGGCTCCTTTAATTTGCACAAGTTCAATTGGCTGTTACAATCAGTCAAGGTCTATTAAAGAGCTCTTTCAGACAAAAAAGCCATCAGTAGTGCTCATTCATAACACCATATCCAAATGATTAGTTCTCCAAAGTTTACCTTAATATTTATGCACATATTGATTTTTGAACTATAAATATTGACACCAGAATAAACTTTGAATGACTACGCGGCAGATAAGAGTTTTGATCAATTCATATTGACTGCTGGAGAATACTAGCTCCATTAGCTACAAAGCATCTTGGGACACGCTGAAATGAGCTCATATTGAGAAACTAGCCATTAAAAAGTTTATTTTGTAGTTATTGTGCATATATTAACTTCTCAGCAGCTCAGGAGTTGATGTATGAGTCAATATCATCCGGACACCCATAAACAATGTGGAAGCAGTCAAAGTATTCATCAAGCAGCACTGAGAGTTATGCTGAGTATATCCTGGGTTGTGTATAATGCTTTCCACTTTTATGCTTTGCTAATGGCAATGAAAACAATTTAGCTTTTGCTTTCTATGGCTGTGGGATAAAAGCCTTGATGCATCTCAGGGGTAGGAGGAAGCAGTTTGAAAGCATCTGACGTTCCTGTCCTGCGATGCTGTGCGATATATTCTATTGTGACTGTCCAGTAATTGATCCCAGCTTATAATACAGTCTTATGCACCGACACTGCTGAGAAGATGTGCCTAAAGCATATTAGAGTCATCCTTTCAGGTAGGATGTTAATTGTTAAGTGTGCTGTCTCATGTTGGAGGCAGGTTAAGCTCCTGCAACAGCCAGGAACAGTATGTTCTGAAAGCAAAGGTCAAAGTGTACCATGTTGGCTGTCGGTGCTTTTAGATGAGTATTGATATAAATGTATAAATATATCATGGCAGACACAATTGCCATGACACAAGTTAAAAATGAGGAAGTTAAGAACAAGAAAGGAAGAAAGACAAGGAATTTTTCACCCAAAGGATAATAGACCTATGGAAGACGTTACCAGGGAAGGTCTTTGTAAATGACTGTATAAATAGTTCACGCGATAATTAGATCAGGCGGGATCGAGGACTGTAATTAGCAGGTGGGCAGTGAGACTCATTGATCAAAAAGGAACTGGCTTGCTGGGCCTTTAGGCCTTCTCTTGTTACTTAAAAGTTCTTGGGGCCAAAATTGCCTCTTCCCTTAACTGCCAGAAATGTTACTGCCAGAAATCGGCGGCCACGCTGCGGAGTGCAATGGCCACCGATTTTTCATGGAATGACCGCCATTTTGAAAATTCCACACATGTGCTATTGCGGCGGTGATTCACTGCCTCTCTCCCTGCACTACTCCGCTGCTGCTGATCCGTCCTAAGTGCATCATCAGAGGGCGCACCACCGATGTTTCCACCCCCCACAAACCCCCAATGACGAAATTCCGCCGAAAAAAATCTTGCTGCCGCTGCTCGTGCCACCAGCAGCTTTTTCTGTTGGTGCACTGTGCTTGGAGTATGTCAAAGTGGTAGTGCGGCAACCATTAAAGGGGAGGACCTACTGCTGCTGCTGCCATCTTTTTTTTTGTTGGGCCGACTGTCGTGTCGGGCCGACAATTATGCCCCCAGGTTTGGCCGGACCGCCAACAGGCAGCTTGGCACCCCCTCTTGGGTGCCAGGCCACTGGCCCGGCCTAAAGCCTCCCTGGTGGCCCAGTGGGCCGAACTTACTAGACTCGCACCAATCTCCGCTTTAAGTGAAGGGGAGAGACGTGGTGACGCGGCACCGTGATGACATCATCAACGCTACACTGATGACTGACAACGGCGGCACTCCAGCCCCTCAACTTCCGCCCCTCTAGTGTGCAAACTGCCGCTCACTGCCGCACATCTGCCCCCCTTATGACTGACTTCCGGTCCGCTGAAAAAAAAGAGCTAAAGAGCGGAATTTTGCTCAAGAGGCCACCACATCAACTGCGCCAGTAAAAACACTCAAAACATGAAAAAAAAATAGCAACGCAGAACCCAAAGTGGGGCAAAACTATTGCATAAAAATTAATAGGTATAAAGTCTGTTAAGCTAGGGCTTTACGGTTCTTGAAGCTGAACCAGATGTTTGAATAGCTGTCACAGTGCAAAATATGGCTTAGGAAAAAAGGTGTTATTTGGTTATGTACTGAGAATGAAACTTAACTTCTGCTCTGGTGCAGTACCTGAGATGAAGGGGTTGACTCGTGAAGAGAGGTTGAGCAGGTTGGGCCTATACTCATTGGAGTTTTAGAAGAATGAGATGTGATCTTATTGAAACATATAAGATACTGAGGGGGCTCGACAAGGTAGGTGCAGAGAGGATGTTTCCATTCGTGGGGGAATCTAGAACTTGGGGGCATAGTTTAAGATTAAGGGATCGCACATTTAGAACTGAGATGAGGCGAAATTTCTTCTCTCAGGGGTTCATAAATCTGTGGAATTCTCTGCCCCAGAGAGCTGTGGAGGCTGGGTCATTGAATATATTTAAGGTGGAGATAGACAGATTTTTGAACGATAAGGGAATCAAGGGTTATGGGGAGCGGGCGGGGAAATGGAGCTGAGCCTAGGATCAGATCAGCCATGATCTTATTAAAGGGCGGATCAGGCCTGAGGGGCCAATGGCCTACTTCTGCTTCTATTTCTTATGTTCTTATGTAGTACCAGAACAATAATAGTTTCCAAACTCGAATTTCAGGAGAACTATCCAGTCATGGTAAGGCTCATAAAAGTCTTGCAAATGCCATTAGTGCGCATTGTTTCATCGTGGTAAAGTGCCATGTAATACATTTAATTTTGCTTATAAATGGGAGGCAACTTGGTGACATGATCAGTAATTTAATAGAATTACCACACCTATGGCACTGTCCTCCTTTTACATGGTCTCCTCGCACCTCATCCACAGCCTTGACGGTAAATGGCCTTGTCCTGCTATCAGTAACCATTCGTGCAGTGATGTACAACAGCAGTGCAAAATTGACTCTTGCTCTGTTGGTTTTTCCCAATCTTTCTCTGGAAAGTGAGCAGCTGATGTTGAAAACTGCAGAAAAGTAGTAAGATTGCAGCTATGAATGGGTAGAAATTGTTTTCAGCCCATTCTCAGGCCCAAAAGAAGCTGGAACCTGAGGTTCACCGAAATAGAGGTTCCAGAGGCAGCTCGCCCAATGTCGGGGAGGGAATTTGGCAGTGACCCTCGGATAAATCTTTGCGGAAGGAGGGGGCAGAGGAAAATGCGAGGGCTGGGTGGGTGGGTGGGGGGGGGGGGGGGGGTGGTGTCGGTGGCTGAGCACAGACTGGCAACGACTTTCAGTAGTGTTATGGAACCGGAAGGAGCGCTTCTGTTCTCCCAATTCCACGGAAGGGAAGTTAAAATAAACTTTCCCCACCAGTTCTTTGGCAGCCTCTACTGGTCCTTTTAAGGGCCACTAGTTAGGTCACTGTAGAACTGGAAAAACTAGTTGGAATACATGCAAATTTTGAAACAGGCGTAGGGTCCTTCTTTGCATATTTAAATTGTTCCAGCACTGATTTCAAGTGGTTGCTAGGGATGTCTAAAAACAGTGAGAACCAATATGGTGGTGGCCATGTTGCCAGTGCAGATCAGGCGCAAAACCTCATGCCTAGAAATGGGTACAAGTGGTGCCCATTTATGCCTGAAAAACTGGTGAAATACAGACCAATTTCTACCCCCATGACCACATTGACTATGACTAAGGCACCAATGTTAATACTAGATTGAAGAAAATGTTTATTCCACAAACATTAGTATTTGTGAAGGTGTAAACTTGCCAAACCAATAAATTGAAATACAATTCCTTTGTGGTCCAGAACCTCAATTGTAAGCATAACTCACTAATGTCCAGAGATAATTCAGGCATAAAATATGCAGGTGACTTTTTGAATAATGCATGCTGCACATAAGCTCAGTATTAGAAAAGTATTCTTGATTCTACCACAGAACATGTACCTGCAACAGAGAGTTAAATCAACTTCATTCACTAGGTTTTCGCTGCAACAGAAAATCCTATAAGTACGTTCTGTGAAAACTACATTCTAATGCACAAACCTCTAGATATGGATGAACATGTCCTACTTTAAATGTATACAACAGTCAGCATGAAGTAAAACATTTTCAAGCAACTACTGAAATATATAAAGTTCTTAAATCTGACTATAGCCTCTCCTTTAAGATAACAGTCAATCTGTTCTTCTACCTCAACTGACAAGAGTTGCTGCCCCAGATGCAAAATGGATAAAGGAATAGCTAAAGGATAGAAAGTAAATAAATGCTTTTTGGATTATCGCGATGTAGCTCTTAACATGTTGAGGGGTCTGTATGGGGATCTCTTCTGTTCCCAATATAAAAGATTTGGACATGAGCATAGAGGAAATTGTATTCAAATTTGATCATGATGCCAAGTTATAGGGCATGTGAGGGTAAATGCAAATGCCTATGTGAGGACAGTGACAGGTTAGGCAAAAAGATAGTTTTGTGGCAAATGCAATTCAATGTCGATAAATATAAGTTGTACAGTTTGGGAAATGGAATGGAAATATATGCTAAATACAAGAGTGGCCATTTAGGACTGAGATGCGGAGACATTTCTTCATTCAGAGGGTGTTGAATCTTTAGCATTCTCTACCCCAGAGGGTTGTGATACTCAGTCAGTGAGTATATTCAAGACAGAGATTGATAGATTTTTGGATATTAAGGGAATCAAGGGATATGGGGATACTACAGGAAGGTGGAGTTGAGGTAGAAGATCCACCATGATATTGAATGGTGGAGCAGGCTCGAGAGGCCAAATGGCCTACTCCTGCTCCAATTTCTTATGTTCTTATGTTCTTAAATAAGAAGTAAAGACTTGGATTTATATAGTGCCTTTCATGACCACTGAACATCTCAAAGCGCTTTACAGCCAATGATGTACTTATGAAGTGTAGTCACTGTTGTATGGTAGGAAACGCGGCTGCCAAATTGCGCACAAACAAGCTCCCACAAACAGCAATGTGATAATGATCAGATAATCTGTTTTTTTTGTTATATCGATTGAAGTATAGATATTGGCCAGGACACCAGGGATAACGCCCTTGCTTTTCTTCGAAATAGTGCCATGGGATATTTTACATCCACTTGAGAGAGCAGATGGGACCTCGGTTTAACTCCTCATCCAAAAGACGGCACCTCCGACAGTGCAGCTTTCCCTCAGCACTGCACTGGAGTGTCAGCCTAGCTTTTGTATTCAAGTCCCCAGAGCGGAAATTGAACCCACAACCTTCTGATTCGGAAGAGAGTGTGCTACCCACTAAGCTAACACTCTTCGGCAAAAAGTCAGAATTGTGGCAAATGCAATTCAATGTGGATAAATATAAGTTGTATAGTTTGGGAAATCAAATAGAAATATATCCTAAATTGTAAAATTCTCAGTGGAGTAAAGGAACAGAGAGCTCCAGGGTTGCAGAAAGGTGGAAAAACAATAAAAAGGCAAATTAATTTTATAGTTACATAAGAACATAAGAAATAGGAGCAGGAGTAGGCCATACAGCCCCTCGAGCCTGCTCTACCATTTAATACGACCATAGCTGATCCGATCATAGACTCAGGTCGACTTCCCTGCCCGCTCTCCATAACTCCTTAATCCCTTATCGTTTAAGAAACTGGCTATTTCAGTCTTAAATTTATTCAAGGTCCCAGCTTCCACAGCTCTCCGAGGCAGCGAATTCCACAGATCCACAACCCTCCGAAAGAAGAAATTTCTTCTCATCTCAGTTTTAAATGGGCGGCCCCTTATTCTGAGATTATGCCTTCTAGTTCTATGAGCCCTATTTAGAGGCATTAAGTACAAAAAAAATTATAAGGTGATGAATCTGTACAAAATATTGGTTAGGCCACAGTTGAAGTATTGTATGTAGCTTTTGGCATCCTATTATCGAAAGAACATCCAAATCAATGAAAAGGTGTATCACTAGGGTGATAGCTGGATGAAAGGATGCATTTATGATGAGAAATTTCAAAACTAGGGGTGTATTTGTTAGAGAAGAGTGGGTTTAAGGGACATCTACAAGAAATAATTAGAATTATGAAAGGATAGACGGTGAAAGATTATGGGGTTGAAATTCGGTCCCGCTGTTTTTGAGGCAGTGACACCGACCGATTGCTGATTTTAACGTCAGGCGGTAGGTGCCGCCAAAAAACTGCAAAATTCAGTTTTGCCACCCACGGATGAGAGAGCAGCGCTAAAAGTGGCATTGCACACCATCCTCAGGCACCAACGCACCGGTATCTCAGTAGGCCGACTGAATCTCCTGATGGTAGGCTGCCGGCATGCGAGTTAAAAAACAAGTTTCCCTCAGCTACAGTCACACTTCCCCACTGGTCCCATTGACACCTAAATGCTAAACAAAATAAACATACACACTTACCTTGATTCCTGGACCCTACCACCCCGGGATCCCCGATGTCCCATCACCTTTCCCAGGCTGCCACCGTACTCACCTTCATTTCGGAGACACGGCGGCAAGGGGGGGGGGGGGGCGTTGCACGCTTGATGATGTCACCACGTGGGTGGCGGCCGAGTGCGCAGCGGTACATCTTGGCGCCGCCTCCACCGCCCAACTAAAATTCTGCGTGAGGCCAGGAACCGGGTTGGCGCCGAGAGTAAGTACTTAGTTACCCGTTGGCCGCCCCTCTCTGGTGGTAACGGGCAGCGAGAGAACCGAATTTCGACTCCTATGTCCATGGGTTAGTGAATTAAAAACAAGGGGCATAAATTTAGAGTTAGTACTAGAAGCAGAAAGGGAAAGGCTCAGAAAGAATATTTAATGCTAAGATTTAATACAATATGGAATGCTTTACGGCAAGTGGCTATTGAAGTTGAATAAATCAATACATTTCAGAGGGAATGAGATAAGCACTAAAAGAAAACAAATTAAAGGGATCGGAGAAAGAGCAGGGAAATGGGATTAGAATAGGTAGCTTCAAGAGGGCGAGTTAGCACTGGCACGAAGGGATTTATTTATGTGCTGCAACTTCTATTAGTTTATGTGCAATTCCTTGCTACTGACAGATAAACCTGTACTACTATAATTTGGGTATAAATATTCAGAAATGCTCACTTAAAACATCAAGTGGTAAGAGCTGAGGATAATGGAATAGGCTTTCTTTACTATAGAGAATTAGAAGTAAATAAATTGGGTCTGATTTTTTTCAAAAGAGACCATTTGTCTTAATTCTATGTCTAAATGAATGAATCAGGCAAATGCTGCATTGGTTAGGACACCAGCACATGACATCAGTGACCCAGTAATCTAGCTGCAGCAAATCAAACCAGAGTTGTACACGTTTGTGTAAATTCATTGCCTTGTGTGCATGAACCCAAAAAAGTGAAGACATCTCCAAGAATAGCAACTGTTTTCACTTTACGCTATGACTGGGACTGTTGGTACTTGTGTGTTTTAGAGGTGCCAGGTCCCTTTAGGTAAGCTCTCACCTCCATGTGCAGAGTGTGAAATACCGTCCTCCGCTTCAGTCAGCGTATCTTCTGTCTTTTCTCCCAATCCAACCTCCAGCATCACCTAGCCCACCCGAAGCATTCGTATGGCCAACTTTTCCTCAACTTTTCCAGTTCATTTGGATATATTCCATGATGTAGCTACAATATTCAGTTAATTGGCAAACTATTAATTTCTAAATTTTATCTGGGGTTTACGTTTTCTGACTGTGTGCTGCCAGCATGGAGCCTTGCCCACTGGGAGCATATGCTGGGAAACTATATTTGCGCAGCCCACAATCTTTCATCTATTATTTTAATGGATGATGAATCAAGTGCTGTGCATGTGATTTCCCGATATGACTGCTTGACAGACAAGGTTCTGTGTCAGAGGGGCACAATCAGGAAATTTACCATCAGTGGTCAACTTAAGGACCAATAGGAAATATTAAAAAAGTGAGAAAAACCTATTTATTCAATCAAGCTTGCGTCCTTCAAAAACTGCACAGTGTCCTTATCTTATTCATTCATCTGACAAAGGTAATTCATTACAGGTAATGCTTTCTGGGAGTCCCTGAAGGCAATCAAATGGGAAACTGCAGGATCTCAGCTTAACATTGTTAAACCCTGTTCTGACGAAGGGTCTCAGATCTGAAACATTATTTCTGTTCCTCTCCACAGATGCTGCCTGACCTGCTGAGATTTCCAGCATTTTCTGTTTTTATTTCAAATTTCAGCATCCACAGTATTTTGCTTTTGGTATTGTTCAACCCTGACTGTTGTCATTCCAAAGATTACATTGCCAAAGTCCCAACAAGGAGGTAGCTGCAGTATTCCACTTCCTTAACTTATCCTCATAAACTGTATTTCTTCAGGCTTTTCTTAAAGCCATAGCAATTAATCATGGCAGAGATGTGTAGATTCCTAATACTGTTAGTACTTTCATCAGTAAAAAGGAGATGGTCCTATATTTGTGTACCCATCGTTTCAAACAATGATGATGGTACTTGCTAACCCCCTTAGCACAAATGTAATAAATTCTGACTTATATAGTTGACACAGTACAAGGTTATTTTCTGACCACTTTCCTGTGTTACATGCATCTTGCTGAGTTCATCTTCTTGTATCATCATGGCTTTCTCCACCAGATTTCAGGTCTATGATAGCAAAGTACCAAAGCTGTGTTTGGGCACTGTGGTTCTTATTGGAACTCTTTTTTTTAAAGTCAAGTTGATTCATTGCCACACATTCCCATCACTTTTTTCTTTTTAGTTTCCCATATGCATTAGGTTTTGTTCTTTTCTCACTCATTTATAAACACAGGATTTGATAAAGATTCCTTTTCCATGAGTCTAATAACCTTCCAACAACGGGATGCCCAGGACTGCACACAACGTTCCACTGCCATTGATTTTATATTGAACATTGTTAGTCAGCTGTCTCAGTAAAATATATTGTAACAACAGAATAAAGTAAGAAGCAGGCTCCTAAAAGAGCAGACGAAGAAATATTGGTACAAAAGCAAAATACTGCCGACGTTAGAAATCTGAAATAAGAACAGAAAGTGTTGGAAATACTCAGCAGGTCAGGAAACATCTGTGGAGAAAGAAACAGAGTTAATGTTTCAGGTCGATGACCTTCTGCCAGAACTCAGTTGTATTTCCAGCATTTTCTGTTTCTATTTAAGAAATATTGCGGGCAAAATTCCCTATCGGCGCGATTGGTGGCGGTAACCTATCCAGGGCCGGACACTCCGAGCTCGGCGCAGAAATCCTGCCCCGAAGCAAAATTCCGGTTACCATCCCACACAGGAAGTGGAGTGCAAGGTCGTGCGCTCCACTTCCTCTTGGAGCAGGATTGGGAGCGCACGCGGAGCGCTACGCGGGCTTTCCACATAGTACGCGTGTTTTAATGCCCCATCCTTTCCATTCGCTCTGCAGGCTCTATGTCGGCCTCCACTGTGCCACCAGGGCAAAAGGGTGCCGTGGCTGCAGCCTGGCATGAAAACGTAGTTCTGGGCTGCATGATCGCCTGGGACATCCTTCAACTGTGGCCCAATCGGTGAGTTGGGGCAGAAAGAAATGGCGGCACGTGGCACAGCACGCCTCCCCTTTAACTTCCGGTTTGCGATCCGCGAGGCTGGCGCAGGCATTTCTCGTGGCAGCATCGCGGGGCAGCGGGCAATTTCCACGGGGCGCAGAGAGGTCGCTTCTGCAGGCCCTTTGAAAGCCTCCACTAGGCCACCAGGGATGCGGGGAGCCATGGCCACAGCCCAGCACCGAAATGGAGTTCCAGGCTGCACGATCGTGGCCCGGACCCCGCGAAAGGAGTGGACAACTGCCCGACCGGTAAGTGGCAGTATACCTCCCCTTTAGCTGTGCGTTGATTGTTGTGCAGCCCAGCTCACGACCCACGCGCCTGGCGCTGACATCGCCCAGGGCAGCCTCATAGGACGATGCCCAATTTCCGCCGCTTGGTTAAAAGGGGTCGCCGCGCACAGTGTTGACGTCATCGGTGGAGGTGCGCCTTCCCGGGGTGCTACCAGCGGGGCACGGCGCTACCGCATTTGTGCAATTTAACAGGAGCCGGTAGCGCCCCAAAATCATTTAGACAATCCCATTAGTGGCCCCCTGAGGCACTAATGGGAGGCACACAACAGGAGAATTTTGCACCCAAAACATGTAATTTGAACCTAACCCAGCAGATTAGCTGCGCATTTCACACCTAGTGTGATTTTATTAGAGTAAAACTGGTGGCAAACCTGTCAGTTTACATTAAAACTACCCCTAAATTGTTGAAAATATGAGCAGATCCTTGAGCATTCTCCTTAATGGGAACTTTGAGGAAGAGTCTACAACTGATACATTAGGGCAGAATTTAACTCCCTTCACATGGTGCAAATCGGGCTGAATAGGAGTTAAAATTGAATGATTGTTTTTCCCAATCTGTCGATTTTAACCCTGGGCAGTTTTCTTCATTCATTAGATGTGGGCATCACTGGCAAGGCCAGCATTTATTGCCCATTGCTAATTGCTTTGAATGGCTTGCTAGGTCATTTCTGGGGGCAGTTAAGGGTCAACCATATTGCTGTGGGTCTGGAGTCACATATAGGCCAGACTGGGTAAGGATGGCAGATTTCCTTCCCTAAAGGACATTCGTGAATCAGATAGGTTTTTAACGAAATCTGGTCGTTTCATGGTCACCATTACTGATACTTGCTTTTTACTCCAGATTTATTTATGAACTGAATTTAAATGCCCCAGCTGCCGTGGTGGAATTTGAACTCATGTCTCTGGATCATTAGACCAGGCCTCTGGATTACTAGCCCAGTAAAATAATCACTATGCTACTGTTGAAGGATCTGCCAGATTTAATATATGCTAATCGACATCCTGTCACTCAGATAGAACCCCGGGGTAAGTTGAACCGCCTACTAGCTGGAACAATCGCTCCAACCAGTGAAACCTGCTGGATACTTAGCAAAGGCACGAGAAGGTAAGTTAAAAAAACATTTATTTGCATGCCAGGAGGAGCAGGATTTCTCCTCCAGGCCACACAGAGACATTCTGGATCTCTGCCGCCCTGGGCTCCCTCTCCCTTCCCACCTATAGAATCCTCTATCATCAGTCAATATGAACCTGATGAACAAACGAGTGTTGCAGTTAATGCTTCTGGTAATACTGCACGCCCACTCCCACTTTCAATTAAGAGAGCTTCTTGTGAATTCACAGTGCTTAAGGTCTCGCCCTAATGGATGATAACTTACAACTTTATAGCATGTAAACCACTTCTGCCAGGCCTGTCAAACCAATATGACCTACAACAGCTTGAAATTAAAAGAAGGTGCAACCCAGTGACCACTGTGGCTCTCGGGACTCACTTCCATTTATAGCTCAGAAAACCAGCCCAACAAGCTCTATAGGAGAATGTAAAGAAACAGCAAACCAGGTCCACTTTACAAGCTGTTTTAATAATACATCAGGGGGACCATAAACAAACAAAATTGGTGGAAATTAAGATTTGTGAATTCGTGAAAAGACCAGTACAGACTGCTTTTTGTGCAGATTAAAATTAATGGACTTCCTTCATTTCATGATATTTTATATGCAACACTTAAGGGAATCCTTATTTCAATTAATTTCAGGCTTTTATGTGCAATGGGAAATGGAGTTCCAGCAAACCAATGCACAAATAACCAATAAGTTCCAGAAAATTAAATTAAAAAATAATAATGAAATACATAAACTGACATGATTTACTTTGAAATTGTAAATCTTTATGTGTATTTCCCGATGTCTTAAGTAGGATAGATCAAAAAAACTATTAAGTGAAAAAGGAAATTAAATTTACCTCAGGTAAAGTTCAAATCATACGACTTCATGTAACCTGATCCCCAAAACCTGAAAATGGTAAAGACAAATAAATAGTCTTGAAACACTTCCTGTTCAAGTTTAGTATCTGCAAGTGAAATAAAGGCAAGACAATATTTCCTTCTCCCTGGCTATACAGTAAATTCTAATGCTCTATAAACAACACACTGACTGGGAATAAAAGAAGAGAAAATAAAATGGGTCATCAATCAACTTCTTTAGTGGCATTCTCAAAGTTACAACAGGAGGAAACATCAAAAGAAACTTTCCAAACTACTGCTGTCTGATATATGACAACTCATATGTATGCTTTTCAGAGAGGAAAAAAAAACATCCAAGTATTGCGAATCTAAGCTGGAAACCACAAGCTACCATAACAAGGACAGCTCGAGTGATACCATTTTAAGCGACAGCAAATCATGCTGCAGCCAGGGAGGCAGGAGCTTCTTGAACCCACTTAGAGTTGGAGCCACAAGAGGCAATAAAACTCATTAATGCCATTCCCTCAGTCTGTAGGGAGCCAGTTGTGTCAGTTACAGCAGCATTTTTTTTTCCCTTCAGCATTTGCTTACGTGATGTATGCAAGGGCTGAGATCGTACAAACCAACAGTGGATTGGGAAAGTTCCACAGCTGGGTGAGCATGGTGTCCCTGGGCTTGCAATTTCACAACATGAAGGTATTTTATGTATTTTTAAAATCATAATGAAGTATCTTGAAAAAGAGTCTCGGCAGGAAGATCTCTCTAAGGTTGACATGAGACATCAGATAGTCTGATGCAGTTACATTAGATGGCATGTCAGGAACCTAGTGAGCAGAAAATAGTTATTCTAAAGAGACTGGGGAAAGTTAACAGGCTGGTGAGCAGAGACAAAATCAAACTTGTTTTTGTGCAAATTCCCTACTGGAAATGCTAGTGCTGAGATGAAAATATTCTTCTTGAATTCCTGACCCTGTACACTAAGGAAAAGAAAGTTTGTACTTTGTAAACTAGTTAGTAGAATATACTCACTGTAAATCAATACAAGCCATTTTTGCTTGCTTAATTGCATACAAGTACACCAATTCATCAAGAAAAAGATTCTCCAAGGTAAAACTTGATGGGGTATATTGGACTTCATAAAACTTTATTAATCTCGCACTGGAAATAACTGAATACAAAACTCATCAACTCAACTTGTTAAAAAAGGCCTTTCATTATTAATTTAGCATTACATTTGCCTATCCTTCACAGAGGACACATGACTGCAGAACAGGGCAGTAGCATCACACCACTCATGTTGACCACTGTTGAACAGTCTGCTGAAGCCTCTCATTCTCATTCAGCTCCTGTAGTCTGGATTCTTGTAGCACCTGCTCTTGGTGATAGGAGGACAATTAGGCACTAAATGGATCTAGGTACCTCAGAGTTGCATGGACCCCAGAGGTTGCTACACAGACCCAGCAGTGCATGGATCACACTCTGCCATTGAACCAATTATGCCCCAGTTATGATTAAATTACAATAGGAGACCTGCATCAAGATTTGCTTTGGCAGAGATGTTGACTAAATGTTGGGTGTTTAGTGACGGGGATTGGGGCTTCAGCAACACACTGCGGACTGCAGAAAAGCATGTTTGTGCATCAGATAGCGACTGTCTTCTGCTGCACCTCATGCCATCAGTGGGGTCAAGAGATTGCAAAGTGTTATGTTCACAGTGCTCTGTACTCTAAGTTCATCATGTGCAGATGCTTGAGTTGTTCTCGTAAGCTCTTGCCATTTGACCTATGTCCTGTGCTGAGGGCGGTGTGGGGAGAATGGCAGTCACAATGGTGCTGGAAGTTGCAGTCACCAACTTGCACTTAGCAACTCAGGTCAAAGTTGATTTGCCATTGAAACCAAGGCGACACCATTTGATAGCAACTGGGGTGGCTAGAGAGCCACCTTGAATGAAATACCGATGACCCTATATTGTAAAACCTCACTGACATCCTCTCAGCAACCCATCACTGGAAGAGCTCCGACTCCCACAAGTGAAATGGCAAGAAAATACAGAAACCAATGATTGATAAAACATGGAACATTTGTACACTTGTGGATAAGATGGTACAGATTGCCATGAGAAATGGTAATACTGTACATGAGCTCAGCCATTACAATATTGATTCTATTCAATTTTCAAAAATAGGCTACTGAATGAAGGACCACTGATTGAAGTCAGTGGATAGCATGCATTATAGTACATTGATTGTTCTGAAGACAACATTTGATAAAGAATCAGTGTTGCACTTCATTCAGATATGGCAAGTAAGCTGGTCTGCAATCCAATGTGAATCGGCAACAGAATCCTGGCAATACAGAAAAGAGCAAGCAACGTCTCTTTATAGCCAGAGTGAATGTATCAACCATGATCAACAATGTTGAAAAAAGGAACTTTTCTACAACAAACTGGGTTCATTAATACAAGAATATCAAACACTAACAAGCTCATCCTCCTAGGGTTGGTAGCAACCACCATAGCCAGAAGGAGGCCACTGGCAGGCAGAAAATAGGTCAGAACAATTCCAGCGGTCCATTCCTGCCGGTCCTGTGTGCCAAACATCAACTTACCCTCACCAGCAGCATCTTGCGGCAAGCAGACAAATACAAGACCACCTGGATGCATTCACATTCCAATCACTGGCAAAAGACAGACTATGTGAGCACCAGTTATAAGAAATAAAGCACTAACAGGCTATGCAAAGAGGTATGACCTGGAAAAGAGAATGCATTCATGGTGCACGACAATTAGGTGGCCAAAAAAAATCCATTCACATTTTATCTAATGATGGAACAATGTGTACAAACCAGAAATACAAGAACTACTCAGTAAAGTGACATTTGCCCCTGTCAAACAAAATAAAAGTCAAAAGTTGCATTGTAAGAGTAAAGAAAGAACATCCATTTACATAGTACCTGATGACTTCGTCGGAATGTCCCAAAGTGCTTTGCAACGAATGGATTATTTTTGAAATACAGTCAGTTGTAATGTTGGCAACTGTCAGTAGGACATGGTAGACTGGTGTTCATACAACAATCCCCAGTCTAGAATTCAAAAGATGAAGTGGCTTGATGTCACATAACATTTGAGGCGAAGAAACACAACATCCTGAGGCATATGTTAAGAGACAGACTCAGACATATGGGTCTAAATGTTATCCTCATCATCAATGAAGAATGAAACTTATTGTAAGTGGTTGTTTATGCTGTTGCAATCAAAAAGGTCAACTTTGTGAAGAGAGTAGGCTGGTTTGACGAGAATGATGCTGAGATCTCTCGGGTGCCAGACAGCTAGTGACCATGGTGATGATGAGGACACAAAGTGGTTGGTCAGTGTACCTTATTTGAATGGACAATACAAGATTGCTAAAATGTGTGCAATCACGGCAGTCAACAAAAGTACCACACAGATGTCCAGAAGACAATGCTAAATACCAACAAACAACTGAGAAGAATCAACAGAAGTTCTCCTGAGATTTCAGAGTACAATCACTGCGTACAGGATAACCAACATTAAGACCAAGAGAATATAAGCAAATAAAAACAGCAGCTGCAAACCATCGGTGTGTTTTCCTGCCCAAATTTATTTAATAACAGCCCAGACCAAATTAACCCCGTAAATTATCTACAAGTAATGCTATTCAAAAATCAGTCCCCATCATCATTATCATAGGCAGTCCCTTGAAATCGAGGAAAACTTGCTCCACTTTAAAAGTGAGTTCTCAGGTGACCGTACCGTCCAATACGGGAGTTAGTCTCTGTCACAGGTGGGACAGACAGTGGTTGAAGGAAAGGGTGGGTGAGTAGTCTGGTTTTCCAGACGCTCCTTCCGCTGTCTGCGTTTGGCTTCTGCATGCTCTCGGCGACGAGACTCGAGGCGCCCATAACCACATGGCAACACATCATGGGTAACTCTGGCAATCATCGTGGTACAATATGGACAACCAAAAGAAGACATCTGTATCTCCTTTTGCATTCTGTGTTGTCTCCTGCATTTTGAAAAGCACCACAAATATCAACGCATCTAAAGATATTTAAAACAGAATGGAAAAATCTAACTGCATTGATGAGAAAATTAAAGTGCTGGAAGTTGCTGGAACATGCCCGGTTAGTTAGACTTTTCCTGCACCCTTCAGCTCATTTTTTTTTTTTGCCTTTCAAATTGTTGGAAGTGTGAGCTGATAACGGCGTGGCAAGGACAACAGGGCTTCTGGGACCTTGCTGAATGACAGGACCAACAGTCTATCTCCTTAACCAATGAGAGTTAAGGATTGAGAAACAAACAGAGAAAGGACTAGAATGGGTGAATTCAATGGTAAATAAGGTACAGAAAGACAATAAAGAGAGGGAAAGAAATATTAGTTTAAAAGAGAGAGAGAAAAAAAAGGACAGAAAGGAAAAGTAAGAAAAAAATGGAAACATTTAAAAATTAAAAAGTCATTTTCAATACCCCCAACAACAATTCACTATCTGAAGGAATAAGATTGCACACTTTTAATTGTTCACTTTCTGGGCCAGAGAGGTTGATTGGCAGTCATTAACAATTAACACATCCTTAAAAGGGTACTTACATAATGACTTGCAGTAATAATCTGCAAATGCAGCAATTTCATGAAACTCATGGGGAGTTTAAGGGCGACATTACATTTTTGTGAAACTAAAGGCAGAGCTGTACAAATCGTCCAGCAACTTGTCGCGATTTGCAATTCATGGAGTATCTCTTCCTCGCCACAAGTTGTTGGCCGATTTGCGCATTAATAATGGTGTGCGTCATCAAATGCCACTATTTTTTCAACAAATTCCAGCTCAGTGTTCATACCACTTTATGAATTGAATACATTTTAAATTTGGTTGTTGATTCAGC
The DNA here is from genome assembly GCF_044704955.1 of Pristiophorus japonicus. Taxonomy (NCBI): domain Eukaryota; kingdom Metazoa; phylum Chordata; class Chondrichthyes; family Pristiophoridae; genus Pristiophorus; species Pristiophorus japonicus. Next base: position 194,878,227 of record NC_091984.1, on the reverse strand, counting down.
TAACTATGCAAATATTCCAGCCATTTTCATCAGGTTTGGTGAGAAGAATATCCTGTTGCAAACGTTTTTTACCACCCACGAAAAATATCTGGGACAGGCAATTCCAATGCAGAATTACGCTAACAACACCAAATCTAAGATGCTTTCACTCTACTCTTAAAATGCACACACTTGACAATATTTCCTCATTTTCTTTTCATAAAAGTGATAAACCTAGATCGGAGGACATTCTTGAAGATTTCCCACTTGGTCGCTTCCATGATCTGATTCCCACTTTCATCTGTTGTTCAACTTATCTTCTGTTGACCTCCACAACTTCAGTTTCATTCCCTCTCCCATTCTATTGAACTTCTTTATATCTTTCTCTCCCTTTTGCCCAAAATAGCCCTGACTTGGTCTGTCGTGCCTTTTATAAAGTGGATTGTACTAGCTGGGGGTGTGATTTCTGAGGCTTGAGTAAGGATTGAAAAGACAGACCGCCTGCAAAATTTCAGAGGCTTCAGAAAAGATCCTTGTAAGCCTAACAATTTCCAGCAGTGGGATAACATCAGACAAGCATCCAAACAAAACCTGGCCTTGAAAGCAAATGTTGCTTCGGGCCACCCAGGATTTAGGATAGGATGGTTGTTCTCATAAACATCAATGTGCTATCTTAACTGTCCAGAAAAAATCCACAATTATGAAATAACTTCCATAGAATAACTCGATCAATGGTCTTTCTTTCAACCCTCCCACACCCCACCTACTCCCTCATCTGCAGCTTAACAGACATTTTCAAAATCATCTCAGCAGGATGTTGGATAAAAGAGAATAGTGTAATAACGGGAAGTGCTGCCAATGTGAAGTAGGTGGCATCTCACTTGTCCTACAGCTTTTGTGTTCAGCAAGTTCCTATTGTGGCAGAATAAATGTTAGTTGACGAGATTCTGTATTGAGATCAGGAGACTGACATTTCATTCAGGAAAAAAAGCAACTGACTTGTCTGCTGTGCTGGGAATGGTGTGGTGGGTGGAGGTCAGGAATTATGGTATATCCCAACATTTATATATTGCATCATAATTGATTGAATAAGCTATCACAACATGATGTTACTTGTATACACACTCACTGAGAAAACTGATGGTACAATTGGTTCATAAAACATAAATGTGAATGTAACTCTTAAAAAATCAAAAAAATATTGATTTTCTTTACATTATCTTTTCACCACAATTCTGCTCTGTTGTGGTATGAACAGAATGCTTAAAGTTTATTCAATGATAAAATCTTTTCACTTTGTGAGGGGACCTACTCACTCGTAACTTCATGATGAATTATGAAGCATCTCAACCCTCTCCACCACTCTCATTGGTCACACTAGTTCCATATTCAACTGCTTACATCAAGATTCCTCTGTCCCATAAGTGCACAAATTGTTAAAGGCAAGTTTGTGTATAGGATGCAAATGTCAGAATAGTCTCTCCAATTTCTAATATGTGATTTGAGAATAAGTTTTGATTCTGCATTGATTTATTAAAAGAACGAGCATTATCATTTTTCACATGGTGAGTGAGTAACCCCAGTGGAGTTATCAGAGGAATGCATAGACTCGAGGCCAGATACTTCCCCAAGGGGTAGAGGGACAGATATTGTTCACGACATGTCCCTCAGGCCGCTCTTTACTGAGAGACACGGGAACTGATTTTCTCCATAGTCATATGGCCAAAGGAATAGTGTACAGTTATTTAGGTTACAGGACTGTGTTAATATTTTACGCCAGTTCAGACACCACAGATAATAAAGGGGCTGCGTCCTCCAGACAACAGAGCTTTAAAGTGCTTTTATATTTAAAAATTGCAGCCATTGACAAACGTGCAGCTCTGTCACCAGCAGTTGAAGTTAGTAATAATATATGTGCTGTCTTCTCTAATTCCAGCAGAAGCAGAGAGACACATTTTTGTGGGCATCAGGAATTGCCACCAAATTCTTTGGCTGTGCTGCAGCCCCGCACTTGACGGAGAATGGTGCCAGGTGGAGGTGTAACTGAGGAAAAGTGGCAGGGGAAACTGACATAGCCCTGCCTTCCTGAAACCCGTACCATAATCAAGCACCTTTAATGGCAGAGAGGCAAACAATTGGACATGAAATACTAAAGCTAATTAAAATTCACTTGTTTGTTCCTCCTCAAATCTGAGTCTGATTAAAACAACCCACAGCATCACGTGGGATAGCCAAAATGAGGAGAAAATAAATGATAGGGGAGAAAACAGATTTCAAAAATGAAGAATGTGCTTCATAAAGTACTAGACTGTTGGTGTACAGCATGATACCCAGCTCAAATCTTACGCACACATGTAACTGCAGTGGATTTGGATGCAATCGATTGAAGCAAGCACGGTGTAGTGTGAATAGGGGAAAGCAGTTCACCATGTAATTGTGTACCTTTGATGGAAGAATAAATGGTGTAATTGTATGCATTGGATGGAAGATAGCAAAGATACTGTACATCGAAACAGTTGGATTATAGTTGCCTATTTGGTGCCAGGATAGGTGATAATTAATGAGGATGTGGTATGTGCAGTCCAGGCATGATATACACAATAAAGCACATCCTATTAATAGGTTAACCTTTGTGAAGGAAACAACAAAAGCATTGTGCAAGTAGGCTGATTCATTGAAAGTACAGGTATTGCCAGCTACTGAATCTCAAGTTTCCAAAAGTTCATTGGTCAGTGTGCTTCATTACCTTTTTTACTAAACTAAAATGTAAAACGAAATTAAGTTCTCCACAAACATTATTGCTCCAACAGCGCGAGATGCAACATAGTTCCAAAAATTGTTTTCTTCCTGACCACTTAGTCGATGAAAAATTAAGTGGAAGGCTTGTTTTGTTAAGTAGAAAGCTACCTCATAAGCCTTTTACATCCAATGCTAAACTTTGAAAAAATGTGGAATACTACTGAATCAACGTAGAGCCCTGGTGAGCAGGAGGCCAGAGCACAGGGGTTGACATGCAGTAGTGTACTCACATTTGATGGGAGTGGAGTGGCGACCTTCCATCGAGCCGGTACTCTTGGCAGGGAGTTTGTGCCAGGCTAATGAACTGTCCAAGTGCAAAGGAATTTTGTTACAGAAATGCCCAGCACACAACCTGCTGGATGTAACAGCAGTAGAACACATTGGTTGCCTCATGTGCCGTTAACCACAGAAGAGAAGAGTCAACATACATTTTTGAAACACATGTTCACTTAATCCTCTCACACTGCCAGCCAGCCAGAAAACTAAGTGGAATAATGGCCTTGCAGCTACTGAGCCATCCCTATCAGCCTGGTGTACAGTATACAATGTATAATTTCATGTCGTGGCCCCTCCCTTAGCTTCTTCTCCCTATCAACTGACTTGCTCATGCATAAGAACAATGGCAAAATTCTGGGCTGGCAATGGATCAATTGTCCTTTTGAGGTGGAGTGTGACAGATGCCTTGGCTACCCTTGTATAATTCCCTACAGCAGTAATAGTGGATTGTCTGTCAGTTACTCTGTGACTTCACTTTGGATCCATGGCAGGTTTATTTTGCATAAGACTGGTTCCTGAATATACTCAGGTTGTAACCTGGAGGCAAAAATATCTCATCTGTATCAAGCATATCAGCTTGGATAAGGGCCTGCTAAATCATGCTCTTCAAATACAAGAGGTGATCAGTCTGAAGTATTCCCTTCAGCTCCTGTAGGTAACAATTCACCATCATTGTTACTGTGATTGATGTGAAGGTGGTGACTCTTGCTAGATACCATTAGTATGTGGTTCTACAACCTCTGTACATTGCTTTCTGATTCGGGTTAATGGCACCAGCATGCCTCAAAAAACCCTAACATTAAAAGGGAAGTGTTCTGAATATAACAATAGAAAGAAAGAATTTGCATTTTTATATGATGTATCACATCCCCAGGACATTTCAAACTGCTTCACAATCACACAATTATATTTGAAGTTCACTCACTATTATTAAATGCCAGCCAACCTGTGTGCAACAAAGCCTGTGAAGCAGCACATGAGAGAAATGGTCGATTCATTTACTTTGGTAGTGTTGCTGAGATACCTGGAGAACTCCCTGCTCTTCTTTGAATAGTGCTGTTGGAGCTACTGTGGCCACCTAAACAGGCAGAAAATGTCTCGATTTAATGTCTTATCCAAATGATAATGTTGCACTGCCTCAGTCCTCCACTGAAGCATCCGTCTCAGTTATATGCTCCAACCCACAAACTTCTGACTTGTTGACAAGACTGCTAGAAACTGAGCCAAGCTGGCATAGCAAATGCAAAAGAAATGGGTTATATCATTGTATAAGTTTGTCGTTATCCTAAAAGTATGCAATTCCCAGAGATGATTTGGCAGAAAGTGGCCATCTCAGTAATTGTTTCATGGTTGTCACCTGCAACCAGCTTCAGCAGACCAACAGTCCTAACAATGCCCCACAGAACAGAATTTGGGTGTTACAAACTTCATTGCAGAACATGTTAATGGATGAGATGCATTGTCGTTAATAAGTTCCTTTATAAGATGCAAGATGCCAACCAGCTCGCAGCATATAACTATCTCCTGGCAAAAAAAACTTTTGATTACATGTAGTTTTGCATCCCCAACGCTAGGTCCATGTGATCAGCCTGTTGAGGTCCACATGAATGAGTCCAATCACACGCATGGTATGCTCGCTTCTGTCTCTATTGAAAATAAACACTGAATTCAAAAGAAGACAAATCTGTGAATTTTGCAACCAAAACTTCTTCAAAAACATCCAATAAGATAAAAATTCAGATGATTTTGATTTTGTGTTTGAACCTGATTAACATTTCAACATTTTTATGGACTGGTGAGGTGACCAGCGAAGATGTTGGGGTTGCTTTTGGTTTGGTTCGGTAGAATTTGACATCATAACCTCATTGAAAAATCATTTCTAGGACTTGAAAGCTGCTTCTTGTAAAGCTGAGATCATAAGTGAGCAGGAAATGGCTCCTGAAAATAAGATTGAATAGGATAGCATTCAAGTTGGAGGAGGACCGACTGCAAAAAAGAATGATCAGACAACTAGCTTAGACAGCAGTGAGACAGGCAAACACACTAAGAGCAGAAAGTGCTTGAAACAGAAGTCTACAATGAGCTAAAAGGTTGTTAGCGTCCTATGAATATAGCTGACAGAGAATCTTTGTAGAGAATAAAAAGCACTTTGCTTCACAGTTGTATGGCCTAGCATTAGGTAACCAGTGTTTCATTGGCATTGAGCCTTTCAGTTTTATTAACCTTAATCTGACAGAAGCAGTCAGCAATCTTTAGGCAAATTAGAAAGATGGTGGATTCGGGAAGTATACTGACGATAGTGTTCCATCAAAGTACGCTTGCATGCTGAAAACTGATTATGCCACTTTTCTGTTCTCTTTGCAATAACATGGAGTGGCACGTACCATCATCGCAACACACAACACCTTCTGATCAGGACCTGAGAACTGCTCAAACTATCCTTCAAACTGTAGAAGAATAGGTGTAAGTTTCAAGTGGGCCATCCATTGTATATGTGACCAGAAGTTCTTACAAAATCTGACATGCAAGCATAGATGCTCTGATCATGAAGGTACGGCTACGATGGTCATGTCCTGTGGTGGGACTGTCTCATGAACAAATTGAGAAAAAGATCGTTCATGGTGCAATGACAGCTTAGAAGTGATTTTGTGCTGGACAGCAAAAGACTGCTTAATAGTGACTCTGAAATGGTGCAAAATAAATGTGTATAAGTGGGAACAAACTTGCTCGAGGTCAGAAAGGTTGGCAAAAAAACATCTATGAAGACACCTCCTACTATGAGCCCCATCACTTCTAATGTTAGCCTTGGCTCAGTTGGTAGCACTCTCGCCTCTGAGTCAGAAAGTTGTTGGTTTGAGTCCCGCTCCAGAAACTTGAGCACAAAAATCTAGGCTGATATTCCAATGCAGTGCTGCACTGTTGGAGATTACATCTTTTGGATGAGATATTAAACCAACTCTCTCAGTTGTCTGCTCTCTAAGATGGATGTAAAATATTCCATGGCACTATTTTGAAAAAGGGCAAGAGAGTTATCCCCAGTGTCCTGGCCAATAGTTAAACCTCAATCAACATCACTAAAGCAGGTTATCTGGTCAGTATCACATTGCTGTTTCTGGGAGCTTTGGGACATCCGGTGGTCGTGAAAGGTGCTACATAAATGCAAGACTTTCTTTCTTTTGGTCACATTGCTGATGCTGGATGCGAACACCAGTTGAGGAAGTCTAGATTCCCAACCTGGTGCATCTGGGATCAACCGTTCAATCTGCAGATTCCCATTCCAGGCAAAAATTGGTCTCATCAGTCATCAAAGAACTCATTGCAAAAAATGAGGTGATGTTCTGGCCATCTTCTTTAATAGCAAAAGGATGAGCAATGATGCCGATGTGATCAGGCTGCCATATTTGGTATGTTTGGGATGAAAACGATATCACTTACAATAATGCTAAAACCAGAAATTCAAGGTGTCACTGAATGAACATGTCACTTCAATAGGATTTTGTGGAGAGGAAGAAAATATCTAATTATTTGCCTAGCAACACAGGGATATGGGGAAAGAGCGGGGGAGTGGGACTAACTGGATTGCTCTTCGAAAGAGCCGGCGCAGACTCGATGGGCCGAGTGGCCTCCTTTCGTGCTGTAGTATTCTATAATTCTAACCGTTTAAAGGAGGGATTGCATTCACACAAAAAAAATCTTTTATTTAGTTTCAATCAATAAAAATGACATATGACTCTTCTCCCTTGCCCAAACTGTGAAGAACTAGCTCGTCAAATACTCTTTCCTTAAGATTGAGGCCCTTGAAATCTGCAGCTGAAAGGATTGCGGCAAGTGATTAAGTCAGCAGCATTTTGACAACAAAAATGATAACTGGTTCCAGCTGTAGTCAATTAATGGTCAATTAATCTACTAATTGTTGTTCCCTGTAGCACACGTGCTGTTGGAATGGCTAGGTGAGGAACCTTGCCCCGGTACTCATAGGGTCAACAGGGGTTGGTTTTACAACGTCTACTCCCTCCAAGACACTTTTATTAAAACCACATTTTTATCCTTCGGTATGTAAAATGAAAAAAATGCATTATGTTTACACGAAGACTGTCTACAAGTTTCAAAATGAAACCGAGTTATAAACAAAAACCAGAGCTGCAGGATTTATTTTTTCCTCTGTGAAAGGAAGCCAAGTTTCTCGATGTAACTATACAAGCACAGGAAACAAAAACACAAACTGAGCAGCTGGGTCTTGTAGACTGAGTCTGTCTTGATAACCTGGGGTGTTCCTTTAAGGTAAGGCAGCCTTGATGGCTGGTGAATAAGCCACCAGACGGCCAGAATATGACAACCATAAGCCTTGCAATATTTGTCCTCCCAGGCTCATCAGACATCATGTTATTGCTTCTAGCCTATCACACAAGATGCCAATCTCCAGTCCAATTTCCTGACGCTCTTTGGCAGCTATTTTCCCAGGGAACGCCATCTCAGTGATATCCTAACATTCCTTATAATTATTCAGGTTTAAAAAGCCTAGAAGCCTGTGACTTTCTAATGAACCACGGGGTCATATGACATATGGTTCCCGTCTTTGGATTTCCAGTAAAGGAAGGGCCGGGAAAATCGCAGTGACAAATTTACAGTCTCTGGTATGGAAATCAAAAAAATATTGCCTGAATGTGAGCTGAATGCCATTTCAGGTAACTGCCAGTTGTATATGGCAGACAGCAGATCTGAGGGATAAGAACAAAGCAGCAATGGTTTAGTACTTTCATGTAATGACCTTCCTGTGGCTTCTGTCTCGGTGCCTTCATTGTGCTAGTTACTGCCAGGCTGCCCAGGGCAGCTGATTACCATTCTGATTCGGCTTGTCTTCCCTTATCTTCCGACTAAATGTCAGAATTACACATCTTTGTACTTGCAGTGAATGCTTTAATTAGTGCAGTGTGTTTACCCTTCTTACACTGCCACCTCTTTCCATACAGGATCATTACCAGAGGCTACAAAAAAAGCATTTTGCTACAACCAAATCTGATCTCCTATTTACATGCTGCATATTTTTAAAGAGAAAAACAAAGGTTATGAAACCATTTGTGAAACACAATCATTTTTAATGAGCTTTCCCTACCCTTCATCTCAGAAATTAACTTACAATTTCAATCCATTCTAATTATTTCCCAGCTTCCTTCTTACTGTAGTAATGTCTCTTGTTTTATTTTACATCTGAGGTTGGCTGGCTTCAAGGTCATGCAACTTTCCATCCAAATTTGTTTTAGCATTCCTCACATGGCCAATGTAAATATAGAGTGCCATATTTGTACATTTTGAGCTGGCCCCTAAAAAAATGCAGCAGCCTCGACTTTAAGAAATATTTTTCAATTTCCAATCTGCTCAATGGTATGGCAGAATCAGGTTTCGTCATGTACTGTGCGATCTGAAAGAGAAATCACGAAAGGTCACTAAGGGGCACTGATCACAAGATCGAAATATTTATTTGGCTTAACCTGACATCAGATGACTAACATTTAGATACTGAAGTATAATCACCCTGCCGGCACCCAGGCACTCTCAGTTTTATTGTGTTCATCATTATTTTATATTCAAATTTGAAGGTGAATTAACCTTTGGGATAATTATTATTGCCAATATCATATTTAAATGTGTACAGAATTCAAGGTGTGCAAAGCCACGGCTATTTTTTCATGTAGTGTTTTCACATGCTCAATCTTCTTATAACATATGGTATTGTTACAGGCACAGAACCCACAATATAACTCAGCTTTATGTCACTCAAAGCCGGTTTCTCCAATCTGTATCTGCAGTACAACTGCACCCTTCCAGTCCCTTAATGCACATGAGCCATTTAAGACAAATCACAAAGTCGTGACACTATTTGGTCCGGGGGGAGAACAGGGGAGGAAGTTACAATCTTACTGAGAATAACTCCTTAGTAGAAAGTCTTTCTTTTTAGTAATCACTTTAGATGTTTGCCCAAACTGATTAACTACAAATCCTGTTATCAATAAATTCAATCTTTGACAGCCAAACTAAAATCTGATTCTATTTTATATTTGTAGTCTCATTAAATGTAGATGATTGAATCCAAGTTCCTATGTTGTCTCTTAACTCACTTCCAACAGGAACAATGGGTGAAACCGCAACTGCTGCACACTTGTCACAGCTTTGATAATAGCAACACATTTACTTGTACCAAACAGGACATGGAACTATTTGAGTCTGGCACAATTTACAGTTTTAATTACATCGATTGTAAACTTCAAGTGGGTTTGATAAGTCCAGCACTGGCTTCACTATAAGTAAATATCAAGGCCTGCATGCAGCAATGTGTATAAACACACATACTAGGAGAAATAGTCATCATGCAGTCTTTAACCTACAATATTAGCATTTTTTCCAAGTAAGAATTAGGTATTTATTTATGGAAAAAAGCAGCAGTTTATTGAGATTTTATGTTGATGTATTTCACTTTTGACACTTCTTAAAATGATCTAATTAATTTTGGAGAAATTAAATTATTAATGAGCTAATTATGCCTTGAAGTCATGTACTTGCTTGTACAAAAGTAATACCTGATCAACCTGCTCAACTTCTTTGAAGAAGTGACGACCCAAGTGGACTGTGGAAAGGCCTACAGTATAAAAGTTTTTGAAAAGTTCCACAGGAAAGGCTGTTAGTTTATTCCAAATCTGTGCGATGTTAGGTAAATGGGTAAGAAACTGACTGAAAGATAGAAAACAGCAGGTACTTTTTAAGAGGCATTATGCAGAGATTGGCAGGAGTACTGGATGATGTGCCCAGAGATTGTTTTTGGGATCATTACAGTTTCTATCTAATTTATATTAATGACTCAGCTGCTAAAACTCAATGCAAATTGGTCAAATTTGCAGACGTTACGAAACTAGGAGAGGCAGTAAATTTGGTAGAATAACTCAGAAATTACAGAATGAGTTGGACAAAATATGTAAGTGGGCTGAACAATGGAAGGTGAAATTTAATGGAGATAAGTCTAAAAGTATTGCACGTAGGAAGGAACAATGGGTGATGCACTTACTCCATGAATGGTGTTGAAATAGCTGAATGAGACTTAGGGGTCTTTGTAAACTCTATGTTCATCATGTCCAAGAGTGGCAATCAACCTCCACCGAAGTTACAGCAGGAGTACGCCAGAAGCGATGAAAAATTATGGGCCTATTGTATTTTACTCACTTTTCTAAAAATACCAGAAAGAATACCAGAGAGAGGCTATTTGGCCCAGCAAGCTCATGCTTTTTAAAGAAACTAATGATCCCCCATCACAGCATTTCATCATCATAGGCACTTCCACTTCCACTCTAAAAGTGAGTTCTTTGATGAATGAAGAGTCCAATACGGGAACTACAGTCTCTGTCACATGTGGGACAGACAGTCGTTGAAGGAAAGGGTGGGTGCATGCTCTCGGCGACGAGACTCGAGGTGCTCAGTGCCCTCCTGGATGTTCTTCCTCCATTTAGGGCAATTTTTGGCCAGGGACTCCCAGGTGTCGGTGGGGATGTTGCACTTTATCAAGGAGGCTTTGAGGGTGTCCTTGAAACATTTCCTCTGCCCACCTGGGGCTCATAAGAACATAAGAATTAGGAACAGGAGTAGGCCATCTAGCCCCTTGAGCCTGCTCCGCCATTCAACAAGATCATGGCTGATCTGGCCGTGGACTCAGCTCCACTTACCCGCCCGCTCCCCATAACCCTTAATTCCCTTATTAGTTAAAAATCTATCAATCTGTGATTTGAATACATTCAATGAGCTAGCCTCAACTGCTTCCTTGGGCAGAGAATTCCACAGATTCACAGCCCTCTCTCTGGGAGAAGAAATTCCTTCTCAACTCGGTTTTAAATTGGCTCCCCCGTATTTTGAGGCTGTGCCCCCTAGTTCTAGTCTCCCCGACCAGTGGAAACAACCTCTCTGCCTCTATCTTGACTATCCCTTTCATTATTTTAAATGTTTCTATAAGATCACCCCTCATCCTTCTGAACTCCAAAGAGTAAAGACCCAGTCTACTCAATCTATCATCATAAGGTAACCCCCTCATCTCTGGAATCAGCCTAGTGAATCGTCTCTGTACCCCGTCCAAAGCTAGTATATCCGTCCTTAAGTAAGGTGACCAAAACTGCATGCAGTACTCCAGGTGCGGCCTCAACCATACCCTGTACAGTTGCAACAGGACCTCCCTGCTTTTGTATTCCATCCCTCTCGCAATGAAGGCCAACATTTCATTCACCTTCCTGATTACCTGTTGCACCTGCAAACGATCCAAAAGAGTTTCATGCATAAGGACCCCCAGGTCCCTCTGCACCGTAGCATGTTGTAATTTCTCCCCATTCAAATAATATTCCCTTTTACTGTATTTTTTTCCAAGGTGGATGACCTTACATTTTCCGACATTGTATTCCATCTGCCAAACGTTAGCCCATTTGCTTAACCTATCTAAATCTCTTTGCAGCCTCTCTGTGTCCTCTACACAACCCGCTTTCCCACTAATCTTTGTGTCATCTGCAAATTTTGTTACACTACACTCTGTCCCCTCTTCCAGGTCATCTATGTATATTGTAAACAGTTGTGGTCCCAGCATCGATCCCTGTGGCACACCACTAACCACCGATTTCCAACCTGAAAGGACCCATTTATCCCGACTCTCTGCTTTCTGTTAGCCAGCCAATTCTCTATCCATGCTAATACATTTCCTCTGACTCCTTTATCTTCTGCAGTAACCTTTTGTGTGGCACCTTATCGAATGCCTTTTGGAAATCTAAATACACCACATCCATCGGTACACCTCTATTCACCATGCTCGTTATATCCTCAAAGAATTTCAGTAAATTAGTTACACATGATTTCCCCTTCATGAATCCATGTTGCGTCTGCTTGATTACACTATTCCTATCTAGATGTCCCGCTATTTCTTCCTTAATGATAGCTTCAAGCATTTTCCCCACTACAGATGTTAAACTAACCGGCCTATCTTTACCTGCCTTTTTTCTGCCCCCTTTTTTAAACAGAGGCGTTACATTAGCTGCTTTCCAATCCGATGGTACCTCCCGAGAATCCAGAGAATTTTGGTAGATTAGAACGAATGCATCTGCTATAACTTCTGCCATATAATATGGTGGAATTCTGCATTAGGATGGAGAATGAAACTGTTAATTCAGAGACCATGGTCCAGAACTTAAAGAAGGGTAACTTTGAAGGTATGAGGCGTGAATTGGCTAGGATAGATTGGCGAATGATACTGAAGGGGTTGACTGTGGATGGGCAATGGCAGACATTTAGAGACCGCATGGATGAACTACAACAATTGTACATTCCTGTCTGTCGTAAAAATAAAAAAGGGAAGGTGGCTCAACTGTGGCTATCAAGGGAAATCAGGGATAGCATTAAAGCCAAGGAAGTGGCATACAAATTGGCCAGAAATAGCAGAGAACCCAGGGACTGGGAGAAATTTAGAACTCAGCAGAGGAGGACAAAGGGTTTGATTAGGGCAGGGAAAATGGAGTACGAGAAGAAGCTTGCAGGGAACATTAAGACGGATTGCAAAAGTTTCTATAGATATGTAAAGAGAAAAAGGTTAGTAAAGACAAATGTAGGTCCCCTGCAGTCAGAATCAGGGGAAGTCATAACGGGGAACAAAGAAATGGCGGACCAATTGAACAAGTACTTTGGTTCGGTATTCACTGAGGAGGACACAAACAACCTTCCGGATATAAAAGGGGTCGGAGGGTCTAGTAAGGAGGAGGAACTGAGGGAAATCCTTATTAGTCGGGAAATTGTGTTGGGGAAATTGATGGGATTGAAGGCCGATAAATCCCCAGGGCCTGATGGACTGCATCCCAGAGTACTTAAAGAGGTGGCCTTGGAAATAGTGGATGCATTGACAGTCATTTTCCAACATTCCATTGACTCTGGATCAGTTCCTATGGAGTGGAGGGTAGCCAATGTAACCCCACTTTTTAAAAAAGGAGAGAGAGAGAAAACAGGGAATTACAGACCGGTCAGCCTGACATCGGTAGTGGGTAAAATGATGGAATCAATTATTAAGGATGTCATAGCAGTGCATTTGGAAAGAGGTAATATGATAGGTCCAAGTCAGCATGGATTTGTGAAAGGGAAATCATGCTTGACAAATCTTCTGGAATTTTTTGAGGATGTTTCCAGTAGAGTGGACAAGGGAGAACCAGTTGATGTGGTATATTTGGACTTTCAGAAGGCTTTCGACAAGGTCCCACACAAGAGATTAATGTGCAAAGTTAAAGCACATGGGATTGGGGGTAGTGTGCTGACATGGATTGAGAACTGGTTGTCAGACAGGAAGCAAAGAGTAGGAGTAAATGGGGACTTTTCAGAATGGCAGGCAGTGACTAGTGGGGTACCGCAAGGTTCTGTGCTGGGGCCCCAGCTGTTTACACTGTACATTAATGATTTAGACGAGGGGATTCAATGTAGTATCTCCAAATTTGCGGATGACACTAAGTTGGGTGGCTGTGTGAGCTGCAAGGAGGATTCTATGAGGCTGCAGAGCGACTTGGATAGGTTAGGTGAGTGGGCAAATGCATGGCAGATGAAGTATAATGTGGATAAATGTGAGGTTATCCACTTTGGTGGTAAAAACAGAGAGACAGACTATTATCTGAATGGTGACAGATTAGGAAAAGGGCAGGTGCAAAGAGACCTGGGTGTCATGGTACATCAGTCATTGAAGGTTGGCATGCAGGTACAGCAGGCGGTTAAGAAAGCAAATGGCATGTTGGCCTTCATAGCGAGGGGATTTGAGTACAAGGGCAGGGAGGTGTTGCTACAATTGTACAGAGCATTGGTGAGGCCACACCTGGAGTATTGTGTACAGTTTTGGTCTCCTAACCTGAGGAAGGACATTCTTGCTATTGAGGGAGTGCAGCGAAGGTTCACCAGACTGATTCCCGGGATGGCGGGACTGACCTATCAAGAAAGACTGGATCAACTGGGCTTGTATTCACTGGAGTTCAGAAGAATGAGAGGGGACCTCATAGAAACGTTTAAAATTCTGACGGGGTTAGACAGGTTAGATGCAGGAAGAATGTTCCCAATGTTGGGGAAGTCCAGAACCAGGGGACACAGTCTAAGGATAAGGGGGAAGCCATTTAGGACCGAGATGAGGAGGAATTTCTTCACCCAGAGAGTGGTGAACCTGTGGAATTCTCTACCACAGAAAGTTGTTGAGGCCAATTCACTAAATATATTCAAAAAGGAGTTAGATGAAGTCCTTACTACTAGGGGAATCAAGGGGTATGGTGAGAAAGCAGGAATGGGGTACTGAAGTTGCATGTTCAGCCATGAACTCATTGAATGGCGGTGCAGGCTAGAAGGGCCGAATGGCCTACTCCTGCACCTATTTTCTATGTCTATGTTTCTATCTCTTTTAATACCCTGGGATGCATTTCTTCAGGACCAGGGGACTTGTCTACCTTGAGTCCCATTAGCTTGTCCAGCACTACCTCCCTAGTGATAGTGATTGTCTCAAGGTCCTCCCTTCCCACATTCCTGTGACCAGCAATTTTTGGTATGGTTTTTGTGTCTTCCACTGTGAAGACCGAAGCAAAATAATTGTTTAAGGTCTCAGCCATTTCCACATTTCCCATTATTAAATCCCCCTTCTCATCTTCTAAGGGACCAACATTTACTTTAGTCACTCTTTCCTGTTTTATGTCGGAGTTCCGAGCAGAGCGCTTGCTTTGGGAATCTTGTGTCAGACATGCAAACAATGTAGCCCACCCAATGGAGCTGGTTGAGTGTGGTCAGTGCTTCAAAGCTGGGGATGTTGGTCTGATCAAGGACACTAATGGTGCGTCTGTCCTCCCAGGGGATTTGTAGGATCTTGCGGAGACATCGTTGGTGGTATTTCTCCAGCGATTTGAGGTGTCTACTGTATATGGTCCATGTCTCTGACCCATACAGGAGCATTGAACCTCCTTTTGAAAGCCCTCACTGCCCTACGTACATTGATGTTTGCTGTGTGCAAAGTGGCTGCTACCTTTACTACATTACAAAAGTGACTCCACTTCAAAAGTACTTCATTGGCTGTAAAGCTCCGGGACATCTTGAGCTCATGAAAGGTGCTATGTAAATGCAAGTCTGACTTCTTTTACACGATCAATCCAGATATAAATCACTCTTTGTATGCAGAAGAGCTTCCCAATATCAACCTTACCCAATAACTAATACATACTACGTCTACGAATTTAATGTTCATGGTTCTAAGGGAGGAAGGCCAGCAATCTGTTTTGCATGCAGAAAGTGTGAGTCATAGGAAAAGGAGTCGGGAAAATATAAAAACATTGATCCAAGGAAGGTAACTGAACCCAGAACAACAACTCGCATTTATATAGTGCCTTTAACATAGTAAAACCATTAATTACTCTGCTAAAAACAACAGTCCGATCATTTTAAAAGCTTTGGATATTAATTTATGATATGCAGATTGCAAAGAAGTAAAATTACATAGTATCAGGTACAAGTTAATAACTGGCCACTGACATATATATTTATTTTTTCTCAGCTTTTCCACTCCCGTTCTGAACAACAACAACAACTTATATTTATGTAACACCGTTAACATTGTAAAACGTCCTAGGGTACTTCACAGGAGTATTATAAGACAAACATACTATTATGCTGAAGTACAGTCCCATAGATGCAAGCAGCACTACTATTAAGAAAATGATTAAGAAAGGAAAGATAGACTATGAAGGTAAACTAACATAAAATATAAAAACAGATAGCAAGAGTTTCTATATAGAAACATAGAAACATAGAAAATAGGTGCAGGAGTAGGCCATTCGGCCCTTCTAGCCTGCACCGCCATTCAATGAGTTCATGGCTGAACATTCAACTTCAGTACCCCATTCCTGCTTTCTCGCCATACCCCTTGATCCCCCTAGCAGTAAGGACCTCATCTAACTCCTTTTTGAATATATTTAGTGAATTGGCCTCAACAACTTTCTGTGGTAGAGAATTCCACAGGTTCACCACTCTCTGGGTGAAGAAGTTCCTCCGCATCTCGGTCCTAAATGGCTTACCCCTTATCCTTAGACTGTGACCCCTGGTTCTGGACTTCCCCAACATTGGGAACATTCTTCCTGCATCTAACCTGTCTAACCCCGTCAGAATTTTATATGTTTCTATGAGGTCCCCTCTCATTCTTCTGAACTCCAGTGAATACAAGCCCAGTTGATCCAGTCTTTCTTGATAGGTCAGTCCCTCCATCCCGGGAATCAGTCTGGTGAACCTTCGCTGCACTCCCTCAATAGCAAGAATGTCCTTCCTCAGGTTAGGAGACCAAAACTGTACACAATACTCCAGGTGTGGCCTCACCAATGCCCTGTACAACTGTAGCAACACCTCCCTGCCCCTGTACTCAAATCCCCTTGCTATGAAGGCCAACATGCCATTTGCTTTCTTAACCGCCTGCTGCACCTGCATGCCAACCTTCAATGACTGATGTACCATGACACCCAGGTCTCTTTGCACCTCCCCTTTTCCTAATCTGTCACCATTCAGATAATAGTCTGTCTCTCTGTTTTTACCACCAAAGTGGATAACCTCACATTTATCCACATTATACTTCATCTGCCATGCATTTGCCCACTCACCTAACCTATCCAAGTCGCTCTGCAGCCTCACAGCATCCTCCTCGCAGCTCACACTGCCACCCAACTTAGTGTCATCCGCAAATTTGGAGATACTACATTTAATCCCCTCATCTAAATCATTAATGTACAGTGTAAACAGCTGGGGCCCCAGCACAGAACCTTGCGGTACCCCACTAGTCACTGCCTGCCATTCTGAAAAGTACCCATTTACTCCTACTCTTTGCTTCCTGTCTGACAACCAGTTCTCAATCCATGTCAGTACACTACCCCCAATCCCATGTGCTCTAACTTTGCACATCAATCTCTTGTGTGGGACCTTGTCGAACGCCTTCTGAAAGTCCAAATATACCACATCAACTGGTTCTCCCTTATCCACTCTACTGGAAACATCCTCAAAAAATTCCAGAAGATTTGTCAAGCATGATTTCCCTTTCACAAATCCATGCTGACTTGGACCTATCATGTCACCTCTTTCCAAATGCACTGCTATGACATCCTTAATAATTGATTCCATCATTTTACCCACTACCGATGTCAGGCTGACCGGTCTATAATTCCCTGTTTTCTCTCTCCCTCCTTTTTTAAAAAGTGGGGTTACATTGGCTACCCTCCACTCCATAGGAACTGATCCAGAGTCAATGGAATGTTGGAAAATGACTGTCAACGCATCCACTATTCCCAAGGCCACCTCCTTAAGTACTCTGGGATGCAGTCCATCAGGCCCTGGGGATTTATCGGCCTTCAATCCCATCAATTTCCCCAACACAATTTCCCGGCTAATAAGGATTTCCCTCAGTTCCTCCTCCTTACTAGACCCCCCGACCCCTTTTATAACCGGAAGGTTGTTCGTGTCCTCCTTCGTGAATACCGAACCAAAGTACTTGTTCAATTGGTCCGCCATTTCTTTGTTCCCCGTTATGACTTCCCCTGATTCTGACTGCAGGGGACCTACATTTGTCTTTACTAACCTTTTTCTCTTTACATATCTATAGAAACTTTTGCAATCCGTCTTAATGTTCCCTGCAAGCTTCTTCTCATACTCCATTTTCCCTGCCCTAATCAAACCCTTTGTCCTCCTCTGCTGAGTTCTAAATTTCTCCCATTCCCCAGGTTCGCTGCTATTTCTGGCCAATTTGTATGCCACTTCCTTGGCTTTAATACTATCCCTGATTTCCCTTGATAGCCACGGTTGAGCCACCTTCCCTTTTTTATTTCTATGCCAGACAGGAATGTACAATTGTTGTAGTTCATCCATGCGGTCTCTAAATGTCTGCCATTGCCCATCCACAGTCAACCCCTTAAGTATCATTCGCCAATCCATCTCAGCCAATTCACGCCTCATACCTTCAAAGTTAGCCTTCTTTAAGTTCTGGACCATGGTCTCTGAATTAACTGTTTCATTCTCCATCCTAATGCAGAATTCCACCATATTATGGTCACTCTTCCCCAAGGGGCCTCGCACAACGAGATTGCTAATTAATCCTTTCTCATTACATAACACCCAGTCTAAGATGGCCTCCCCCCTAGTTGGTTCCTCGACATATTGGTCTAAAAAACCATCCCTTATGCACTCCAGAAAATCCTCCTCCACCGAATTGCTTCCAGTTTGGTTAGCCCAATCTATGTGCATATTAAAGTCACCCATTATAACTGCTGCACCTTTATTGCACGCACCCCTAATTTCCTGTTTGATGCCCTCCCCAACATCACTACTACTGTTTGGAGGTCTGTACACAACTCCCACTAACGTTTTTTGCCCTTTCGTGTTCTGCAGCTCTACCCATATAGATTCCACATCATCCAAGCTAATGTCCTTCCTAACTATTGCCTTAATCTCCTCCTTAACCAGCAATGCTACCCCACCTCCTTTTCCTTTTATTCTATCCTTCCTGAATGTTGAATACCCCTGGATGTTGAGTTCCCAGCCCTGCTCATCCTGGAGCCACGTCTCTGTAATCCCAATCACATCATATTTGTTAACATCTATTTGCACAGTTAATTCATCCACCTTATTGCGGATACTCCTTGCATTAAGACACAAAGCCTTTAGGCTTGTTTTTTTAACACCCTCTGTCCTTTTAGAATTTTGCTGTACAATGGCCCTTTTTGTTCTTTGCCTTGGGTTTCTCTGCCCTCCACTTTTCCTCATCTCCTTTCTGTCTTTTGTTTTTGCCTCCTTTTTGTTTCCCTCTATCTCCCTGCATTGGTTCCCATCCCCCTGCCATATTAGTTTAACTCCTCCCCAACAGCACTAGCAAACACTCCCCCGAGGACATTGGTTCCGATTCTGCCCAGGTGCAGACCGTCCGGATTGTACTGGTCCAACCTCCCCCAGAACCGGTTCCAATGCCCCAGGAATTTGAATCCCTCCCTGCTGCACCATTGCTCAAGCCACGTATTCATCTGAGCTATCCTGCGATTCCTACTCTGACTAGCACGTGGCACTGGTAGCAATCCCGAGATTACTACTTTTGAGGTCCTACTTTTTAATTTAGCTCCTAGCTCCTTAAATTCATTTCGTAGGAACTCATCCCTTTTTTTAACCTATGTCATTGGTACCAACGTGCACCACGACAACTGGCTGTTCTCCCTCCCTTTTTAGAATGTCCTCCACCCGCTCCGAGACATCCTTGACCCTTGCACCAGGGAGGCAACATACCATCCTGGAGTCTCGGTTGCGGCCGCAGAAACGCCTATCTATTCCCCTTACAATTGAATCCCCTATCACTATCGCTCTTCCACTCTTTTTCCTGCCCTCCTGTGCAACAGAGCCAGCCACGGTGCCATGAACTTGGCTGCTGCTGCCCTCCCCTGATGAGTCATCCCCCTCAACAGTACTCAAAGCGGTGTATCTGTTTTGCAGGGGGATGACCACAGGGGACCCCTGCACTACCTTCCTTGCACTACTCTTCCTGCTGGTCTTCCATTCCCTCGCTGGCTGTGGACCCTTCTCCTGCAGTAAGACCAACTCGCTACACGTGATACTCACGTCATTCTCAGCATCGTGGATGCTCCAGAGTGAATCCACCTTCAGCTCCAACTCCGCAACGCGGACCGTCAGTAGCCGGAGGTGGACACACTTCCCGCACATGTAGTCGTCAGGGACACTGGTGTTGTCCCCGTGTTCCCACATGGTACAGGAGGAGCATATCACGTGACCGAGCTGTCCTGCCATGACTTAACCCTTAGATACACTTAAATTGCCGACAACAATGTTAAAAGTTACTGACTAATAAAGAAAAAGAAAAACTACTCACCAATCAGCAGCCAATCACTTACCACGTTGGCTGTGACGTCACCTTTTGATTTCCTTCTACTTCTTTTTTGCCTTCTCTCCCAGCTGGAGCTGCACAAGTACACCTCTCTCGACTCCCGCCTCTCTCGACGCTCCCCGGACTGCTGAGCCTTTATAGGCCGCTGCCTCTCTGGACTCCCGCCTCTCTCGACGCTCCCCGGACTGCTGAGCCTTTTATCGGCCGCTGCCTCTCTGGACTCCCGCCTCTCTCGACGCTCCCCGGACTGCTGAGCCTTTTATAGGCCGCTGCCTCTCTGGACTCCCGCCTCTCTCGACGCTCCCCGGACTGCTGAGCCTTTTATAGGCCGCTGCCTCTCTGGACTCCCGCCTCTCTCGACGCTCCCCGGACTGCTGAGCCTTTTATAGGCCGCTGCCTCTCTGGACTCCCGCCTCTCTCGACGCTCCCCGGACTGCTGAGCCTTTTATAGGCCGCTGCCTCTCTGGACTCCCGCCTCTCTCGACGCTCCCCGGACTGCTGAGCCTTTTATCGGCCGCTGCCTCTCTGGACTCCCGCCTATAGGTATATAAAAAGAAAAAGAGTGGCTAATGTAAATGTTGGTCCCTTAGAGGACGAGACTGGGGAATTAGTAATGGGGAACATGGAGATGGCAGAAACTCGAAATAAGTATTTCGCATCAGTTTTACGGTAGAGGACACTAACAATATTCTAATAGTGGATAGTCAAGGGACTATAGCGGGGGAGGAACTTAACACAATCACTAAGAAGGCAGTGCTCAGTAAGATAATGGGACTAAAGGCAGATAAATCCCCTGGACCTGATGGCTTGCATCCTAGGGTCTTAAGAGAAGTAGCGGCAGGTTGTAATTGGTTGTAATTTACCAAAATTCCCTAGATTCTGGGGTGGTCCCAGCAGATTGGAAAACAGCAAATGTAACACCCCTATTCAAAAAAGGAGGCAGACAAAAAGCAGGAAACTATAGACCAGTTAGCCTAACATCTGTGGTTGGGAAAATGTCCATTATTAAAGAAGCAGTAGCAGGACATTTGGAAAAGCAAAATTTGGTCAGGCAAAGTCAGCATGGATTTATGAAGGGGAAGTCATGTTTGACAAATTTGCTGGAATTCTTTGAGGATGTAATGAACAGGGTGGCTAAAGGGGAACCAGTGGATGTGATGTATTTGGACTTCCAGAAGGCATTTGACAAGGTGCCACACAAAAGGTTACTGCACAAGATAAAAGTTCATGGGGTTGGGGGTAATATATTAGCATGGATAGAAGATTGGCTGACAAACAGAAAACAGAGAGTCGGGATAAATGGTGCATTCTCTGGTTGGCAATCAGTAACGAGTGGGGTGCCGCAGGGTTCAATGCTGGGACCTCAACTATTTACAATCTATATTAACAACTTGGAAGAGGGGACTGAGTGTAAAGTAGCCAAGTTTGCTGACGATACAAAGATGGGAGGAAGGGAAATGTGTGCGGAGGACATAAAGGTGCTGCAGGAGGACATAGACAGGCTAAGTGAGTGGGCAAGAATTTGGCAGATGGAGTATAATGTTTTAAGGTGAGAGGTCATGCACTTTGGCAGAAAAAAATCAAAGAGCAAGTTATTATTTAAATGGAGAAAGATTACAAAGTGCTGCAGTACAGCGGGACCTGGGGGTACTTGTGCATGAAACACAAAAGGATAGTATGCAGGTACAGCAAGTGATCAAGAAGGCCAACGGAATCTTGGCCTTTATTGCAAAGGGGATGGAGTATAAAAGCAAGGAAGTCTTGTTACAGCTGTACAGGGTATTGGTGAGGTCACACCTGGAATACTGCGTGCAGTTTTGGTTTCCATCTTTAAAAAAGGATATACTTGCTGTGGAGGCAGTTCAGAGAAGGTTCACTAGGTTGATCCCGGGGATGAGTGGGTTTACTTATGAGGAAAGATTGAGTAGGTTGGGCTTCTACTCATTGGAATTCAGAAGAATGAGAGGTGATCTTATGGAAACATATAAGATTATGAGGGGGCTTGACAAGGTGGATGCAGAGAGGATGTTTCCACTGGTGGGGGAGACTAGAACTAGAGGGCATGATCTTAGAATAAGGGGCTGCCCATTTAGAACTGAGATGAGGAGAAATTTCTTCACTGAGGGTTGTGAATCTGTGGAATTCGCTGTCTTAGAGAGCTGTGGAAGCTGGGACATTAAATAAATTTAAGACAGAAATAGACCGTTTCTTAAACGATAATGGGATAAGGGGTGAGCGAGCTGGGAAGTGGAGCTGAGTCCATGATCAGATCAGCCATGATCTTATTGAATGGCGGAGCAGGCTCGAGGGGCCATATGGCCTACTCCTGCTCCTATTTCTTATGTTCTTATGTTCTTATACCTCTATCCAAATGGCCATTCTTAAAATGCGATTCTAGGCATTGAGCGTAAACAGACTGTTCACCCTTGAAGCACACCACATTTGAATCTATCTCCATAAACATGCAATTTCCAGCAGAGGAAAATCAAATTGATCAGGAGGGGGAATTGTAGGTATCCTACTGGCACCCCAACTGAAGTCAACTAATTCAGCACTGAGTAGGAATAAAACTTTCCGAGCCAATATGACTCAGTACCACAACCACTAGCATTTGTTTATTCGCATCCTCAAATTGTTCCCCCCATCCCCATTTTGCTCTCCGCAAGAGATCACTTCCCCTTGTGCATCTTCCTTTTGAACAAGGGTAAGTCCATCTTGTGACCTTCTCTATGCTTTGGCCCATGCTCCTTCATTATTGACTGACGTTTGTAATGGAACAAGCCTTGTAAGTTTTTCTTCTCCTCTCCCGTCCCTACCCTCCGAAGAAGGAGTGTTCTGCTTCCATGAGACTTTCTATCAAGTGTTCCTGCCAAGATCCAACCCAAGAGATAGTTCTGTACATATCACAATTTATTTCTGGAGTTGGTACAACAGTCCTATAAATAACGATAGGAAAATTAAAGTAGGGATAGGGCCACTAAATGAGCAAGATAAACTCACAGGTAATGGCAGATGTATTGAATAACTACTTTGCACCAGTTTTAATGACGATGATAATAAAATAAACACTTCACAAGAGGATGAGCTTAACAAGAATATTAATATAGGAATAGAAAGGGAGAAAATAATTGACAAATTAGCAAAACTAAAAGAGGATAAAAACTTAAACAAGGTATATATAAATATAAAGTTCCATGGAAGAAAGGGTAGTGCCAGAGGATTGGTGGACAGCTAATGTTGTTCCTATATACAAAAAGGGAGATAGGATAAAACCTTTGAACTACAGACCAGTCAGCTTAGTATCAGCGATAGGAAAGATACTAGAATCTATACTAAAAGAATTGATAGAAGAGCATCTAGAAATAGAAAATGTAATTAAAAAAGTAGTCAGTATGGATCCCGAAAGCCTAAATCATGCTTAACTAACCTGATAAAATTATTTTGAAGAGGTAACAGAAAGAGTAGACAAGGGGTAATGCAGTAGATGTCATACACCTGGATTTTCAAAAAGCTTTCCATAAGGTATGACATGGTAGGCTTGTGACAAAGATTAGGGCATGTAGAGTCAGGAACTGCCGATGATGTCATCACCGTGCGCGGTGACCCCTCACTACCTTGCGTCGACCCCTTACTGCCCCGCAGGGGAAATTGCCATGTGGGCCGTGAAGCTGGCAGACATTCGCTCTCGGGGCTGTAGTTAATGGGGAGGGGGCCAGCGCCACAGGCCGCCATCTTTTTTGGTCAGCTCGACCATGGCGGCTCTAGCATGGAGCTGCCGTCGTGGAGTTTTCACATAGCGCTTGATTGAGTGCCCCAGGACCCACCCATACAGGAAGCAGAGCGCGGGAGATAGTGCTCTGTTTCGTTGAGGGGCGGCAAGTCCAATTCAGCGACAGGGTCGGGACCTCCGCACCGGGCGCTAAAAGACCCGGCCCTAGAAGGTTATCGCTGCCAATCGGGGTGGTGGGGCAATTTTGCCCCCACTGTTTAGTTTGGAACTGAGTTCTACAGCTCGGTAGAGGTATCAGGTTCCAACTCCATTCTATCCAAGTTAACTGGATCTCACGCAGGGTGTCAATATGACTGTTGCAATTGGCCTCAACGCCTCTAAGTTAGAGAGGAAGGTGGAGAAGGGGAAAGTCAGCCAAGGTCACTATCGAGAGACCATGGTTGCAAAGTGTACAGAATCAGAGGCTGATGTGATGCCATCCATATGATGCCAACAGGCACCATCCAAGAGGAATGTTCTTGGGTGAAGCAGTGGAGGCAGCCAGAGCATTTGGAACCATATCTCTGGTGTCTATTTGAACTGCTGCTGTTGGGTAGGAAACAGGCAATAGGTAGTTGGCCACTCATTTTATGCCGCATTCGATTTCCTTGTCCATTGAAGTCAATCCCCCTGGCTTCAGGTGAAATTTGGAGAGGGAAAAAAGTTTTGTCTGTGTAATGACAAGTGTCAAACCTATTTTATTAAACAATCTTCCTAATATTTCCATTTTATGTGTTTCTATATTTTATAATGTATATATCTTTAATTACTGAACATTGATTAGTTGTTCCCTAAAATGTGACCCATAAGCTATAGGGTAGCAACAAAGCATCGAAATTGTAGAAATGCCTCATTTCTTTTTCAACTGAATGCTGCATTTTACTGGCAGGTCGAAAATATATGATGTTCATTGATGCTTCCCTGTGCTGAAGTTTGAAGGAATTTTATTGTTCCTGCTGTGATGAAGTACAGTGAACTGACTTCTGCCAAATTCAGCTTTGTTCAAAAAAACAGAGTTCACGGAATCAAATTTCATTGCATGAAGAATGTCACGGTTAACCTCATTAACAAGGCAAGTGTGAGAGAGTTTTTTTTAACAAATATTTACACTTGAAAAGTTCATCCCATATCCAAACCCAAAGCACTTAGGGGTTTCACTTTCCTAAACGCTCAGAAAGGAGAAGAGCATCTAGAATCAGACGACAGCCATTCAGCTTTCCTGCTCAGTGCTGACCACTGCAGAGAATCGTGCCAGACTCTTGACTGTGTTTATTACTGAATATAAACATCACAGCGCCACTTCCTCGTGTTATGGGACCCTGCTATTAATTGCTAGTTGCCAAAGTCGGGCAACACAGACTGTCAAACTCTCTTGCAGCGTGTGATAGGAAACAGGTTTTTTGACCATATAACAAGGAGATCACAGACAGTGTGGCCGGGGCATTAAACTAAACATTTTCAGAGTTTACTGTATAGGAAGTAATTTTCTGTGTTATCCAAACATGTATGTTTGAAATGTCTCCCTCATCCTAAATTTCACTTGACACTGATGTGCTGCCAAATCCCACCCAAAAGGGAGCTTGTTCTCTTTTTTGTTTTAAACAGATTTTAATGCTTTGCTGTCATATTAAATACTGAATTTCTACAATAACAGAAGTGAGATGTTCACATTCTTACACTTTCGGATACACACGCAGTGTTGATGAGGCACGGAAATGAAAGGGTTATGTAAAGAGCAAAGTTGATTCAGTCGGATCCCGATGTTCTTTTCAAAAGTTCAAAACAAGGTAGTCTTGTAAAGCCCTTTATTGAGTTCAGTGTTTGATTCTACATGCTCTCAAATCACTATAATAACCAAAAAGGTTAAAATTGTTAACCTTAGCACTCATAACTACAAAGCAAAGGGCTTACCCCTTCCTCAGCACCAACTATTTTATGGGCAGAACCTAGCAAATAAGCAGAAAGTGCCTGTGAATGGGTGAAATCAGCTCCATTTTCATTCAACTGCTTTTATTTAAATATGGCAGTAATCAAAGGTACACAGTGCAACTCAAGTATTTACATTATTTAATAAGACAAATAATATTGCTAACATTATCAGTGTACTTCCCAATAAAATGGGTTTGTTAGTAAGTCACAACAGTGCTAAAGCCACAAGATCACGATAGATTTGGATGAAGGGGACCCATTTGATTCCACCCTTTCAGAATACCAACCGACAAGTTAGGTTTAGAGCAATAATTCGGGATGGCAAAAGGATTTATTTAATCCAAAATACAGCTATTATGACTAACTGAACTTTTAATGATCAGTAATAAATAAGTGAAATTTCCAAGGGGAGTCAAACTTAGGGAGCTAAATGTAGCCTTTCTTACCCTACTTGTTTGAGTCTGACTCTCATTGAATAATAGTTTTTCTGTAAATGTAACAACATACCACGCAATGTATTTTGCTACACTTAAAGTGGCCGGAAGATTCATATATTAAAATGGCATTTCAGTGGTATTCTCGTGATGGCTGTTTCAGCAACTCAGCTATTGCAGCACTGACAGAAGGTAGGGATTCCAAGTCAGTAACTATTGCAGATATTAGGTTGCAACTAAATTCTTTACTGCAACCCTGCTTTTACCCACAGTGTAGCTTGAAGGTATGGTTTGAGTGATATTCCATTGTGCACTAGGTTAATTTTTGTTTCCAAATTTGGAGAAGTAGCAGGCCAATAAAAACCTAGGCTACTTTATTTTTTCTCTTTTCTTGACAATTCTCTCCCCTCCTGAAGGTGTTGGCTCCTTACTGTGGATATCGTCCCTGGCGCCTTCTAGTATATCACCCAGTGGCCATTATTAGTATGTGAGCCTTGAGAGCAAGGGTTGGCACCTATAGAATCATGGCGGGATGACGAGGGGAGCAGGGAACACAACATTATCAGCAAGCCTAATTCTGTCATAACCTAACCTAACCTAACTGCTACACAGATGCAGTTTTAGCAAGAGTCACTGCTATGAATCTGGAGCAGGAATACTTCCCTTGGTGAATTTCTCCTTTTACACAAGCCTAAAGTATGTTGTCAGGACCACCTAACTCAGTGCAGATTGGGGATTGAACTGGATCCTTTGTGGTCTGTACAGCTCATCTACTGACTGGATAATCTCAGAGAGCAAGGCTAACAGTTATTTCTGCTAACATTTGGAAGCTGGGAAATCAGAAGATGGCTTGATCATTCTAGTGACCCGTCCAATAACCTTATTCCACGCATTTGACCAGAACCGTTCATCGACAGAGTAACACCACAACTCTTTTGAGTAAACAAAACATTTGATCAAGTGCCCCCCGATCTGGGGG
This sequence comes from Pristiophorus japonicus, assembly GCF_044704955.1. Classification (NCBI taxonomy): domain Eukaryota; kingdom Metazoa; phylum Chordata; class Chondrichthyes; family Pristiophoridae; genus Pristiophorus; species Pristiophorus japonicus. Next base: position 194,851,129 of record NC_091984.1, on the reverse strand, counting down.
ACACTACAAACATTTCACAAGGCCCCCTTTTTTTTTGGTGATTTTTGTGGGGTTTTTTGGGCACTAAAATCATAGTTTTTTTTCCCAAGTGCCCCCTATAAAAGGGGAGGGGGACACTAAAACCCGGCAATTAAAACAAATTAAACTTTAAAACATAAAATCAAATTAAAATTTGGTTGCCGGGGGTGATGATGCACTCCAGTCCCTCCGGCGCCCACCTCTCACAGAAGGCCGCGAGCGTACCGGTGGACACCGCGTGCTCCATCTCCAAGGACACCCTGGCCCGGATGTACGCACGGAAGAGAGGCAGGCAGTCACAGAGTAACACCAGCCCAGTCATTTCCCGAGCAGCTGCAGACAATCCTGCAGAATCAGTTATTACAATTACCACCACCAGGAATATATGGGCCACTGCCTCTTGTCATTTTGCAACAGACTTCCATCAATACTGAGGAAAAATGCACATGCAAGGGGCTGGCTGAGATAAACTGCCTTTCGGGATGTATACTAAAGACTGCATGATAGATGTGCACAGATTATTGTAGAAAAATGTGACGGTGTCACAAAAAGACATTTAAAAGACATTTTGTTCTTTTTATATGGTGCCTCAAAGCACTCAGTCGAGGATCCCTTATATGTAGGATTGAACTTATTAAGGAGCAGCGATGAAGATGAATGCAGCACAAGAGTTAAGCACAGCTGTGACTCAAATCATGGTCACATCCATATCTTCCATTAACTGCATAGTTTTCCAAGGTCAAGACATTAATGGCCATGAGACTTTAGAAAGGAGAATGATTTAGCAGCTGACACTGTAGAGTTCCTGAGTTTTGCAGACAGAAGAGCTATCTATTGGTCCTTGGGCATGAGAAGAGACCTGGAGAGCTGTGTTTCACATGAGAAAACAGAGAGCTGGCACACCCAAAGCTGCTATATACAGAATCTGTGGGATAACTCAGTTGTTGGCATTAGTTTGTGACTCACCAGAGATATTAAATCAGCCTTTAGGAAATAAAAGAGGGAATGTTGAAGCACTCTTAAATTAGCTACTCGTTGGTTATATTGTGAGATCTGGTAAACAGAACTGCAAGCGTACAATTGAATGAAGACTAACTGAAGGAAGCGCCCGATTTTTGCTGAAATTATTAAACCAATTCCTTTTCTAAAATGGAACCGCCAACTGAAAAGGTCAGGTCTTGGTATCTACAGAAATGTGGGTGGCGTTTTGACAAGCATGAAAACAAGACATGAGGGCATGAAAAAAAAGAGTTTATTAAAACTATTACTCAATATACGCACGACCGATTTCCGTAAACATTGCGCAGAAAACAGTAGCTAATAAGCAGAGACAAGTGATGAAAAATGACGAGCGAAATTCTGTTAAATTACCCCGCAGCGTTTAAACTGGTTGTGCGAAAAAAAAAGATTTAATACTCGTTGGATCAGCAGAGGCTCGAGGCACTGAAAAGTGTTGCAAAAAATAATCCACAAGAAATGCTAAACATAATGCTGTCTTTGCACATTTGAATGTAACGCAAAGATCAGATTACCGGAAGTTTGAAAAAAGTCGTTAAAGATCCATGATGTCTCATAATTAAAGGCTCAACTTAAGATTTTGGAATATGGGACTTGCCCAAGATTATTCATAACAATTCACAACAAGAATTCAGGAATCTTCTTAATTGTATATGCACGTTCACATGTCACTTGCAAAGTACAACCCCTCGAGTTTTTTTGCGCACTTCCCCTCACACACATACTGATCATGTCAACGACTGTCCCATTGCATCAAACTACAGAACATAATGTTTTAATGACATGCATACGCTAACTTCAGATGAGGAGAGCCTCATCTAACAAAGCCTGTCGTACACAAAATCCTAACACAGCAATTAAGGTCGTCTGCACATTTGGAACAAAGGAGATAGTAAAATATGATAGTGTTGAGGGAAATGGCTGCTAACAGAGTATACATCAGCTTTCAATTAATGCGAAAAAGAACCTTCCAAAATATATCACATGGCCACCAGATAGTGCTAGAATTTCCAAAAGTCACTCACAGGATTAAACTGAAATGTTGGACATAATATCGAAATAAGAGATAATGAAAAATAAGCTTTATTGGGTTATTATCTGGTTCAATAATTTTAAACCAAAATTTGAATGACAGAAGTTAATATACATGCAGATTACTAGACTTTCAGACATCACTATCTTGCCTCGAGTAAGCTACTTCTCGAAATGTATTGCACTCCTGATTTCTTACTGCATTGTTTAAAATGCCTATTTACTAAATGATTTAAACAAATGACTGATTTAATTCGGCTGTACATTAGTTTGAATTTTCCAGAGTTTAAAAAAAATTTCTACGAAAATGGACAGGAAGCATTATTTATATGCGCCTCGAGCTATTTTTACAATAGCTGTTGTCTAAATTAGAGAGTGAAAGAGAAAAAAAACATTTTAATGCTCTGGCCCAACCTATCGTATCATTCAAAGAATGAAATGCATTCGGTCAACTTGCAAGGAGAGACTATTCGGAGACTAAATTCAGGGTTGTTTCAGCTAACATTGGAGTCAGGCGTGAAGAATGCCAGGTTATCTCAGTACAAATACAGTAAGCAGACTGCTCTCCGAAAACTTGGCACATATATAGCCTGCTAAATTAATAAAGGCAGCATAAGAATAGTGTCAGTGGAGTGAGATACTGCAGAAGGGTGGAAAAGGGGTCAAAACCATTACTCAAATAAATATGTTTCAACAGCGTCTAATTTTGAGATCTAAAATAGAACTGAGTAGGAACTCAATAGGTGCCAAAATAAGCAAATTAATTGAAAAAGACAATCTCCACAGGTTTAAAATTTAACTCTGGTGGCTGACCTAGACAGACTGGTGGGTGGTAAGATAGCAGATCTGGTTTGTGCTTTAATCTTTGCTGGAGTGTCATTATCAGAGGTCTCAGTTAGCGATCATTTTTCCTCTCTGATAACAGTCTGCGTAGACCAAATAAATTCTTTACAAACCACTTGAAATATGATTTTTCCCCCCACAAAACTACCAATTTGATCAATCTGCAGTAAGTTTACCCCTCTTACTTATACCCAGTGTGTTCTTCAGTGTTTTAAAATTGTCAAACTGTGTAGAATTTCTATATAATTACTGGAGAAACAAATACAAACTTTGGGAGCCTCTCACATCAAAAATACAGCATGTTTTCTTTGGCTGTCCATTTTAAAGCTGTTATGTGTTTGCACAGCCTGTTCACAACTTGTTTATTTATTTCTGCAATACTTGAATAAAATAGTTAGATGTTCCCTTCCTTTGAAACACAATGCTCAAAGTCTCTCTGTACACTTTGTTGACGGGGAACACTGGATTAAAAACAACATAAATTTGACTACTAAAATTTTTCATAAAAGTAATGAGAGAGCTTCTACACCAACCCTTTAATGTGCTGTTGTTAAAAAAAAACAGCCAGTGAATCATTGCTTAATCTAAGCACTAATTTTGCTTTGAATCTTAAATGGATGAGAGTCAAGGCTCAAATTTCCCCGGTCATTTGTGCCGTTTTTCTGGTGTGCGCCGTTTTTTTCTGGCGTGTTTTTTTCCAAGTTTCCCCCTGCAATCTGCACTGGTGTAACTGATGTAGCTATCATTTTTCTAGGCCAGTTTTTTTTTTTAAAACGTCATGGGGCCGGGCGTTCCCTCATGTCTGCGGCGTTTTAAAAATTTTTTCGCAGTTTGGCGAACATATTTTCCTCCGAGGTCGGTGTATCTGGCCACTCCCGAAAAACCTTCTGGGCAGTTAAGAAACCCAGCGTACATTCACAAATCGGCGCTGAAAGACGCCATTGTTTTTAAATCGAAGATTTTGGAAGAGTCAAGAACACTGTCAAAGTCAATAATAAAGTTCAACTTTTTTTTTACCTGTCAACGTTGAAGTGTAAATTTGTTGGATTTCAGAAGTTCTCATTTTTTTGCTCAATCACACGCCGCCACCGAACGTCTTGAAGCAGGGCTGGAAGGTGGTAGCTTTGGCTGGCAGAATCAGCCCCGCGCCCGGACACAGCCGCTCGGAGCTCGGCTAGAAAACAAGCCGTGGGGGGTGTGTGGAGGAGAGAGAGAGAGCGAGGTGCCGATCGGAAGGCTTTGAGCCAGAAGGGCAGAGCTGGTTACTGGGAGACAAAGGATACGGCCTTGCCACCTGGCTGATGACACCCTTACGTGTAACCCAGTGCCTGCTGAATTGAAGACCGCAATGAGTGGGTGAGGAGGGGCGTGGGGGGGCTGGGAGAGAGAAGGGGAGAAGTCACAAGACTCCAATTAATTAAGGGGGGAGAGAGGAGCAGTCACAAGACTGTAATTAGTTAAGGGGGGCAGGAGAAGCCTCAAGACCTTGGGGGGAGAGAGAACTGCAAATCTGTCCTGCCTGCTTTCCTGCAGTTTTGAGCTTCTTTCAAAGGTTAAATTTAAGTATGGGGCAATACTGACAATGCCATACCTTGTGTGAGCCTTCTGCATCATGGTGCTACGTAGGAAATAATTGATTCGACTTCATCGCATTAGGAACATCAGAGCCCGTAGGATGCTGGGCAGAAGGCCTCATCCACCTCGGCCAAATCGAGACAGGCACTCGTAGCTGCACCTGAGTGATGCAGACTGTGTCAGAAGGCTGTGTTTCCGCAAAGAAGTTGCAAGTGAGGAGAGAGAAAACAGGGAATTATAGACCGGTCAGCCTGACCTCAGTAGTGGGTAAAATGATGGAATCAATTATTAAGGATGTCATAGCAGCGCATTTGGAAAGAGCTGACATGATAGGTCCAATTCAGCATGGATTTGTGAAAGGGAAATCATGCTTGACAAATCTTCTGGAATTTTTTGAGGATGTTTCCAGTAGAGTGGACAAAGGAGAACCAGTTGATATGGTATATTTGGACTTTCAGGAGGCTTTCGACAAGGTCCCACACAAGAGATTAATGTGCAAAGTTAAAGCACATGGGATTGGGGGTAGTGTGCTGACATGGATTCAGAACTGGTTGTCAGACAAGAAGCAAAGAGTAGGAGTAAATGGGTACTTTTCAGAATGGCAGGCAGTGACTAGTGGGGTACCGCAAGGTTCTGTGCTGGGGCCTCAGCTGTTTACACTGTACATTAATGATTTAGACGAGGGGATTAAATGTAGTATCTCCAAATTTGCGGATGACACTAAGTTGGGTGGCAGTGTGAGCTACGAGGAGGATGCTATGAGGCTGCAGAGTGACTTGAATAGGTTAGGTGAGTGGGCAAATGCATGGCAGATGAAGTATAATGTGGATAAATGTGAGGTTATCCACTTTGGTGGTAAAAACAGAGAGACAGACTATTATCTGAATGGTGACAGATTAGGAAAAGGAGAGGTGCAATGAGACCTGGGTGTCATGGTACATCAGTCATTGAAGGTTGGCATGCAGGTACAGCAGGCGGTTAAAAAAGCAAATGGCATGTTGGCCTTCATAGCGAGGGGATTTGAGTACAGGGGCAGGGAGGTGTTGCTACAGTTGTACAGGGCCTTGGGTGAGGCCACACCTGGAGTATTGTGTACAGTTTTGGTCTCCTAACTTGAGGAAAGACATTCTTGCTATTGAGGGAGTGCAGCGAAGGTTCACCAGATTGATTCCCGGGATGGTGGGACTGACCTATCAAGAAAGACTGGATCAACTGGGCTTGTATTCACTGGAGTTCAGAAGAATAGAGGGGACCTCATAGAAACGTTTAAAATTCTGATGGGTTTAGACAGGTTGGATGCAGGAAGAATGTTCCCAATGTTGGGGAAGTCCAGAACCAGGGGTCACAGTCTAAGGATAAGGGGTAAGCCATTTAGGACCGAGATGAGGAGAAACTTCTTCACCCAGAGAGTGGTGAACCTGTGGAATTCTCTACCACAGGAAGTTGTTGAGGCTAATTCACTAAATATATTCAAATGGGAGTTAGATGAAGTCCTTACTACTAGGGGGAATCAAGGGGTATGGCGAGAAAGCAGGAATGGGGTACTGAAGTTGCATGTTCAGCCATGAACTCATTGAATGGCGGTGCAGGCTAGAAGGGCCGAATGGCCTACTCCTGCACCTATTTTCCATGTTTCTATATTTCTAAGTGAGATCTGTGAGTTGGTCAAAGCAGACCTGCACCCTAGAAGTATCAGGAGGACTGCTTTGTCAGTTGAAGTGAAGGTTACAGCTGCACTTTCATTCTTTGCCTCCGGCTCATTTCAAGCTACATCTGGGGATATGAGCACCATATCTCAACATGCAACACATGTCTGCATTCGCCAGGTGACGGCTGCGTGTAGGAATAACTTGATAAAATTCCCCATGACCACCCAAGCAATCCATAACAGGGCTGTGGGCTTCTCCAGGATTGCTGGCTTCCCCAAGGTACAGGGCTTCATTGATTGTACCCACATCGCCTTGTGAGCACCTTTGGAGGATTCCGAGATGTACAGAAACAGAAAAGGCTTCCACTCCATTCATGTGCAACACGCGTGTGACGACATGCGTCATTGCACATCAGTCGATGCAAGATACCCTGGGAGCACTCATGATGCGTTCATCCTATGCGACAGCATTACTTCTGCCATGTTTCAGCAGCAGCAGCCAGAAGGGCAGAGCTGGTTACTGGGAGACAAAGGGTACGGCCTCGCCACCTGGCTCATGACGCCCCTACGTGTAACCCGGACGGAAGCTGACCATGAATATAACATGTCGCACATTGCAATGCGCAGCATCATAGAGAGGACCAATGGTATATTGAACCAGCATTTCTGATGCCTGGACCATTCCGGAGGCCAATTACTCTACTCCCCTGAGATTGTCGGTCAGTTCACTGTTGTGTGCTGCATGCTGCATAACTTAGCCATCATGAGGCAACAGCACCTGGTAGTGGAAGACCCACCTGTGGTGAGAGTGACTGATGATAATGATGTGGAAGATGCAGATGATGAGGAAGAGGACAACGAGGATGAGGGCGCCATGCAAGTGCCTGAGGCCGGAGCACGACGGCGGAGGAGGGCGGGCCATCGTGCCCCTTTAATGATTGCTCGAGCATTGCGCCATCAGCTCATCCGTGAATACTTTACTGATGCCTGAGGGCTCAGCGACAACTATTTCACATGGACATGTTTACTGTTTGGAGCTGTTCCGTAATGTTGTTTTGTGTTAATGGAACATGATTCAGTTTTAATGTACAATATATTTTATTCAAAAGTTTACAATGTACTTAACTTAAGTTTAATAAAATTATTCTTGCATCAAACTTTACTTTAAGATCACTCTTTAAGATCACTTATAAACTTGTAAATTTACATAACTTACAAAAAACTTTTAATTTGAGAACAGTTACAACAATGCTCTCACACAGCACTCAACGTTCTCACACAAACAACTGGCTCTTTAAAAATGGCCGATTGCCAAATCCAAGCTGTACTGAGTATGCGCGTCCATTGCAACGACGTCAAAAACATGACCTTTTTTTCCGCGCATGCGCTGAAGGTGTAACATCATTTTTCGGTGCAGACAGTAGGCTCCATCCCCAGAGGCGACTGGACACGCTGCACGGTGCCAAATTCAAATTATACATTGGAGAAACTTTGGTAAATTATTTCTGGTGCATTTCTTGCTTAGAAAAATGGGTGTAATTCTGGCAATATGCCAGAAAACATGCTTGGGGAAAATTGAGCCCATCGACTGAAGAAGTGCAAGAACCCACTGCTCTCACATGTTCATCTGACAAGTCTGACAGAATTCATATAAATAACATATCATAAAAAAGTGATAAGACGATGTGATTTATTTACCATGTACCATACGGAGATAATTTACGTACTGTATTATTTGAGTAATTTTGTGCCAATGTTTTCTTCTCATCCCCTGAAGGCTAAGGTATAGTTTCCATGGGCGCCAGCAGAGTTGCCATTCTTCAGGCACGAGCGAGTCCACTCAATGAGTGTCGGCAGGTAATTCAGCCATGAAGAGCATCGCAGCTGAGCCCAATGTGATGTCCACACATACACACTTTTCAGCTGGGCCGACTGGATGAGAATTGAGAGTGAGAACCCCAGATGATCCTGGTCTTATGTTGCCCTGGCTGAATCAGTTAATTTAGCAGAGACCAGGGATTAAATCTGGGACATTTTAATCCATATGGTTTTGTTTACATCCCAAATCTTCAGAAGGTTAACTGCAATTATTTCAGAAGTGCTTCAGAATGCTTTAGATATTCTATCTCAATATTCTTAGATTCATAGAAGTGCGACTTGTCCAACATTTTCCTTGCTGGCCTCTACCCTTTACAAATTGCAACTCATTCAAAACAACATAACCTCTGTCTTCATCTGCAAAAACTCTGTGAATCCTGTTATGTGTGCAACCCTAGGTAACCTGTATCATACACTGTCACCAGAGGGCATACCTGTTGGAGTCCCAAGGGATCCCAGCATCCCTTGGGAGCACTGTATATAAGCAGGCCTCCCATGCTGTACCGGCACTCTGGAGTTTGAATAAAGGAGCCAAGGTCACATTTACTCATGTCTACAGTACTCAATTACATTACTTTATTATGAGCATAACAACTGGTGACGAGATGACAAACAATCATGTGAAAATGCAGAGAACTGTTGGTATCCTGGAGAAATTCTCAGAAGGGGATGATTGGAGGCCTTCGTGGAGTGACTCGACCAATACTTTGTGGCCATCGAGCTGGAAGGGAATGCGAACACTGCCAAACGAAGGGTGATCCTCCTCACCGTCTGTGGGGCAACAACCTATGGCCTCATGAAGAATCTTCTAGCTCCGGTGAAACCAACAACCAAATCGTATGAAGAACTGTGTATGCTGGTCCGGGAGCACCTAAATCCGAAGGAAAGCGTTCTGATGGCAGGGTATCGATTTTACACATGTCAACATTCTGAAGGCCAGGAAGTGGCGAGCTACGTCGCCGAACTATGGCGCATTGCAGGACATTGCAAATTTGATGGACCCCTTGAGCAAATGCTAAGAGACTTCTTTGTGCTTGGCATTGGCCATGAGGTTATCCTTCGCAAACTATTGACTGTTGAAACATCAAACCTGAGCAAAGCCATAACGATAGCCCAGGCATTTATGTCCACCAGCGATAACACCAAACAAATTTCGCAGCATAAAGAAGTTTCGGCAAGTACTGTACACAAAGTAACGTCGTTTTCAGATAGGAATGCATATGGCAGAACGTACACGCCTGTAGCTGCGCGACCTCAGATGACCCAGAGTCCGCCATCCAACGTTAATGCGAGGCAGTTAACACCTTGTTGGCGCTGTGGAGGTTATCGAGTCCATCAATGCTGCTTCAAACACTATGTATGCAAAAGCTGTGGAACAATGGGACACCTCCAGCAAATGTGCAGATGAGCTACAAACCCTGCAAACCACCACGTTGCAGAGGAGGACCTATCCATGGTGGATCAGGCTGAACCAGAGACTCAAACCGAGGAGGCAGAAATGTATGGGATACACACCTTCACCACAAAATGTCCACCGATCATGCTAAAAGTCGAACTGGACGGAATTCCAGTATTCATGGAACTGGACACGGGTGCAAGTCAGTCTATCATGAGGAAAAAAAGCCTTCGACAGGCTGTGGTGCAACAATATACACAGGCCCAAGCTTAGTCCCATTCATACCAAGCTTAGTCCCATTCATAACAAGCTGAGAACTTACACTAAAGAGCTGATCCCTGTTATTGGCAGCACAGCAGTAAAAGTCTCCTATGATGGAGCAGTGCACGAACTACCAATAAGGATTTTACCAGGAGATGGCCCCACACTGTTCGGCAGAAGCTGGCTGGGAAAAATCCGCTGGAACTGGGATGACATCCGAGTGCTTTTGTCCATCGACGCCGCCTCATGTGCCCAGGTTCTGAGCAAGTTCCCATCATTGTTTGAGCCAGGCATTGGAAGTTTCTTGGGGGCGAAGGTGCAGATCCACTTGGTTCCCGGTACGCGACCCATCCACCACAAGGCACGGGCGGTGCCATACATGATGCGAGAGAAAGTGGAAATTGAGCTGGACAGGCTGCAGCGAGAAGGCATCATCGCACCGGTGGAGTTCAACGAGTGGGCCAGTCCGATTGTTCCGGTTCTCAAAGGCGATGGCACGGTCAGAATTTGTAAGGACTATAAAGTAACAATTAACCATTTTTCGCTACAGTACCAGTACCCGCTACCCAAGGCAGACGACTTATTTGCGACGCTGGCTGCAGGAAAGACATTCACCAAGTTGGACCTGACCTCGGCCTACATGGCGCAGGAGCTGAAGGAATCTTCGAAAGGCCTCACCTGCATCAACACGCACAAAGGTCTGTTCATCTACAATAGATGCCCATTTTGGATTCGATCGACCGTGGCTATTTTTCAAAGGAACATGGAGAGCCTGCTAAAGTCAGTTCCGCACACCGTGGTTTTCCACGATGACATACTGGTCACAGGTCGGGACACCATCGAACACATCAAGAACCTGGAAGAGGTTCTAAGTCAGCTAGATCGTGTGGGACTCAGGTTGAAATGCTCAAAGTGTGTTTTCCTGGTGCCAGAGGTCGAGTTCTTAGGGAGAAGAATTGCAGTAGAGGGCATCAGACCCACTGACGCCAAGACGAAGGCCATCAAGAACGCGCCGAGACCACAGAACGTGACGGAGCTGCAGTAATTCCTGGGACTCCTCAAATATTTTGATAATTTTCTACCCGGATTAAGCACCTTGCTAGAACCCCTACATGTGCTGCTACGCAAGGGAGATGACTGAGTATGGGGGAAATCACAAGAGGCTGCTTTTGAGAAAGCCAGAAATCTGTTATGTTCCAACAAACTGCTTGTTCTGTATAACCCATGTAAACGTTTAGTGCTAGCTTGCGATGCATCTTCGAGGCGGGAGTCCAGAGAGGCAGCGGCCTATAAAAGGCTCAGCAGTCCGGGGAGCGTCGAGAGAGGCGGGAGTCCAGAGAGGCAGCGGCCTATAAAAGGCTCAGCAGTCCGGGGAGCGTCGAGAGAGGCGGGAGTCCAGAGAGGCAGCGGCCTATAAAAGGCTCAGCAGTCCGGGGAGCGTCGAGAGAGGCGGGAGTCCAGAGAGGCGTAGCGGTGCAGCTCCAGCTGGGAGAGAAGGCAAAAAAGAAGTAGAAGGAAATCAAAAGGTGACGTCACAGCCAACGTGGTAAGTGATTGGCTGCTGATTGGTGAGTAGTTTTTCTTTTTCTTTATTAGTCAGTAACTTTTAACATTGTTGTCGGCAATTTAAGTGTATCTAAGGGTTAAGTCATGGCAGGACAGCTCGGTCACGTGATATGCTCCTCCTGTACCATGTGGGAACACGGGGACAACACCAGTGTCCCTGACGACTACATGTGCGGGAAGTGTGTCCACCTCCGGCTACTGACGGTCCGCGTTGCGGAGTTGGAGCTGAAGGTGGATTCACTCTGGAGCATCCACGATGCTGAGAATGACGTGAGTATCACGTGCAGCGAGTTGGTCTTACTGCAGGAGAAGGGTCCACAGCCAGCGAGGGAATGGAAGACCAGCAGGAAGAGTAGTGCAAGGAAGGTAGTGCAGGGGTCCCCTGTGGTCATCCCCCTGCAAAACAGATACACCGCTTTGAGTACTGTTGAGGGGGATGACTCATCAGGGGAGGGCAGCAGCAGCCAAGTTCATGGCACCGTGGCTGGCTCTGTTGCACAGGAGGGCAGGAAAAAGAGTGGAAGAGCGATAGTGATAGGGGATTCAATTGTAAGGGGAATAGATAGGCGTTTCTGCGGCCGCAACCGAGACTCCAGGATGGTATGTTGCCTCCCTGGTGCAAGGGTCAAGGATGTCTCGGAGCGGGTGGAGGACATTCTAAAAAGGGAGGGAGAACAGCCAGTTGTCGTGGTGCACGTTGGTACCAATGACATAGGTAAAAAAAGGGATGAGTTCCTACGAAATGAATTTAAGGAGCTAGGAGCTAAATTAAAAAGTAGGACCTCAAAAGTAGTAATCTCGGGATTGCTACCAGTGCCACGTGCTAGTCAGAGTAGGAATCGCAGGATAGCTCAGATGAATACGTGGCTTGAGCAATGGTGCAGCAGGGAGGGATTCAAATTCCTGGGGCATTGGAACCGGTTCTGGGGGAGGTGGGACCAGTACAATCCGGACGGTCTGCACCTGGGCAGAATCGGAACCAATGTCCTCGGGGGAGTGTTTGCTAGTGCTGTTGGGGAGGAGTTAAACTAATATGGCAGGGGGATGGGAACCAATGCAGGGAGATAGAGGGAAACAAAAAGGAGGCAAAAACAAAAGACAGAAAGGAGATGAGGAAAAGTGGAGGGCAGAGAAACCCAAGGCAAAGAACAAAAAGGGCCATTGTACAGCAAAATTCTAAAAGGACAGAGGGTGTTAAAAAAACAAGCCTAAAGGCTTTGTGTCTTAATGCAAGGAGTATCCGCAATAAGGTGGATGAATTAACTGTGCAAATAGATGTTAACAAATATGATGTGATTGGGATTACGGAGACGTGGCTCCAGGATGAGCAGGGCTGGGAACTCAACATCCAGGGGTATTCAACATTCAGGAAGGATAGAATAAAAGGAAAAGGAGGTGGGGTAGCATTGCTGGTTAAGGAGGAGATTAAGGCAATAGTTAGGAAGGACATTAGCTTGGATGATGTGGAATCTATATGGGTAGAGCTGCAGAACACCAAAGGGCAAAAAACGTTAGTGGGAGTTGTGTACAGACCTCCAAACAGTAGTAGTGATGTTGGGGAGGGCATCAAACAGGAAATTAGGGGTGCGTGCAATAAAGGTGCAGCAGTTATAATGGGTGACTTTAATATGCACATAGATTGGGCTAACCAAACTGGAAGCAATACGGTGGAGGAGGATTTTCTGGAGTGCATAAGGGATGGTTTTTTAGACCAATATGTCGAGGAACCAACTAGGGGGGAGGCCATCTTAGACTGGGTGTTATGTAATGAGAAAGGATTAATTAGCAATCTCGTTGTGCGAGGCCCCTTGGGGAAGAGTGACCATAATATGGTGGAATTCTGCATTAGGATGGAGAATGAAACAGTTAATTCAGAGACCATGGTCCAGAACTTAAAGAAGGCTAACTTTGAAGGTATGAGGCGTGAATTGGCTGAGATGGATTGGCGAATGATACTTAAGGGGTTGACTGTGGATGGGCAATGGCAGACATTTAGAGACCGCATGGATGAACTACAACAATTGTACATTCCTGTCTGGCATAGAAATAAAAAAGGGAAGGTGGCTCAACCGTGGCTATCAAGGGAAATCAGGGATAGTATTAAAGCCAAGGAAGTGGCATACAAATTGGCCAGAAATAGCAGCGAACCTGGGGACTGGGAGAAATTTAGAACTCAGCAGAGGAGGACAAAGGGTTTGATTAGGGCAGGGAAAATGGAGTATGAGAAGAAGCTTGCAGGGAACATTAAGACGGATTGCAAAAGTTTCTATAGATATGTAAAGAGAAAAAGGTTAGTAAAGACAAATGTAGGTCCCCTGCAGTCAGAATCAGGGGAAGTCATAACGGGGAACAAAGAAATGGCGGACCAATTGAACAAGTACTTTGGTTCGGTATTCACGAAGGAGGACACGAACAACCTTCCGGTTATAAAAGGGGTCGGGGGGTCTAGTAAGGAGGAGGAACTGAGGGAAATCCTTATTAGCCGGGAAATTGTGTTGGGGAAATTGATGGGATTGAAGGCCGATAAATCCCCAGGGCCTGATGGACTGCATCACAGAGTACTTAAGGAGGTGGCCTTGGAAATAGTGGATGCGTTGACAGTCATTTTCCAACATTCCATTGACTCTGGATCAGTTCCTATGGAGTGGAGGGTAGCCAATGTAACCCCACTTTTTAAAAAAGGAGGGAGAGAGAAAACAGGGAATTATAGACCGGTCAGCCTGACATCGGTAGTGGGTAAAATGATGGAATCAATTATTAAGGATGTCATAGCAGTGCATTTGGAAAGAGGTGACATGATAGGTCCAAGTCAGCATGGATTTGTGAAAGGGAAATCATGCTTGACAAATCTTCTGGAATTTTTTGAGGATGTTTCCAATAGAGTGGATAAGGGAGAACCAGTTGATGTGGTATATTTGGACTTTCAGAAGGCGTTCGACAAGGTCCCACACAAGAGATTGATGTGCAAAGTTAGAGCACATGGGATTGGGGGTAGTGTACTGACATGGATTGAGAACTGGTTGTCAGACAGGAAGCAAAGAGTAGGAGTAAATGGGTACTTTTCAGAATGGCAGGCAGTGACTAGTGGGGTACCGCAAGGTTCTGTGCTGGGGCCCCAGCTGTTTACACTGTACATTAATGATTTAGATGAGGGGATTAAATGTAGTATCTCCAAATTTGCGGATGACACTAAGTTGGGTGGCAGTGTGAGCTGCGAGGAGGATGCTGTGAGGCTGCAGAGCGACTTGGATAGGTTAGGTGAGTGGGCAAATGCATGGCAGATGAAGTATAATGTGGATAAATGTGAGGTTATCCACTTTGGTGGTAAAAACAGAGAGACAGACTATTATCTGAATGGTGACAGATTAGGAAAAGGGGAGGTGCAAAGAGACCTGGGTGTCATGGTACATCAGTCATTGAAGGTTGGCATGCAGGTGCAGCAGGCGGTTAAGAAAGCAAATGGCATGTTGGCCTTCATAGCAAGGGGATTTGAGTACAGGGGCAGGGAGGTGTTGCTACAGTTGTACAGGGCATTGGTGAGGCCACACCTGGAGTATTGTGTACAGTTTTGGTCTCCTAACCTGAGGAAGGACATTCTTGCTATTGAGGGAGTGCAGCGAAGGTTCACCAGACTGATTCCCGGGATGGCGGGACTGACCTATCAAGAAAGACTGGATCAACTGGGCTTGTATTCACTGGAGTTCAGAAGAATGAGAGGGGACCTCATAGAAACATATAAAATTCTGACGGGGTTAGACAGGTTAGATGCAGGAAGAATGTTCCCAATGTTGGGGAAGTCCAGAACCAGGGGTCACAGTCTAAGGATAAGGGGTAAGCCATTTAGGACCGAGATGCGGAGGAACTTCTTCACCCAGAGAGTGGTGAACCTGTGGAATTCTCTACCACAGAAAGTTGTTGAGGCCAATTCACTAAATATATTCAAAAAGGAGTTAGATGAGGTCCTTACTGCTAGGGGGATCAAGGGGTATGGCGAGAAAGCAGGAATGGGGTACTGAAGTTGAATGTTCAGCCATGAACTCATTGAATGGCGGTGCAGGCTAGAAGGGCCGAATGGCCTACTCCTGCACCTATTTTCTATGTTTCTATGTTTCTATGAACGGGGTCAGGTGTGTGTTACAACAAGCTAACGAATCGGGAACATTGCAACCGGTCGCTTATGCGTCCAGGAGCTTGTCCAAGGCTGAAAGGGCCGACAGCATGATTGAAAAAGAAGCCCTGGCATGCGTTTACGGGGTAGAAAAAATGCAGTATCTGTTTGGTCTCAAGTTTGAGTAAGAAACTGACCATAAGCCGCTCATATCGCTATTCTCAGAGATCAAAGGTATCAATACCATTGCCTCTGCCCGTATCCAAAGATGGGCGCTCATGCTGTCTGCATATAACTATGTAATCCGCTACAGACCAGGCACAGAGAACTGAGCTGATGCTCTCAGTCGGCTACCATTGCCCACCACCGGGGTGGAAATGGCACAACCTGCAGACTTGCTCTTGGTGATGGATGCATTTGAAAACAAAAAGTCACCCGTTACGGCCCGCCAGATCAGAACCTGGACCAGCCAAGATCCTTTACTGTCCCTTGTAAAAAAAAAACTGTGTCCTCCATGGGAGCTGGTCCAGCGTCCCAGCGGAGATGCATGAAGAGATCAAGCCTTTCCAGCGGCGCAAAGACGAAATGTCCATACAGGCGGACTGTCCTTTGTGGGGCAATCGCGTGGTTTTGCCTAAGAAAGGCAGGGAAATGTTCATACGTGATCTATACAGTACCCACCCAGGCATAGTAATGATGAAAGCTCTAACCAAATCCCATGTGTGGTGGCCCGACATCAACTCAGATTTGGAGTCATGCATGCGCCAATGCAATGCAATGCAAAACTGAGCAATGCACCCAGAGAGGCACCGCTAATTTTGTGGTCATGGCCCTCCAAACCATGGTCTAGGATCCACGTTGACTTTGCGGGCCCGTTTCTAGGCAAAATGTTTTTGGTTGTTGTGGATGCTTATTCAAAATGGATTGAGTGTGTAATAATGTCTGTAAGCATGTCCACTGCCACCATCGAAAGCCTACGAGCCATGTTCGCCATGCACGGCCTGTCTGATGTCCTTGTCAGCGATAATGGGCCGTGCTTCACCAGCGCTGAATTCAAGGAATTCATGACCCGCAATGGGATCAAGCATGTCACATCTGCCCCGTTCAAGCCTGCATCCAACAGCCAGGCAGAACGGGCAGTCCAGACCATCAAGCACAGCTTGAAATGTGTGTCGGAAGGCTCCCTGCAAACCACCTGTCCTGAGTCCTGCTCAGCTACCGCACCAGACCCCACTCGCTCACCGGGGTTCCCCCAGCCGAGCTGCTCATGTAAAGGGCGCTCAAAACAAGGCTCTCTCTTGTCCACCCTGATCTCCATGATCATGTCGAGGGCAGGCGGCATCAACAAAGCATGTACCATGATCGCGCAAACTTGTCACACGATATTGAAGTCAATGACCCTGTATTTTTACTCAACTATGGACATGGTCCCAAATGGCTTGCTGGCACCGTCATAGCCAAAGAAGGGAGTAGGGTGTTTCAGGTCAAACTTGCTAATGGACTAACATGCAGAAAGCACTTGGACCAAACCAAACTGCGATTCACAAACAGCCACGAGCAACCACCAACTTCGACCTTCCAACACACACACAAGTGGCAACCGACATCACGGTCGACGACGAAACTGAACTCACCACCCCCAACAGTCTGGTAAGGCCGGCTGCCCAACAGCCCAGCAAAGAACCAACCAACTCACCCACACCAGCATTTGTACCGAGACGATCGACAAGGGAGCGAAAAGCCTCAGATCGTCTCACCCTATAAATAAGTGTACGATTGTCTTTGGGAGAGAGTGATGTTATGTATGCAATCCGAGGTAACCTGTATCATAGACTGCCACCAGAGGGCATACCTGTTGGAGTTCCAAGGAATCCCAGCATCCCCTGGGAGCACTGTATATAAGCAGGCCTCCCATGTGCCGGCACTCTGGAGTTTGAATAAAGGAGCCAAGGTTACACTTACTCATGTCTACAGTATTCAGTTACATTACTTTATTATGAGCATAACAAATCCAATCACCCCTATCTTTGCCAAGCCTCACTGGTTTCCCTTGCCCCAGCAAACTGATTTCATTATCCTTGTCTTCACCTTCAAATTACTCAATGCTACCTCAGTGATCTCTTCCAGCTATACATTCCCCCGCAAACCTCTGTCACCAGCTTGCCCCCCACTCCTCATGCTGCACCATCAGCAGCCCTCTTCTCAATCACTATTCCCCTGTCATCTGGAGCTTCCTCTCGATATAAAACTTATGCGCCTAAACTTCCCCCAAGTCCACTTTCAAAACCCTCTAAAACCCCTCTCTTCCACTGGGCTTTCGTCCTAAGTCTTCTATTCCCCCCTCTCCCTTCTGTATTGTCTTTCATGTAAAGTGCTCAGAGATGTCTTTCTGTACATGAGGAGCACTATAGAAATGTAAGTTGTTGCACATATAGTAGATCGGCCATTGCATTTTAAAAAAATTCTTTCTGGGATGTGGGCGTTGCTGGCAAGGCCAGCGTTTATTGCCCATCCCTAATTGCCCTCGAGAAGGTAGGGGTGAGCCGCCTTCTTGCATTGTGCAAGGTTGAAAAATGTGAAATAAATTAAATACAGATTTAAAGTGGAGAGGACGGATTTGAACAGCATCGGCAAAATACCCAAACATTTTACACCTTGCCCAATTTTCTTTTCAATGGAAATAAAAGACACCGATAAAAGTTAAAAAGAAAAAACAGGACCATCAGTATATACATGACTGACTGTAATTATTACGAGCTGAATATCTCTAGGCGAGGGCTGGCACTTAGCTTCAAAGCACGAAAAATACTTGAAACCCAACTAAAGCATTCTAACTTGGGGAAAGGAGCAAAGGGCAAGCCTGAGGCCCATGAGAAGGAGGAGACTTGCATCCTCAAAAGTTGGTTTTGTTATTGAACGTAGGCTGGGTGAGTTTATTGGATAATCTTATGATTTGTTTTCTCAGAAAACTATGATATTTAATGTAGCTCCATATATCAGGGTGGGTGGAAATCAATATGGTCACTCAGAGGAGTTTGAGTTCTTTTTCAGCAGCTTGATTGGTTTGTTTTTGTGGTGGTTGCTGGTCGCACATTGGTCATCATCATAGGTAGTCCCTCGGAATCGAGGAAGACTTGCTTCCACTCTAAAAATGAGTTCTTAGGTGACTGAACAGTCCAAAATGAGAACCACAGTCCCTGACACAGGTGGGACAGACAGTGGTTGAAGGAAAGAGTGGGTGGAACTAGTTTGCCGCATGCTCCTTCCGCTGCCTGCGCGTGGTTTCTGCATGCTCTCGCCGATGAGACTCGAGGTGCTCAGCGCCCTCCCGGATGCACTTCCTCCACTTAGGGTGGTCTTTGGCCAGCGACTCCCAGGTGTCGGTGGGGTTGTTGCACTTTCTCAAGGAGGCTTTGAGTGAATGGACATTTTTATCAAGTTAGCCTTTTACAGATAGTAGTCTTTGATATATTGGCCCTGAATTCGCACTCCCCACGGGCGTGTATGAGGGGTCCCCGCAAGTTCCGGGTTTAGCTATGTGAGGCTTCTGAAACTAAAGAACCTCCGCGGGCGGATTCTTGCCCAGCGAATGTCCTTCAAATTCTTACAACTGATAAAAGCAGGCATAAGGCCTGCTTTTATCAGCCTAAGACTTTTAAAGTGCAGAAACATATATTTAAAAAAAATAATGAAAACATTTAAAATTCTGTTAAATAAAATAAGTTTCTTTTTAGAACCTTTAAAATCTGTAAATTTATTTTTCAAAAAATTACATTTTTGTTTTAAATAATTAATTAAATTACATTTTGATTAATTTGAAATATGTGATTTTTTTAGTTATGTTCAGTGTTCCTGTGTTTTGGGGGATATTCCCATTCATACTTATGGTGGTTCCATATATATGGAACTCACATAAATATGAATGGGGACCCCTTTACTCTGATAGGTTGGGACGGTCCACGTGATCCCAGTGATGCGTACGAAGCCCTTATGCTCCTGGGTTACGTGGGCCTCTACGAAGGCCTCCGTGCAGAGGCCAGGAGCGCAAGTCTCCCAATCTCCGGGACCACCAGGTACTTTCACAGAAATTTATGCGGTTGGAGGCCTACGGGAAGCCTCCGACTGCAAATTCTGGGCCATTGTTTTAGTCAAAGGAGCATTCAAGCGAGTCAGCATTATTAGCTTAATGGATAATGGTTTGTGATTCATTGGGGGTCATTTCCAATGTTGCCGTGTGGGTGATGACCTGGTGAGTGGATGGCCCACCCATTGTAAAACCCACACATTTTAATTCCATTGATTTAATTGAAACTGACCCCCACTGTTTCTTCGAATCTAGTGGAAGTGAGAGTCAGTCAGGGCATTCTTTTCTTTCTGCCTTTAGTTCAATTTCCCACGCAGACGGACAGACAGCAGATGCAAAACTTTTAATTATAATAGATGTTTTAATATGATTAAAACACACATCACAACATGAAGCAGGAGCTGAATGTTAACATTCTGAAGGAGTCTAGTATAAACTGTTAGGAATTTATAAACAACTCTTAGAAAAGTTGTAAGCAGAAGTTTTTCATTTTCAAATTTCATCTTTGCCTTTCTTAAAACAAAAAAAAACACTGGTATATGTTACAAGGTATCTTCCCAAAAGAAACATTGTATTTACATTTACCTCTCATGTTAAAATAGGAGTGTCCACTAGCTCAGTTGATAAATGCACTGCCTGGTGATAGAACTGAGCCATTCGGTCAGATGTTTGATCCCCAGTCTGTGCTGCGGTAACAAATTTCAGCCAGGTTGGTGCTAGACGCACTGTAATTAGCTTCCGTGCTCTTGGGTTATGGACAAGAAAATCAGCCAGGGCTTCAGCTCCTATTCTTTATCTGATAAGTGTCTATATGTGGTGCCACAATTGTGATGCTCCCCAGAGTTAAATATCCTCCTGACACTGATGTATCCAAAAGTACCCAAAGTGGTCACTGACTACAAAAGAGTACCGTGGTTTGAGTCATCACCTTCAAGAAGAGGGGTGAGAAAATTGAAGGAGGGGGGGCGGGGGTTGCTGGCGGTGGAATAACCAGAAGAACTACCTACAATAACACAAAGTAAAATACTACAGATGCTGGAATCTGGAATAAAAACAGAAAATGCTCAAAATCTCAGCGGGTCAGGCAGAATTTGTGGAGACAAAGCAGAGTTAACGTTTCGGGTCGATGACCCTTCGTCAGAACTGGACAGTGTTCGGAAAGAACAGATTCTTAACAAGCACTGAAAGGGGGAGGGGAAGAAAGAACAAAAGGGAAGGTCTGTGATAGGGTGGAAGACAGGAGAGATTAGAGAGACAAAAGGGATGATGGCCCAAATTCAAATGGTAATGCCAGGAGTTAGAAAAATGTTTAGAACTACCTAACCGTACAGGCAAGAAAGTCAAAGCACTGGTTTCATTTTGCTGATGTAGTTTGGATCAAACAATTCTATGAGGTTAATCTTTGGCCATCATGCTACATTTAGGAGCTGACAGGAGACTGACTCTTTAAAGATATAATAGCATCGGAACGGAACAAGAATTGAATGCAAAAGAGACAAAAATAGCAGCCAGTATTTTATGAGTTTCAATGATACATTTGTCATTTCTTGATGGCTCTCCTTCTGTAAATGTTAGCGTGCTACAGCTGTCTTGCTGTTTGATTCCTGTGCATGTTTATATAGCTGGCGCCACTCTTTCTTGGCACAGTCTTCATCTGCCGCAATCTACCTCTTCTTTAATGGGTGGCACCGTCACCCTGGGCAGGGTCCTACTCTTCCCACCAAATCTACGCCTCGCACTATTAATAGTTGAAGCAACGTCTCCCACCAGATACAAACCATCCCAGATTTTAAAAAAAGATGCTTGGCCTCCTGTCAGCCTAATCATCTATGAGGAAGGAAAATATTTACAATACAGGCTCCAGATCTGAGCAGAAGCCAAAGAACCCTGATCCACGCTGATTTCCTTTCTTTAATAGTATTTCAACTCCTCCAAGTGCTTTTGTACCAACACTTCTCTAAAGTAGCCCCTAAAAGGAAGAGGGGAAAGCTGAAAGTCTTGCTTGTTAATTCTGTTGACTTTACCCTAATTAACCTACCAATATTCAAGATAAAACGGCAGCTAATTGAGTAATTGTGAACTCATTAACTACTTTAGTACAGCTATGCAGTACAGAGGGAGAGCAGGCCTAAACACTCACTCTTTTACTATCCATTTTTATTTCATTTCACCTCTAGGCATATGACAAAAAGTGGTACCTTACATTTCACAGAAACAGAAAGTCGTAAAGTTTAAATAAATAAAGCATAAATTCTCATAGAGTTCAAGAACGAACAACATTATGGCTTGTTATTCCCAACAGAACATGCAGGCGAGGATGCTTCCTTTGACCAATACTATTTAAAATATATATACAGTACCGTCTTTATAATCACCGTGCAGGCCGACAGGAAAATGAAAGTTTGTGGCATCGTCATTTTTTTAAACTTCCGTTTTACTTGTCTAGCTTCGATCGCAGCATTCTTCATTTTCATTACACATTTGATCCTTTTTTAAATTATCTTCTAATGCGCAGCACAGTACCATCTGGGGCATATGCAAGTGATTAGAGTTCAGACACGGGAATGGGTTTTCCGTGACGGATGTTCAAGTGCAAATCATTTAGGTAGGAACAGAAGAATGTTGTACATTATACTTGCTCAGTGTATAGTTGTCTCAAAGATCAACTGCAGCTCCTTGGAAAAAAATGGCTGAATGTTTTGCTGATGAGATCTTTGATGTATAGGTTAATATGAGAGGATCAATAAGTAATGTTAACTTTGGAAAGTGTGGCAGTGGCCTTTGGAAGGGACTAGGTGGTGGCCTTAGTGAGGATAATGGTGGTAGCGTTGGGGAGAGGAGCAAGCAGCCTCAGGACTGGATCAGCAGAAACGTCGCGGCAACACCAGATGAGGAGGATATAGTGAACACTGGCAATGTTTATTCCTCAGGGATCACTTGTTCCAGATTATTTTGATTTTGTGCTTTGGCATTTGTGTCTACAACTCCTCTTACATGAGACGTGCTAGGTCGGTCAGACCAAAAACCTATGACTTCAGCACAGCTTTTGCTGCAACTGGGAGTCCAGACAACCCCTCACCCGGCCCCTATTGTTCTGAGGTGGAACGTGTTCTAACCCATCTGACTTTCCGAGTCTGCAACTGAATTAACTCTTCACACCTGTGGCTGCTTAAGTAAAGTGAGAGTTATATTAATGGATGGCCGTTTTTACTTAAGATTTCTTGCGATCACACCCGTCTTTTCTTCAAGTATCCTGCCTGTGATCTGTCTTAAACTCCTCAATTATGCTCCACGTTAAGGTGGCAAGAGGTCCAATTTAAATAGGTAACATGTGGATAATATCACTTTCCCCACTCCTTTGATAATCTGTCACTTTCCATGGCACTCCTGATTCTCTTCCCCTCACTCCACCCCCCCACGATCACCACCCCAACCGCACGAGTGAGTGAAGTATCAGGAATCCTTAGGCCTCAAACTCACAACTTTCTGGC
Source organism: Pristiophorus japonicus (assembly GCF_044704955.1). NCBI lineage: Eukaryota > Metazoa > Chordata > Chondrichthyes > Pristiophoridae > Pristiophorus > Pristiophorus japonicus. The sequence goes on along the minus strand of NC_091984.1, from coordinate 194,828,212 downwards.
TGGATGGGAGTCAAGTACTTGACAACTGAAACTGCTACTCCACGCTCAGTGAAATGAGCATCTTAATCACTGTACTACTTGGCTACAATTAGCTGCTATTTAAAGGAGAACATAAACTACTAAATGTTTTTATAACAGTGATCCTTATAAACAGTAGTGAAAAATGTTCTCACTTTGCTCTGGAAAATAAATTGCAACACTGATTGCAGCATTCATTTTTCAACCAAATCATCATGTGTTTGTCAAGTCACATATGGGGCCAACATTATTAAAACCTGTCAGTTCCAGGTCACACATATGTACTTATATAGGTTACATAAATAGTGATCTTTAACAAAAATACAGAGGAAATTAAAGGCCATTTACCATCATGATATATTTTGACTCCTGTCTTGCTGCTCAAAGAATGGGTTCTGGAAAATGCAACCAGTCTTTTATTCTCTCTTGACCCACTCTCACCCATTGGTTCAAGAAGGCAAGCAGGCAATTTGCTTGTAGGCTTTGGACAATTCTGCTTCATCACTGGAAACCCAGAAGGGCATGAAGGTGACCCAGAGAAGCTAAGCCTCCAATGTCGCCCCCTCCCTCCCCCCACCCCGCTCTAACTTCTAGTATCTGCTTCCATGGCTGAGAATCAGTTGATTGGACAATTTTTAACACTAAGCTGGGTCCTTATGGTTTTATGCTTTTAGCTTGTTCTTACAATTGTGGATTTGAATTTCACGCTGCAAACACTTCCTGCAGCAGATGAATTCTGAAATCGATTAGAAATCAAAGAGTGAATGTTATCCCACCTCGCCTGTGGGAACAGGGTGCGTACACAGTTAAAGTAGTTGTGCAATGACTTTCCGCCCTATTCCCACTCAATGTTCACCTGCTGCCATCTTAACTGGGCCCTTTCTTTAAGGCAGCAGAGGAGCGCACCTAACGCAGTATATGTTAATTGACATCCTACAATAGGACACTGCTAGCATTATAACAGCTGGACGGGAGAAGAGCAGATCCTCTAAAGTAAGTCACAAACTTTCCTTAGTGGGGCCAGAAGGAGCATGATTTTGGGTCTCTGCTGTCCCAAGCTCTCCTCCTCTTTGCTGCAAAATCGCCCCACTCAATCCCTCGCACCGACTTACCTTGGTGCCAGCGAGCAGCGAGTGACCTCTGGAACCCCTGATTGTGTGGCCAGCAACCTCTTTCTGCCCATTTAAAATCAGCTGATGAGACTCCTGGCCAGGAAGGCCAATGGTTACCCCCATGGCTACCTGTCTGGGAGTTAAAATCAATCCTCCAATTTCAGTAGTAATTTAGGCATTTCATGATCTTGATTCATAACATTCCCAAATTCCCATGGATTCTTATAAATTACACTATCCCAGATGTAGATACAGGAATGGAAGTGTGAAATCGGCATTTATTGTCCTCCCTAGTTGCCTTGTTTGATACAATCCAGCCTGCTAGGCCACCTCAGAGGGCAGTTAAGAGTCAACCACGTTAGCGTGGGGCTGGAGTCACATATAGGCCAGACCGGATCAGGACGTATTTTTCCTTCCCGAAGTGATTTTATGCTAATCACATATTCAGTGCCAAAAATACAATGCAAAGTGCAGTTAGTACACTGGAGTTTCTGAATTGCAGCAGCCCAAATCTGAATCAGCTCATCATCACTCAAACCTAGGGGCCACCAACCAGAGCGACAGAGGAAGTTTGCGATACAAAATTGTCACCCACAGGAAATTCTCCAAACAGGAAATTCCGACCCTTAATTAAATTATCCTAAATAAAATAGCACAACTGCATTCTAGGTTTAACTAATAGATGGGTCACTTACAATTTTCAGTTATCAGCAGACAACATACTTGATCCAGATGAACAATTATGCTTAGGAATCAACTCCCCTTAAGCACGTAAAAAATCCAGCAGAATTATTCACTAATCTATCTATTTCTAGTAGGTACAGTGATTGTTTCTCATTTTACCTACACTATTAAAAGAATGTGTCACTCTTTGTCCTGCCACCGTAGGTTCTTTGTTACATTTTTCCCTTCCATAAACCTGTCTTGTTTTGCCACCGATTTTCCTACTATCTGTACTAGCATTACTGGATGTGAAAGGATTTTGCAGATTACAAGATACATAGATCAGCACTGCACATGCTGCCAGATCAGGTGCCAACCGTAAGGTTACTAAAAAAAACCTGTTGCTTTGGTTACAGGTCATACTAAACAAGATTAAAGTCTTCAGTGGGTAAAGGATTAGCAAACTCAGCACCCAGAAAAGATTAACACTTCTTGTGAAATCATATTCACATCATCCCTCGAGGTGAGAGTGGTTTAAAAAAAATGTACAAAGAAAAATCAAAAGGTGTGTTCTGGATTAATCCCATAATCCTATTCATAGAGACTCGGAGGTGGCACTCCCTAGCAACTAGTCAATGTTACGTATTCGATTTAATCTTCCTTATTATTTCTTTTAACATTGCATTGAAAAGGTGGTGTGTCATTGTCAGAAAAGTGTGAGAATGATTATTTTCTCCCTGAAGCAAGAGAATATAATCCCATAGGCTCTTTTTGACAAGGTGTTATCACCAGAAGGATAGTAATAGATGTGTGTCAGTTGAAAAGAGCTATTACTTGAGGAAACAGAAGTTCACACTGTGAACAGAGGTAAATTCCTTTCCGTCTCCTTACGCAATGGGGGTAATTTTAACTTTGGGCAATAGTGTAAGACCGGCGATAATGGATCAGCCACCCATTATACGCCCCGCCTGATGTTCCTTTTGTGCAAAGTTAAAATAACACCCAATGTGTTTTATAAGACTGCATGGAACACACCAGAATGACTCAACTCTGACATGTCTCCTGATAACATTGCGTGTATCTCAAGCCACTAAAACTGACATTAGAACTATTTGTTTCCAAATAGTCTTGCTGTGTTCAAATCTCTTGCTGGTGCTCATCTACAGAACATCACTGCATTTGCTACTGACATTACATTCGGAGCACTTTCAATTCTGAGTCAGAAGGTTGTGGGTTCAAGTCCCACTCCAGAACTTGAACCTATATTCTAGCCTGGCACTCAGTACAGCATTGAGGGAGTGCTGGGTTGTTGGAGGTATCACATTCTAGATGAAATGTTAAACAGACATCTGTCTTCCTGGTCCTGAGGTTCAGATTGATGTTAAAGTTTCTGTGACACACTATGGGAGAAATTCATTTTAGCCAGTAAAGTTGCTGGTGTCATGGGCAACTGCAGTTAACGGCTGCTGAAAATGGCCGCAATACTAACAACTTGTATTTATATAGCACCTATAATGTAGTAAAATGTCCCAAGGCGCTTCACAGGAGTATTATGAGATTTTAAAAAATTGACACCAAGCATAAGCAAAAATTAGTGCCGGCTTGGTCACAGAGATATGTTTTAAGGAGCGTCTTGAAGGAGGAAAGAGAGGTAGAGAGGTGGAGAGGTTTAGGCAGGGAGTTCCAGAGCAGCTGAAGGCACAGCCGCCAATGGTTGAGCAATTATAATCAGGAATGCTCAAGAGGGCAGAATTAGAGGAGCACAGACATCTCGAGGGGGATTGTGGGGCTGGAGGAGATTACAGAGATAGGGAGGGTCGAGACCATGGAGGGATTTTAAAATAAGGATGAGAATTTTGAAATTAAGGCATTGCTTAACCAGAAGCCAATGTAGGTCAGCGAGCAGGTGAGTGGGACTTGGTGCGAGTTAGGACACGGGTACAAGTTTTGGATCACCTTTCATTTACGTAGGGTAGAAAGTGCGAGGCCAGCCAGAAGTGCATTGGAATAGTCAAGTCTAGAGGTAACAAAGGCATGTATGTGGGCTTCAGCAGCAGATGAGCTGAAGCAAGGACGGAGACAGAGGTGGAAATAGCTGGTCTTAGTTATGCTGCGGATATGGGGGGTCGAAAACTCATTTCAGTGTCAAATATGACACCAAGGTTGCAAACTGTCTGGTTCAGCCTCAGACAGAAGTTGGGGATAGGAATGGAGTCAATAGCTAGGGAACAGAGTTTGTGGTGCGGCAAACTTCATCTGGGTGGACAGAAATTGTTGGCGCAGCGATTACCTGCCGTATAACACAGTCCTGGTGGTATTGCTGAAGGCATCCAACCTCAGGTTTGCCTGCAGGTACAACATTGCAGCTTCCCACAGCCTGTGGAGCTCGCAAGGAATTGTGGGTGATGAAGAGGTCTGAGAATTAAAGGGGCCATGCACACTGAAGCAATACAAATTAAAATGAAGTGAAACAATGCAGTTTTCACCTCTTCCTGCCTTTAAAAAAATAAGAACATTAAAAGGAAGTTCCAAATGTGAATATTCATTCCTTCCTAACCTCAAAAAATGGGAAAAATACCTCAGCATTAGCACAAACGGCTCAGCAAGCCTGGGAAGGGGCACCCAGGGTCTCGCACACAGCACTCCAGTTTTGTGCAGAGGGTCAAAACTGCACGACACAAGAGCCAGGAGGCCCTCCAGAAACAACGATGTGGGATTACATCACTGAGGCCGTCACTGCCAGCAGTGTCGCCCCACCACCTGGCTCCAGTGCCCAAAGAAGCTTCATGACCACAGACCAGTGATCACGGTCAGTGAATGCATCTTCAAAAGCCGTCTCCTACCAACTGCACCACTAGCCTCACACACTGCTCAATGCATGACCCCCAATCCCAATCAGTCACCTACCAACAATCTGCACCAATCACGAGGCACATCTCCCATTCCTAGCCTCACCTTACACCCTTGGAGGAGACGGGGCAGGCCATTCTTGCCAGGGGCACGGCTGAGCCCATGGCCAGCGGCGGGGCTGAAACAATAAAAGATGCTGGTATCCTCATATGTTGTGCTCTTTCTGGCATGAACCTCATGCTTTCCCGCCCTCCCATCACCACAACTCCACCCTTGTTTCTTCCTCATTTCACACACCCAAAAAATGCAGCCTGCCCAGCCAGTGGGTGACCAAGAAGAGGAAGAGGAGAGTGAAGAAGAACCAGAAGAACAAGATTGATTTGACACGCCCAACCACCAGCTCCTCACGGTTAACCAGCAAGGAAATTTGCAGTGTCCCCCACTGAAAATCAGCAGCATTCCACCAGCCATGCTGCAGTCTCTGGGCTGGCACTGTGTGACATCAATATGATAGGTAAAGGCATACACAAAGACACTTACTAAGAGAATGCATATGGGTGATGTGTTGATTTCCTGACGTCACATTGAATGGATAGATGTAGATAGGTGGATTTGAAAGATTATTTTGTGGTGGCTTTTCGGAACATAGGAACAGGAGTAGACCATTCAGCCCCTTGAGCCTGCTCCGCCATTCAATGAGATCATGGCTGATCTGCAACCTAACTCCATACACCCACCTTTGGCCCATATCCCTTAATACCTTTGGCTAACAGAAAGCTATCAATCTCAGATTTAACATTAACAATTGATCTAGCTTCAGTTGCCGTTTACAGAAGAGAGTTCCAAACTTCCACCACCCTTTGTGTGTAGAAGTTTTTCCTAATTTCACTCCTCCATGTTTTAGATTATGCCCCCTAGTCCGAGAATTCCCAATCAGTAGAAATAATTTCTCTCTATTTATCCTAGCTGTTCCCCTTAATATCTTGAAAACTTCAATCAGATCACCTCTTAACCTTCTAAATTCTCGGGAATACAACCCTAATTTGTGTAATCTCTCATTGTAACTTAACCCTTGAAGTCCGGGTATCGTCACGCTGCACTTCCTCCAAGGCCAATATATCGTTACCACGGTGCGGTGCCCAGAACTGCTAACAATACTCGAAATTGGTGGAGGTTGTGCCCGCAGCCGCCGAGGTTCCGTCGGAAATGTAGTTTTTCTGGGCAATTGTTCCGGAACTGCCCATCTGCCGTCCACGTTCCGCCTGGCGGGAGATTGGTTGCGGAGGGTTCCGCCGGTGTGACGTCGTGCCGCCCGCCCGTGGCGGATGCTGGAAATCGGCCATTTTGGTCAGGGATGCTGGCCTTAGATCGACCTGCTGGCAGCCAGAAGGACCGCTGGCAAAAAGCAGGTCTGAGCTGGTCGGGAGTCGGGTGGCAGGGAGAAGGGCTCCGAGTGCTGCAGCGCTGCAGATGCTGGGGCATCATGAGTAGGATTGCTGGAAAAAAGTTAGGTGGATGTTGTTTTACTTTATTGCTGATGGTCATGTTTAATTTGGATGTGATAAAAGCGACTGAAATATGTCCAGGCAGATGGAAACATTTTTCTTTGACCTTGCTGAAAGACCTTCATTGAGAAGTGTCAAGTATTCAACCAGCATTGTAACCCATGTATAAACTGACCTAAGTTGTACACCGTGAGAACACTGACCACTAGGTGGTGAACTTGTGGGAGACACTCCTAACCTAGACCTTCAGATATAAAAGGGGAAGCTCCACCCACTTCCTGCACTGGAGTGCTAAGGAATAAAGGACAGGTCACAGACTGACCTTCTCTCAAGCATGGGCCTCGTGTGCATTTATACTGCATAGTAAGGACATATCAATGGCGACGAGAAACTGGGATTTAAACCACGCGAGCATGGCCACTAGCAGAACAGACGAGAGGTACTGTGTTAAGGAATGGTTGGGACAGAGATTTAACATTGTTAAAGCAGCACACAGTTCTCCAGGCAGACAAGGGCAGTTAGGCATGCCCCAACATGTAGTCGAACCCAGAGGTGGAGTTCGACAGAGAAAATGGCAAGTTGAACAGCGATTCACGCCATTGCAAGGGACAATGCGGCCAGTAATGGGGCCATCAACACCTGTTAATGGCAAACTCAAGGGCAATAACAGGGGCAGTCAGGGACGATCGACTGGCAAGGGACCTTTTGTTTCAAACCGCAGCTCATGCTGGAGGCATGGAGGCACACACTCAGCCGGAGTGTGCAGAGGTGAGCAAAATACCTGCAGAATTGCAGAAATGGACACTGGGGGAAATCGCTGGAAGCTGAAGTTCAGCGAGTCCATGTGGAGCACGTATACAGTTCATACACCAGGACACCACCGATAATAATGCTGAAAATGCTCCTCAATGGCATCCCAGTATCAATGGAGTTATACTCGGGGGCCAGCCAGTCCCTGATGGGTATCAAACAGTTCGAAAAGTTGTGGCCGTCCAAGGCCAGGAGGCCAAAATTATCGCCGATTGACGCACAGCTACGGACTTACACAAAGCAGATCATTCTGGTGCTAGGCAGCACCACGGAAGTCGTGACCCACAAAGATTCGGAGAACAGACTGCCACTCTGGATTGTCCCAGGGGACGGTCCCGCACTACTGGGGAGGAGTTGGCTTGCTGTCATAAACTGGAAATGGAGCGATGTCAATGCAATTTCCTCTGTGGAGTGAGTATCATGCTCACAGATCCTGGACAAATTTGACTCATTATTTCAACCCGGCATTGGCACTTTCATGGGGGCCAAGGTAGTGATTCACATAAACCCGGAGGCCAGGCCAGTACACCACAAGGCCAGAGCGGTGCCATACGTGATGCAGGGAAAGATAGAAGGCGAATTGGACCGCTTGCTGAGGGAAGGCATCATCTCGCCAGTCGAATTCAGTGACTGGGCGAGCGCGATTGTGCCGGTGCTCAAGGCGGATGGGTCGGTCAGGATATGTGACGATTACAAAGCCACCATCAATCGGGTGTCACTCCAAGACCAGTACCCGCTACCGAGAGCGGAGGACCTCTTTGCGACGCTATCCGGTGGTAAACTTTTTTCAAAATTGGACCTGACCTCAGCTTACATGACCCAGGAGCTGGCGAGTGAGTCGAAGAAGCTGACCACCATCACGACACACAAGGGGTTGTTTGAGTACAACAGGTGTCCGTTCGGGATTCGCTTGGCCGCCGCGATCTTCCAACGAAATATGGAAAGCCTCCTCAAGTCGATTCCAGGGACGACATCCTCATTATGGGTTACGCTACTGAAGAACACCTCCACAATCTGGAGGAGGTGCTACGCAGACTGGACCGGGTAGGACTGCGACTGAAAAAGGTGAAGCGCGTCTTCCTAGCTCCAGAGGTAGAATTCCTGGGGATGAGGGTAGCAGCAGACGGGATCTGCCCTGCTGCGTCCAAGACGGAAGCGATCCAGAGAGCACCCAGACCCCACAACACGAGGGAGCTGCGTTCGTTCCTGGGGCTCCTGAACTATTTTGGTAACTTTCTTCCCAAATTGAGCACGCTGCTAGAGCCGCTACGCATGCTCCTACGCAAAGGTCGTGAATGGGTCGGGGGGACAGCCAGGAAAGGGCTTTTAATAGAGCACGCAATTTGTTATGTTCCAACAATCTGTTAACGCTATATGACCCATGTAAGAAACTTGTGTTAACGTGCGATGCGACATCCTATGGTGTCGGGTATGTGTTGCAGCATGTCAATGCCAAGGGTCAGTTACAGCCGGTAGCTTATGCCTCCAGAAGTCTGTCCCAGGCAGAAAGAGGCTACGGGATGGTAGAAAAGGAGGCGTTCGCATGTGTATATGCGATAAAGAAAATGCACCAGTACCTGTTTGGCAGGAAATTTGAGCTGGAGACAGATCACAAACCCCTAATGTCCCTTTTGGCCAACAACAAGGCCATAAATGCAAACGCATCGGCCCGCATACAAAGGTGGGCACTCACGTTAGCCGCCTATGACTACACAATTCGGCACAGACCGGGCACCGAAAACTGCGCCGATGCACACAGCAGGCTCCCACTAGCCACCACTGAAGGGGCTACCGAGCATGCTGCTGAGATGGTCATGGCTATTGAAGCTTTCGGAGGCGAAGGCTCACCCGTGACAGCCCGTCAGATTAAAGTCTGGACAAATAGAGACCCGCTATTGTCTTTAGTCAAGAAATGTGTCCTGAATTGGGACTTGGCAGCCACGTACAGGGCATGCCCTGAGAAATTTAAACCATTTCACAGGCGCAAGGATTAATTCTCGATTCAGGCCGATTGCCTACTGTGGGGAAACCGCGTAGTCATGCCCCAGATGGGCAGACAGGTGTTCATCAGAGTACTCCACAATGGGCATCCGAGCATTGTCACGATGAAGGCAATTGCCAGGTCACACATTTGGTGGCCAGGGATAGACGCAGATCTGGAACTTTGTGTTCGCAGGTGCAACACGTGTGCCCAGCTGAGCAATGCGCCCAGGGAAGCCCCCCTTAGCCCCCGGCCATGGCCCGCCAAGCCTTGGTCACGCATCCATGTGGACTATGCAGATCCTTTCATGGGGAAAATGTTTTTGGTTGTAGTAGACGCCTACTCCAAATGGATCGAGTGTGACATTTTAAATTCAAACACATCCTCTGCCACGGTGGAAAGTCTACGGGCAATGTTCACTGCCCACGATCTACCGGACATCTTGGTCAGCAACAATGGCCCGTGCTTCACAAGCACTGAATTCCAGGACTTCATGGCAGGCAATGGAATCAACCATGTTAGAACGGCACCATTCAAGCCGGCTTCAAGCGGCCAGGCAGAACGAGCAGTGCAGATAATCAAACAGGGGATGCTCAGAATCCAAGGGGGTTCCCTACAAAGGCGCTTATCACGCTTCCTGTTGGCCTATAGATCCCGACCACACCCGCTCACAGGGGTTCCACCCGCAGAGCTGCTAATGAAAAGGACGCTCAAAACCCGGTTATCCCTTATACACCCCACCATGAAAGAAATTGTCGAGAGCAGGCGCCAGTCACAATATGACTACCATGACAAGAATGTGAGGGCGTGATGTATTGATGTAAATGATCCTGTTTTTGTCCTCAACTACGCTGCAGGGCTCAAATGGCTCCCAGGCACTGTGGTTGCCAAAGAGGGAAATAGGATTCTGGTAGTTAAACATACCAATGGACAAATCTGCCGCAAACACGTGGATCAAACAAAAAGGAGGTTCAGCAACCCCATAGAAGAAGCAGAGGAAGAACACGATGTAGAGTTCACTCCACCACAGGTGACCGAACACCGGAACCAAATGGAGGAGAGCCCAATCACTGTGGGCAGTCTGGATAGGCCTGAGGCACCGCAAACAGCAGACACTCAGGCCAGCGCCCAACAACCGGAGCCCCAACTCAGGCGCTCTACAAGAGAGCGTAAACCACCAGAGAGACTCAACCTGTGATCCCAATAAGACTTTGGGGGGGAGGTGATGTCATGTATTCAACCAGCATTGTAACCCATGTATAATCTGACCTAAGTTGTACACTGCAAACAATGACCACTAGGTGAGAGACACTCCTAACCTGGGCCTTCAGGTACAAAAGGGGAAGCTCCACCCACCTTCATCACTTGAGTGCTAAGGAATAAAGGACAGGTCACAGACTGACCTTCTCTCAAGCATGGGCCTCATGTGCATTTATACTGTATAGTAAGGACGTATCAAGAAGCCCAATGGCGAAGGCAAAATAATTATGAATGTGAAAAGTCTTCAGCATGTCACATTTTGTGCATCCAAGCTGATTAATTAATTCTGTGACACAGTCCTTCAAGAAGTTCTCAGAGAAGCACTACATATAATGTAGAGGGTGAGAGTGTTACGGTTAGAATGATCTATTGTAAGCCTGAGACAACTGCAGACTCTGACAACATTTGTCTGGGAGGAAAAGGGTATAAAGTTACAGCTATTCGACTTTCGGGGCAGCGCGATTACAGAGAAAACTGAGGAAGGACTACGGTCAATAGAACACAGCAAGAGACAAGCGCTGCTGTGACTCAGTGGCCTACCGTTAAGGTTTCAATGACTAGAATGTCACTCTCGTCTTGTTAATGTGTTTTTCTTTGTAATGCAAGGAAACTACTTCATAAATTCAGTTTGATTCATCGCAAAAGACCTGTACTCAGCGTGCCTTGTTGTGGTGACGGACATAAGTCTATTCTGAGTGATGTAATAAATCTGACAGATCGAATAATCCTCACAGCACAAAGGGCCCAATTTTGCCCAACCTCTTTTTTCGGCGCACTTACCTTAAGTGCGGCGAGTTTGCGCGCTGGAAAGAGCGCCGGAAAAAAGAGGCCTCATCCTGTCCGCTCTTCCGAGTCTCCGGAGTCCCAGCATGGCATACATTCTGAAGTGGGGGGCGCTGAAAACAGTGCCGGCGCATGCGCAGTGAAGTCTGCGCGCATGCTCCTGCCCTCCCAGCGTGTCCTGCGGGCTGTGAGCAGGACCCGATGCTCGCAGCCCCTATCCCCGGCCAAAGGGACGCCCCGATCTTCACTGCATCCTATCCCAGGCCGAGTAGCCGGCCGGCTGAGTTCCCGGGCGAGGTAGGACTTCGGTTTTATTTTTTATTTATTGGTTGTGCTTGAGAGTTTTGATTGGGGGGGGCGGGGGGGAGGAGGAGAGTTTTGGGGGTGGAGGTAGAGAAAGAGTGTTTTGGGGGCGGGGGGGGGGAAAGTGTGTTTTGCCGGGGAGCGGGGGAAGAAAGAGTGTTTTGTATACCAGCATCTCTCTCTCTCTCTCTCTGGCTATCCCCACCCCGTGACATCGCGGCCAGCAGCTCGCATTTCTCCGGTAGGATTTACTTCATTTTTATTCATATTTTAATTGTTTGAGCTTTTCCTTGCAATGTTTGGTGCTTGGTTGTTGAGGTCCTCTCCAGTTCCCTTCCCTCCCCTATCCCTGCCCTAATGTCTGCCGAATGTGCGCTGCTTTTTCTTCACTGCCCGCAAGGATTTGGAGTAAGTTTTTGCTGGCCAAAGTGGCATAAATGGCCAAAACTGGCGTAAGTGTCTGGGAACACCCCCTTTTCAAAAAAAAACTGACCTAAAAAAAATCATACCAAACTGACTTACTCTGGAGCAAATTTTTGGGGGAAAATGGCATTTTTTAACTTACGCCAAAAAATACAACTTACTCCAAAAAAATTTATCCAAGTCATGGCCAAAGTTAGACCCATGAAGAGTAATGTGATGGACCTGAACCCGCATAGAAAGAGTTGAGATATGTTTCTCCATATGACTCCGTTGAAGGGAAGGTGTAGTGGACGAAGTGGCAATGAGTAGCGAAAGATGGTAAAGGCTCAGTGGAGATGCCCTCCAAGAGTTTTGAGAGCATTTAATGCAGAACATATTTAGGCATTGCATGAGGTATGGAATATAGGAAAAGACATTTAATGTATTGCAATGTAACTGATGACCATGGGGTGGCACTCGGCCATGTTTGCTCTCGGAAAAAGAAGGTTGAAGTGCAAGCCTTAAGGTCTGCCCTGCAAGTAGGTAAAGTGAGTGTAATTGAATGGCAGCCTTCCTGCACTGGTGACCCTTCCTTGTCGTGTTGCGATGGCCTGATGACAGGGCCCATTATGCATACAGTGCAGTCATATGTAGATGGGATGATATTCCTGATAAAGCAGAAGACCTGAGGACAGATGTGTGTTTCTCACAAGGCATCATACATGACATTAAAATCAGACACTAACCAGGAGATGGTGAACGATGTGAGTGTATTTAAAAGTGCACAATAACAAAGGTTACATAACATTATTACATTTAGGAACATTTATACCATCAACACCCACCCCTCTACCCGGCACCATCACCTCTCTTCCCCCTCCCCTTGAAGCAATGCGCAAGCTCTTCTTCCTCGCCCTGCCTACACCACGGCGTGCTGCTCCCCTGCCCCTCACTGCCTCTGGTTGACGAGGTTGTGCAGGGGGCCAATGGGATATCCGCAGACGTGTGCATCTTCGTGAGAAGGCAGGGGGCGTGACCGAAGGTGCTGGGATCTCCTGCTCCTCCGGACCTGTCTGCCTTGAGGGTGTGGGCTCGGGGGCTTGCACTACGTGGTCAGAAGCCATCTCTTGCCTCATCGCCTCAACGGACTTGGTTGTGTGCTCCAACACAGTAATGAGCCGGTCCATCTTGTCACCATGCTGCTGGGTGAACGTGGCGATGCTACCAGCTATCCCAGTCATGGTCCGGAGTATATCACAAACTATCTGCACGCTCGTCCGTGATAGCTGGACCATCTCCAGAATTGCAGAGAGCCGTGCTGCATCCTCAGGTGGTTGCTCGCACCTGGTGGATTCTGGCCCCTTTGCGCCACAGCCTCTGCACTTGGTAGAGCTTGCCAGTGTGGAGTCCGTTCCAAACCCCAGGAACTCGGAGCCCGACGCCGAGGTTCTGCGGACAGCTGGCTCACATGGCAGGTGGCTGCTGTCATCCTGTTCCGGCTCCTCGAGCTCAAGGGCCATAAAGTCGGGCCCTTCTCCCTCCTCTCTCTCCTCTTTTTCATGGCTCTGGGTGGCGGAGGTGGGAGCGGTGGAAATGGGTGATCTGGGGGTGGGGAGGGGGTGGTGGGGGTGGAGGAAAGATTCGCTGTGTTGGGCTGGGGGTAACGTTGGGGTGGGAGAGGTTGGGATCTGATAGCTTCTCTGAAGGTCGGAGGCCGAAGATGTGCCTTTGATCCGTGCTGTCTGAATCATCATCTGCAAGTAGAGGACAACATTTCAGTCTGTGGCGGGCAGGAGCAGGGGGGCTGATGCTGGTCAAACTGACATATGAGCTATGCCATCTCACATTTGCCAGCAAGGAGTTCCATCTCTACATGGGCACACCAATACTGGGCAACAGAGTGTGCGGTAAACCGCGAGTACCTTAACATTGTATGACCTTTCATGCCATGAGCTTGGCTCAGACCGCAGATTAGTACAACCTTACCATGCTGTCGCACCGGATCTGCATCAACCGTTGTGATTGCATGGCAGTGGTCACCCACCAATGCCAATGCATGCTCCTCCAATCTGCTCAATTCGACCACCTCTGCTGGTCCCCCTCCCGTCACATGCCGGCTTGCTGCAGTGGATGCATTTTTCTTCTGCACAAAGAAATGTTGCAGCCCTTAGCCCCTTTGCTGATGTCCCCAACACACACACATCTGGCGCACAACCCTTTTGGCATTGGACAGGAGGGGGCGAATACATTTTTATTCACTCTTGCTGCTGCCACCAAATCGTTCCAACGTTTCCGGCATCCCACATTGGTCCCCATCCCACTCAATGTTGCCTATTGCGGATACAATCTCAGCGATCTCCCTCCAAATGCATCGGTATTGGGGTGGTGGAGGCTTGTCACAACCAACCTGGGTGACGTCTTTGTACCTGCGCTCCACCTCCGTTACTAGCTCCTCCATTTCCTCTTCATTAAACCAGGGAACTCTGGGTCTGGTTTTGCCAGTCTTCATGGCAGATTTCTGGCCACTCATCGTCAATGATGAAACGAATGGCTGTGCAAGAGTTTGTGGGTCTCAATTTCTCCGACTGCCCCCTCTCCAACCTCCAACTCTGTCATCTCCAACCTCCAACTCTGTCCTTTCCAACCTCCAACTCTGTCCTCTCCAACCTCCAACTCTCTCCCCTCCAACCTCGAACTCACTCCTCTTCAACCTCCAACTCTCTCCTCTCCAATGCCAACTCTCTCCTCTCCCCTCTCACACTCACAGGTGGAATAAAGTGGTGTGCCTTTATGCGCACGCACAGTACAGCAATCAGCCTCAAATGGCCCCAAAATGACGACATGTTGGAAGACAAAAACTCCGAAAGAAAAATCGCGAAGTCTCGCTCATGTGCATTGGAGGCCCTCCGATGATCCCTGAGTGGAGAGGCCTCCAACTGCCGCACACTGATGGCACGGCCGCTCACTCCCGCTCCCGCCTGCCAACTGCTGCTGCCTGCCACTGCCGCCCACACAATGGAGCCGAAAGTGGCTCCTAACAGGACCTGGTGGCAGCGGGCGGCAAAAAGATAGGTGCCGCCCGGGAGCGGCCGAGAAATTGGCAGCAACCAAATTTGGCCTCCAGGTGCTTTGTATAGCTGCCACTTCTACCCCCTTTGTATTCTAGTCCTCCGGATATAAAAGCTAGCATCCCATTAGATTTTTTGTTTATTTTCTGTACATGTTCATGACATTTTCATGATCTATGTACCTGGACCCCAACTCTCTTTGGACCTCCACAGTTTTTAGCCTTTCACTATTTAGAAAGTACCCTGTTCTAGTCTTATTAGGTCTGAAGTGGATGACCTCACATTTGCCTACATTGAAAGTAATTTGCAGCAGTTTCACCCATTCACTTAATCTGTCGCTATCCCTTTGTAATGTTATGCTTCCATTTACATTGCCTACAATGCCACCTATCTCTGCATCATCAGCAAATTTGGATATATGACTTTCTATGCACCATCAAAGTTGTTAATGAATACTGTGAATAGTTGAGGTCCCAACACAGATACCTGCGGAGCACCACGATTAACCTCCTGTCAATTTGAGTACCTATCAATTATTTCTACTGCCCGTCTTTGCCTCTCAATCAATTTCCTCAATAATTCGCCCTTGATTCTGTGGGCTTCTACCTTAGGTAACAGTCTTTTATGTGCGACTTTATCAAATGCCTTCTGGAAGTCCATATAAATAACATCCATAAAAAGAAAAAGGAAAGACTTGCATTTATATAGCGCCTTTCACAATTACCTGACGTCTCAAAGCGATTTACAGCCAAGGAAGTACTTTTGGAGTATAGTCACTGTTGTAATAAACATTCCCCTGTCCATTACTTTAGTCACCTCTTCAAAAAATTCAATCAGGTTTATCAAGCATTACCTACCTTTCACAAAACCAAATAGGGTTCCATCACCCTATTCTTAATTGTAGGCTCTAGCAATTTCCTGACAACAGATGTTAGGCTATCTGGTCTATAATTCACTGGTTTCTCTCTCTCACCATTTGTAAATAGAGTGACATGCACAATTTTCCAATCTAAAGGAATGGTTCTTGATTCCAGAGAACTTTGGAAGATTATAGTTAGGGCATCTACAATATAGTCACCTACTTCCTTTAAAACCCTGAGATGGAAACGATCTGCTCTTGGGGATTTGTCATTCTTTAGTGCCATTATTTTCTTCATTACTGTTATTTTATTTACATTAATTTTATTGAATCCCTGTCCCTATCCCTGATTGAGTTTGCTTGGGCTGGAACTTCTTATGGCTTACTGCCCGGTTTCTGGGCGGTATTGGCCATTGTGGGCAGTAATGAGGTGAACGGTAATTTCCGACCTGAGGTATGCCGGCGGTTTCAAAGCCCCGCTGGGGAGCGGACCGCCGGCGTGCACCATCCACAGATCACCCTGGCGCGATTTTTGGCTGCGAGGGGACTCGTAGGTAAGTATGAAAATAATTTTTAAATATCGCCCACAAGGATCAACGGAGCTGGGCGGTAGGTAAGCAGGTCTGCAAGAAAAAGGTAAGTGATTGTTTTTTTACTATTTATTTTCAAAATCTGTTGGAATGGTTTAATTTAAAAGTGTGTTGGGAATGTTCTTTTGATTTTTAGTTAGGTTTTTTGAAAAATTATTTTTATTCTTTTTCTCGTGTTAGGCTCAACCTGCAGCTTTGGGGTAAAATTTTTATAGATTTTTAAAGTTATCACTCGTTTTCTTCAGGCACCGCTCAATCTAGCCGAAATTGTACTTTTTCGCCCAGATTGGGGGTGCAAGGCTCATATTTTTGGTTGCGCAGATTTTTTTTTCAGGAAGTTTTTGCAGACGATAATCTTCCCAGCCTTAGCTGTTTTTGGGGCATCAATTGGGCGCTGGTGAGCTTTGGGGAAATTCTAGCCTCTTGGGATTTCTGCCATCCTTCCTGTACTGTAAATACTGACGCAAAGTAATTATTCAACATGCCCGCTATTTCGTTATCATTGATAAGACAGGCTGGTGAGGGACCTTTGTCTTACTAATGTTTAGCGTAAGGCCCATGCTTTCATATGCTTCGGTAAATACGTCGACTATGTCCTGGAGTTCAGCCTCTGTGTGTGCACAGACGCAGGCGTCGTCTGCGTACTGTAGTTCGACGACAGAGGTTGGAGTGGTCTTGGACCTGGCCTGGAGACGGCGAAGGTTGAACAGCTTCCCACTGGTTCTGTAGTTTAGCTCCACTCCAGCGGGGAGCTTGTCAACTGTGAGGTGGAGCATAGCAGCGAGGAAGATTGAGAAGAGGGTTGGGGCAATGACGCAGCCCTGCTTGACCCCGGTCCGGACATGAATTGGGTCTGTGATGGATCCGTTGATAAGGATCACGGCTTGCGTGTCGTTGTGGAGCAGGCGGAGGATGGTGACTAACTTTTGGGGGCATCCGAAACGGAGGAGGACGCTCCATAGACCCTCGCGATTGACAGTGTCAAAGGCCTTTGTAAGGTCGAAGAAGGCCCTGTATAAGGACTGGCGCTGTTCCCTGCATTTTTCCTGCAGCTGTCGCGCTGCAAAAATCATGTCCGTTGTGACCCGGAGGGGACGAGATCCGCATTTCGGCCGCCTGAGGAAAAGAGTGTTTGAAGATCAATCGCTCAAAACTGTCACCAAGCTCATGGTCTACAGGGCCGTAGTAATACCCACCCTCCTGTATGGCTCAGAGACGTGCACTATGTACAGTAGACACCTCAAGTCGCTGGAGAAATACCACCAGCGATGTCTCCAAAAGATCCTGCAAATCCCCTGGGAGGACAGACGCACAAACATTAGCGTCCTCGTCCAGGCCAACATCCCCAGCATTGAAGCACGAGCCACACTTGATCAGCTCCGCTGGGCAGGCCACATAGTTCACATGCCAGACACGAGACTCGAAACTCGGCAACGGCAAATGAGCCAAAGGCGGGCAGAGGAAACATTACAAGGACACCCTCAAAGCCTCCCTGATAAAGTGCGACATCCCCACTGAAACCTGGGAGTCCTTGGCCATAGACCGCCCTAAGTGGAGGAAGTGCATTCGGGAGGGTGCTGAGCTCCTCGAGTATCGTCGCCGAGAGCATACAGAAATCAAGCGCAGGCAGCGGAAGGAGCGTGCGGCAAACCGGGCTCCCTGCCCACCCTTTCTCTCAACAACTATCTGTCCCACCTGTGACAGAAACTGTGGTTCTCGTATTGGACTGTACAGCCACCTAAGAACTCATGCTAAGAGTGGAAGCAAGTCCTCCTCGATCCTGAGGGACTGCCTATGATGATGATCATTGATATCACCATTTTCAGTTTTTAAGCGGCTAACATTGCTCCCGACTACCCTCTTTTTCCTAATATAATTGTAAAAATATTTTGTGTTGATTTTGATATCCCTTGCAAGTTTCTTTTCATATTCCCTTTTTGTAGCTCTTACCATTTGTTTTGTGATCCTTTGCTTTTCGTTCTATCTTTCCCATTCGCCAGAATCTATGCTATTTTTTTACATTTTTGTATGTTTTTTCTTTTAGATTTATGCTGTTCCTTACCTCTTTAGTCATCCATGGTTTTTGTTTTCAGGGATATAAACTGGTTCTGTATCATCTTAAATTCTATTGTGAACATCGCCCAGTGATTTTCTGTCGTTTTACCCATTTTACTGTGGACAGTCTCTGGGGCCGAAATTCAGGCCCGCCAGAAAGCTAGCGCACATAGCTTTTTTTTGAAGTTTTTAACCGTCGGGTGCGATGAGACGGGCTACCGATTGATTTTCTCCACTTTGAAGTTTTTTTTGCATCAGGGTGGAAGTGCGGTGGTGACTGCTGGTGAGGGGCGGAAGTGGGGGGCGGGACAAAGTCTCCACCACTGTCAGTCAGCGGCAGAGCGGTAGTGACGTCACTGCCCATGTGCATCACCACATCTCTCCCCTCATTTAAAGGGGAGAGAAGCAGCGTTTTTTTATTTTCGGCCACTGGGCCACCAGGGAGGATTTTGGCCGGGCCAGCAGTCTGGCACCTAAGAAGGGGTGCCAGGCTGCCTGTTGACGGCCTGGCCGAACCCGGAGAAAAATAATTGTGCGGCCGATCGGGAAGTCGGCCGGCAAAAAAAATATGGCGGCCGCGGCAGTGCGCCCTCCCCTTGAAGGGCCACCGTGCTGCCATGGCTCACACACAAGAAGCCAGATGCACCAACAGAAAAAAGCTGTCGGGGGCACGGCGCGGTAGTTCAACGATTTTCAATGGTAAATTCCGCACGGAGTGGGATAGAGGTGCGGGAGATTGGCGGTGCGCGCTTTGATGATGCACTTGGGGTGGTCGGCAGCAGCGAGGCGGAAGTGGGGATTGCCTGAAAAATCCCCGAGGTGCATTTGGATTGTGGCGGCCCATGGACTGGAACGCGGTGACCACTCGATTCCGCCGCATGGCCGCTGCAAAACGGCGGTAATGGGACTTATCCAGACCTTGAATTTCGGCCGCTCTGTCTTATCGCTTTGAAGTCGGTCTTACCCAACTCTAGAATCTTCGGGGCCAATTTTGATGAACTTACCGCCCACTGCCGCCAAGTGTTGCCCACTGCCGCCGACATTCCTATGCTCGAACTGCCCAGTGCCACTTTTGACATGGCCTAGAGAGGTTTGGAGGGGAGAGCCATCGGGAAGCGCCCACCGATGTCAGCGGATGGCCGCTGAGGGTAAGTAGACTCCCGCCCGCTGAGATGCCAGAGTCAGCTGAAGTTGGCGGCAGGATGGCGGTGGACCACTGCATGGAGGCTGCTCTGTCCTGAATGGTGAGTGTCAAGATCCTGTAACAAAGGTAAGTGGAATGTTTTTACATTATTTCTTTATAGGTACTTACCTGGATGGGGTCCCCTGAAGGTCCTCAGATGTTTTTTTTTGTTGGTGATGATTTTTATTTTTACCTCTTCGACCCTCCGTGGGCCCGACTCCATCCTCGCGGCACTGAGGCGGCAAGAATGAGGCCTCCCGCCCACTGCCGCCCAGATTGGTGGCGTACATCGTTGATTTGCCGCCCGCCGACCTTCAAGGGACCTCGGTGATGACAACCCCGCCGAAAGTAGTGTCCAGTATCTCGGCGGCACTTTGGGTGGCACTTGGGCGGGCGGAGGCCTTGACCAAATTCGGGTTCTTCGTAGCTGTTTCGCATTTCTCCTTTCAAACGCATTGTTGAACTTGATCATGTTATGATCGCTATTAACATCGTGGGCCAACCTGATTTGTGTGAGAACACCACCGCAGGTCAGGGCTATAAATAGAGCTGGAGCGCCGGGCCCTGGAACATCGTGGCAGAGGTGCGGTGAATGAGGGTACGGGGCCCAGAAGAGCCGAGGGTCCAGGGGCAGCACGAACCTGCCCACACTGTGATATGGGTACGCAATAGGTCCGTGCTGCAGAGCAGGTCTTCAGTTGTCCTGGTTAATCCTTGCCACTGGATAAAGGCCTAGTTCTGTCAAGCCCATGTGGTGGCTGTTGTGCAACGGTCACCACATGTTAAAAAAATTTACGCACAGGCATCTTCCATCCCCTCAACTGGAGTTCAGGACTGGAATATCGGGTCCTTCATTGAAACATCTGTGAACTCTTGTGGAAGCAAGTCATCCTCGTTCGAGGGACCGCCTATGATAATCGCTATTGGATACATTTTCATGCACAGTTAGGCTGCTAACTAAATCTGGCTCATTACTCATTACTAAATCTGATATGGCATGCCCCTTGTTGCCTCTTGGACATATTGTTGTAGAAACTATCCCGGACACATTCAAGAAATTCACTATCTTTCTGACAGATGCAGGTCTACTTATCCCAATCTACATGAAAGTTAAATTCCCCCATTAAAACCACTCTGCCTTTACTACACACTTGCCTAATCTCTGCATTTATACAATCTAGCACATCACAGCTGCTACCAGGGGTTCTATACACAACTCCCACTACAGTCTTAAATCCTTTCCTGTTTTTTAATTCTACCCATAAAGTCTCCACTGCCTGCTTACTTCTCGTTATATCCTTTCTTATCATTGAAGTGATTTCATCATTAATCACTAAGGCTACACCTCCCCCTTTGTCATTTTCCCTATCTTTCATTCAGATCTTGTAACTAACTGTTCATTTCAGCATTGTGGCTAAGAGGATGCTGTGATTGTCAGTAACAGATGGATGGTATGGTGCAGGACTAATTATGAAAGGTGAATTGGGTTTGTGGTCACTGGGACCACAGGCAGATGATTCCATCCGGATATCCCTGTCTGGGATGCACCCTTCCGCCTGATTCCAGCTCTTTCACTTCCTCCCCTTCTGCCTCCTCCTCTGCTGCTACCTCCTCTTCTGTGTCTTCCTCTTCAATCTGTGAGCGGATGCTGCAAATATAAAAAGGTTACCATAAAATGGTGGAAATACTCAGCTGGCCAGGCAGCATCCCAACTTGAGATATGAACTCTGTTTTTCACTCCACGGATGTTGCCTGACCTGCTGAGTATTTCCAGCATTTTCTGTCTTCTCAAAGGTCTTCATTTACAATCCGAGCCCTTGCAAGCATCCAACAGCGTGCTCTACACACTTAAAACACTTTTCACGTCGAGTGCAGACAGCCACCCCTTCAATAAAATGAAAAAAAACAGTCCAAAACCTGAACTCCAAACTTACCTGAATGATGTGTCGGTGTCCCTTTAAGATGTGCAGACATTGCCACTGTCAGCCTGCTTGCAAGCTCGATTAACCTGGCATACTTCGGATTTAGCGCTAGGGTTGAACTCAGCGTTGGGTGGAAGTTCGCACTTGTGACGTAAAGTCAGCGTTGGACGCTAACTGTATGTCACAACACTGCCATTTGTTTGGGATGGCCAGTTACCGGCAGCGCAAAGGTAAGGATGAAGAGCAGTGCAGGAGGATAAAGGGCGGTGGCACCGACTGGGAGCCGCGGCAGATCGGAGGAGGCCAGCATCGCGAGAGCAGGCGGCGCAGGATAACAAAGGGCGGCGGCAGCAAGTGGGAGTGGCGGCAGTTGGAGGAGCCAGCTGGTGCAGGGGCAGAAGGAAAACAAAGAAGTAAAAAGAAATCGAAGTGTGATGTCACAGCCAAGCGGGTAAGTGATTGGCTGGTGGATTGGTGTGTATTTAATCTTTTTCTTTTTCTCTTTCTTTCCATAGCTATAAGAAACCTTGTCATTGTTGCTAAATTAAATTAATTCAAGAGTTAACTCATGGCAGGAGAGCACAGACCCGTGTCATGCTCCTCCTGTGCTATGTGGGAACTCAGGGACGCTTCCGGTTTCCCAGACTACTATGTGTGCAGGAAGTGTATCCAGCTGCAGCTCCTGACAGACCGCATTGCATCACTGGAGCTGTGCAAGGATTCACTCTGGAGCATCCGTGATGCTGAGAATGTTGTGTATAGCACGTTTAGTGAGTTGGTCACACCGCAGGTAAAGGTTACTCAGGCAGATAGGGAATGGGTGACCATCAGGCAGAGCAGTGGAAGGAAGTTAGTGCAGGGGTCCCCTGCAGTCATCTCCCTCCAAAACAGATACACCGTTTTGGGTACTGTTGGGGGAGATGACTCATCAGGGGAAGGCAGCAGCAGCCAAGTTCATGTCACCATTCGGTGGCTCTGCTGCACAGAAGGGCAGGAAAAAGAGTGGGAGAGCTATAGTGGTAGGGGATTCTATTGTAAGGGGAATAGATGGGGGTGTTTCTGCGGCCGCAATCGAGACTCCAGGATGGTATGTTGCCTCCCTGGTGCAAGGGTCAAGGATGTCTCGGAGCGGCTGCAGGGCATTCTGGAGGGGGAGGGTGAACAGCCAGTTGTCGTGCTGCATATTGGTACCAACGATATAGGCAAAAAACAGGATGAGGTCCTACAAGCTGAATTTAGGGAGCTAGAGTTAAATTAAAAAGTAGGACCTCAAAGGTAGTAATCTCAGGATTGCTACCAATGCCACATGCTAGTCAGAGTAGAAATAGCAGGATAGTTAAGATGAATACGTGGCTTGAGGAATGGTGCAAGAGGGAGGGATTCAAATTCCTGGGACATTGGAACTGGTCCTGGGGGAGGTTGGACCAGTACAAACCGGACGGTCTGCACCTGGGCAGGTCCGGAACCAATGTCCTAGTGGGAGTGTTGTTGGGGAGGGTTTAAACAAATATGGCAGGGGGATAGGAATCTATGCAGGGAGACAGATGGAAGTAAAATTGGGGCAGAAGCAAAAGGTAGAAAGGAGATAAGGAAAGATGGAGGGCAAAGAAATCAAAGGCAAAAATCAAAAAGGGCCACATTACAACATAATTCTAAAAGGATAAAGAGTGTTATAAAAACAAGCCTGAAGGCTCTGTGTCTCAATGCAAGGAGCATTCGTAATAAGGTGGATAAATTAACTGCGCAGATAGCTGTTAATGGATATGATGTAATTGGGATTACGGAGACACGGCTCCAAGGTGACCAAGGCTGGGAACTCAACATCCAGGGGTATTCAATATTCAGGAAGGATAAACAGAAAGGAAAAGGAGGTGGGGTAGTGTTGCTTGTTAAAGAGGAGATTAACGCAATAGTAAGGAAGGACATTATCTTGGATGATGTCGAATCTGTATGGGTAGAGCTGCGGAACACCAGAGGGCATAAAACGCTAGTGGGAGTTGTGTACAGACCACTAAACAGTGGTAGTCAGGTTGGGAATGGCACCAAACAGGAAATTAGGGATGCGTGCAATAAAGGTACAGCAGTTATCATGGATGACTTTAATCTACATATTGATTGGGCTAACCAAACTGGTAGTAATACGGTGGAGGAGGATTTCCTGTAGTGTATAAGATATGGTTTTCTAGACCAATATGTTGAGGAACCAACTAGAGAGCAGGCCATCCTAGACTGAGTATTGTGTAATGAGAGAGGATTAATTAACAATCTTGTTGTGCAAGGCCCCTTTGGGAAGAGTGACCATAATATGGTAGAATTCTTAATTAAGATGGAGAGTGACACAGTTAATTCAGAGACGAGGGTCCTGAACTTAAAGAAAGGTAACTTCGATGGTATGAGACGTGAATTGGCTAGGATAGACTGGCGAATGATACTTAAAGGGTTGATGGTGGATAGACAATAGCAGACATTTAAAGATCACATGGATGAACTTCAACAATTGTACATTCCTGTCTGGCGTAAAAATAAAACGGATAGTGTTAAATCCAAGGAAGAGGCATATAATTTGGCCAGGAAAAGCAGCAAACATGAGGACTGGGAGAAATTTAGAATTCAGCAGAGGAGGACAAAGGGTTTAATTAGGAGGGGGCAAATAGAGTATGAGAGTAAGTTTGCAGGGAACATAAAAACTGACTGCAAAATCTTCTATAGATATGTAAAGACAAAATGATTAGTGAAGACAAGTGTAGGTCACTTGCCGTCAGAAACTGTTGAATTTATAATGGGGAACAAAGAAATGGCAGATCAATTGAACAAATACTTTGGTTCTGTCTTCACGAAGGAAGACACAAATAACCTTCCGGAAATACTAAGGGACCGAGGGTCTAGCGAGAAGGAGGAACTGAAGGAAATCCTTATTAGTCAGAAAATTGTGTTAGGGAAATTGATGGGATTGAAGGCCGATAAATCCCCAGGGCCTGATAGTCTGCATCCCAGAGTACTGAAGGAAGTGGCCCTCGAAATAGTGGACGCTTTGGTGGTCATTTTCCAACATTCTATAGACTCTGGATCAATTCCTATGGATTGGAGGGTAGCTAATGTAACCCCACTTTTTAAAAAAAGAGGGAGAGAGAAAACAGGGAATTATAGACCGGTTAGTCTGACATCGGTAGTGGGGAAAATGTTGGAATCAATTATTAAAGATGTAATAGGAGCGCATTTGGAAAGCAGTGACAGGATTGGTCCCAGTCAGCATGGATTTATGAAAGGGAAATCATGCTTGACAACTTTTCTAGAATTTTTTGAGGATGTAACTGGTAGAATGGATAAGAGAGAACCAGTGGATGTGGTGTATTTTGACTTTCAAAAGGCTTTTGACAAGGTCCCACACAAGAGATTGGTGCACAAAATCAAAGCAGATGGTTTTGGGGGTAATGTCATATTGACATAGTATTGAGCTCCGTGAGTCAGGATGCAGCTTGAATACTACATTTAATTCTATCAATGAAATAATTAAGCCCTAGGAACAGTGCATCAATGAGCTACAAGGCTGATCTCTCGAGATGGAAATTAGTTATGCCCATTTTCAAGTTCATAACCAGCAGTGCGCTAACAACAAATGTCCCCACCAGAAGGCCCGAGGCCAGCCCAATATTGGTCCTCAGGCCTCATTAACATTTTTTCCATAAGTTGCAAAGTTACAGGAGGCCTATTGTGCCTCCACAGGTAGCTCGTACATTTTACTGAGTTGAATATAGGGTCGCTAGCCTTGCCTTCATTAAAAAGAAGACACATTTAGATCACAGCTTATTACATTGGGCTTCACACACATGTAAATATGGCAGCCGCTCTACACACAAAAAGGTCAAAGAAACAGCAGCGAGATGAATGACTAGTTATTTTTTTGGGGGCGGAGTGGTATTAGTTGAGAGAGGAATGGTGGCCAGGTGACCAGGAGAACTCCTGTTCTTGATAAATTGGGTGAGAAATTCATGACCTTAGCATCACTCTGTAGCACTTTAAATGGCACTGAAATGGTGGCCACTGCTCTTTCGCCAGCTGCTGGCAATTCCTGCAGCAGTCGCTGATTTAGAAATATAAAAACATCGAAAATAGGTGCAGGAGTAGGCCATTCAGCCTTTCAAGCCGGCACCACCATTCAGTATGATCATGCAACTTCAGTACTCCATTCCTGCTTTCTTTTCATACCCTTTGATCCCTTTAGCCGTAAAGGCCACATCTAACTCCCTTTTGAATATATCTAACGAACTGGCCTCAACAATTTTATGTGGCAGAGAATTCCACAGGTTCACAATTCTTTGAGTGAAGAAATTTCTCCTCATCTCGATCCTAAATGGCTTACCCCTTATCCTTAGACTGTGACCCCTGGTTCTGGACTTCCCAACAACGGGAACATTCTTCCTGCATCTAACCTGTCCAATCCCGTCAGAATTTTACATGTTTCTATGAGATCTCCTCTCATTCTTCTAAATTTCAGTGAATATAAGCCTAGTCGATCCAGTCTTTCTTCATATGTCAGTCACGCCATCCCGGGTATCAGTCTGGTGAACCTTCGCTGCACTCCCTCAATAGCAAGAATGTCCTTCCTCAGATTATGAGACCAAAACTGTACACAATATTCAAGGTGTGGCCTCACCAAGGCTCTGTACAACTGCAGTAAGACCTCCCTGCTTCTTGACTCAAATCCTCTCGCTATGAAGGCCAACATGCCATTTGCCTTCTTCACCACCTGCTGCACCTGTATGCCAACTTTCAATGACTGATGTACCATGACACCCAGGTCTCGTTGCACCTCTCCTTTTCATAACCTATCACCATTCAGATAATATTCTGCCTCCCTGTTTTTGCCACCATTTATCTCACGTCATATTTATCCAGATTATACTGCATCTGCCATGCATTTGCCCACTCACCTAACCTGTCCAAGTCACCCTGCAGCCTCTTAGCGTCCCCCTCACAGCTCACACCGCCACCCAGTTTAGTGTCATCTGAAAATTTGGAGATATTACACTCAATTCCTTCATTCAAATCATTAATGTATATTGTAAAGAGCTGGGGCCCAGCATTGAACCTTGCGGTACATCACTAGTCACGGCCTGCCATTCTGAAAAGATCCCGTTTATTCCTACTCTTTGCTTCCTGTCTGCCAACCAGTTCTCTATCCATGTCAATACATTACCCCCAATACCATGTGCTTTAATTTTGAACATTAATCTCTTGTGTGTGACCTTGTCAAAAGCCTTTTGAAAGTCCAAATACACCACATCCACTGGTTCTCCCTTGTCCACTCTACTCGTTACATCCTCAAAAAATTCTAGAAGATTTGTCAAGCCTGATTTCCCTTTCATAAATCCATGCTGACTTGGACCGATCATGTCACTGCTTTCTAAATGCGCTGCTATTACGTCTTTAATAATTGATTCCAACATTTTCCCCACTAGCGATGTCAGGCTAACCGGTCTATAATTCCCTGTTTTCTCTCTCCTTCCTTTTTTAAAAAGTGGGGTTACATTAGCTACCCTCCAATCCATCGGAACTGATCCAGAGTCTATAGAATGTTGGAAAATGAGTACCAATGCATCCACTATTTCTCAGCCCACTTCCTTAAGTATTCTGGGATGCAGACTATCAGGCAATTTCCCTAACACAATTTCCTGACTAATAAGAATTTCCTTCAGTTCCTCCTTCTCGCTAGACCCTCGGTCCCCTCGTATTTACGGAAGGTTATTTGTGTCTTCCTCAGTGAAGACAGAACCAAAGTATTTGTTCAATTGGTCTTCCATTTCTTTGTTCCCTATTATAAATTCACCCGATCTGACTGCAAGGGACCTACATTTGTCTTCACTAATCATTTTCTCTTCACTTACCTATAGAAGCTTTTGCAGTCAGTTTTTATGTTCCCTGCAAGCTTACTCTCGTACTCTATTTTCCCCTCCTAATTAAACCCTTTGTCCTCCTCTGCTGAATTCTAAATTTCTCCCAGTCCTCAGATTTGTTGCTTTTTCTGGCCAATGCCGCTTTCTTGGATTTAACACTATCCCTAATTTCTCTTGTTAGGCACGATTGAGCCACCTTCCCCGTTTTATTTTTACGCCAGACACGGATGTACAATTGTTGAAGTTCATCCATGTGATCTTCAAATGTCTGCCATTGCCTATCCACCATCAAGCCTTTTAGTTTAATTTGCCAGTCTATCCTAGCCAATTCACGTCTCATACCATCGAAGTTACCTTTCTTTAAGTTCAGGACCCTAGTCTCTGACTTAACTGTGTCACTCTCCAGCTTAATGAAGAATTCTATAGTCACTCTTCCCCAAGGGGCCTCGCACAACAAGATTGCCAATTAATCCTCTCTCATTACACAAGACCCAGTCTAGGATGGCCTGCTCTCTATTTGGTTCCTAGACATATTGGTCTAGAAAACCATCCCTTATACACTCCAGGAAATCCTCCTCCACCGTATTGCTATCAGTTTGGTTAGCCCAATCTATATGTAGATTAAAGTCACCCAATATAACTGCTGCACCTTTATTGCACGCATCCCTAATTTCCTGTTTGATGCCATCCTCAACCTCATATCCACTGTTTGGTGGTCTGTACACAACTCCCACTAGCGTTTTCTGCCCTTTGGTGTTCCGCAGCTCTACCCATACAGATTCAATATGATCCAAGCTAATGTCCTTCCTTACTATTGCGTTAATCTCTTCTTTAACCAGTAACGCTACTCCACCTCATTTTCCTTTCTGTCTAACCTTCCTGGATATTGAATAACCCTGGATGTTGAGTTCCCAGCCTTGGTCACCCTGGAGCCACGTCTCCGTAATCCGAATTACATCGTATCCGTAAACAGCTATCTGTGCAGTTAATTCATCCACCTTATTACAAATGCTCCTCGCATTGAGACACAGAGCCTTCAGGCTTGTTTTTTTTAACACTCTTTGTCCTTTTAGAATTATGATGCTTGGGTGTCAGGTCTGTGATCTGCAAGCAGACCCGACAGTTGAGAAACTGACTCGAGGCGGGTTCAGAGTGGATTTCTGCCCCGCTGTCAATCATGGCCATTTTGACAGTGAGCCCGCCTCCAAACCCACACTTGCAGGGCTGATAAGGTTCCGGCCCTAGTTTAGTATCATCTGCAGATTTGACCAATTTTCATTGTGTTTCTGATAATATTGATCAGAAACAGTTGCTGACCCAGCAATGATTCTTGGGGCACTCCACTCCCCATCTCCTCTTGGTTTATCCCAGCTGGGATTTATTGGTCACTCATTTTTAGCCAATCCCTTCTCCACCTCCAAGTATTACTTAGGGCACCACTGTCTTAAATGTAAGTAGCAACATTTTGTGTAGAACATTGTTGAAGACTTTCTGAAAGTCTAGGTGTATTGGAATCTAGGAACAGGAGTATGACAGTCAGCTCCTCGAGCCTACTATATCATGGAGATTTCCAACATCCACTTGGGATGTCACTTGTCAAACAATTCGAGAAGGTGGTCAGGCAAGATCTGGCCCTTCTGAAACTTGTGGCTGCCATTATTTTTATATAGGTTGTCGTCAAACTTCAAGTAACTAATTGTTTTATGGGTTTCTTTTTTTAATATATAAATTTAAATTGACTGTGATGAACTGTTCTTCTGTCATCGAAAATTATCTGTAATTTCAAGATGGCGGCAACAGTCAAACTTACTGACAAAAGTATGTCTTATTTCAAATCTCTAATTATAACCATCGTTTGTCTTGGGCTTGGCTGATTCTCCATGAAAATGAGTAGAAAACCCAAAGTTAGTAAGGCTGCAGCTGGCAGTATCTTGTATATGTGTTGTTTGGATGCAACTTCATTTCTTGAAGCCAGGAAAGAGCTTGCACCACATACTCTGCTCCCAGCCACTAAACTTTAAATACATTGAGTGTGCAGGTGGGGGCGTCCACACTGTAAAATATTTAAATAAACTGCCTCTGATTATTATGGATCCAAAGGAACCGGTAAGTACTCTTTAACCTTGGCCGGACACCATAATCCACACAGCATCAAGCTAAAGACGCCCAGCCCCAGGATAATTTTAACGTATTGAGTCAGTTCAGGACTTGACTCTGGAAATATGTGTGCCTGGAATTTGCACAAGGGTTCTCTAGCAGGAGGTCGGTGAAACACCATGAGTAACAGCATAAATGGCTGACACGGTTTTTCTGCTGATTGTCTTCAAAAGTCCGGTGGGAGATCAGTACAATCCCATGGAAATTCTCCTCCGTGGTCATTTGTGTGTTGGTGCAAAGTGGGACTATAATTGCACCCTAAAACCAGTCCCTGGTAGCTACAATCATTTCCTGGGCTGTGCAGATTTTATAGTCACACAAGATTTGATGCTGTCTTATTGCCAAGCAAACTGCAGCCAACGTTTTATCCTGAATATTACACTCCCATTATAGCTTTCAAAATCCTAACTGTTTCTATCACATGACATGCCAGATTGTGTTCGGTAAATTTCTAAAGCTGTATATTAAGCCAGAGAAACCGACAATTATGTTGAAGCACTGAACAATTTTACATTAGCAGTAACTCATTGGAATTCATTTGGACGCAATATTATTGCTATCCAGTGTGACCTTTACTAATGGCCACCTCCGTGAAGGAGCCAACTATCTATTGCAGCCACACTTCAAGGTCTGGCCAAATGCTAATAGGATTTAATGGAAATTATTCTCTATCGTTTTCCTTATTGCAAACACTCAACCCAAGCATCACTTATCATCGACCATTGAATTTCACCTGTATAATCTGATCAGGGTTTAACAGGATTGGGGGGGATTGGAGTGCATCATCACGCCCGGCAACCAAATTTTTATTTGATTTTATGTTTTAAAGTTTAATTTGTTTTAATTGCCGGGGTTTTTAGTGTCCCCCTCCCCTTTTATAGGGGGCACTTGTAAAATTTATGATTTTATTGCCCAAAAAAAAATCACAGAAAAAAGTCAAAAAAAAACAACAACAAAAAAAACGAGGGCAGGTATAAGTGTCGGGGGGCACTCGATCTAATGTTTATTTGTATTCCCTAAAAGAATTGTAGAGCTGTTGGAGGCGTGGCTTGTTCATTTGGAGCTTGGAGCAGTGAGGGAAGGAGCTCTCTGCTTTAGCTCCTGCCTGTAGGCCTGTGGAACCCTGAGACCAGCCCAGGAAGAGGAGGAAGGGGCTTACTACTACATTTCACAACATCCAGAGGGAGAGGAGGAGAGCAGAAAACAACAATTATACCACTTCTACAGAGAGTTGGAGAGAGGGGGAAATAATAACAGGATTGGGGGAAGGGGGAGGTGGAGTGATAAGGGGCTGGAATAGCTGTGCTGCTAACTTAGCGAAAATGCCATATTTTGCCACCCATGTCTAAGTTTTTGCTGAAATCAATTACAATAGGAATTTTCGCCCCAGGACTACTACAGGATTAATCTTTTTATTAGAATCAGCAGCTTATGCCCGGTGAAGTGGTGAGCAGTGTGGGGATGGGGGTGAGAAGTATGTGGATGGGGGTGCGGTGTGAGCGGATAAGGGTGGGGTGTGAGGGTAGGTTGTGAAGGGGTGGGGATGGGATGTGAGGGTGGGGGTGCAGTGTCAGGGTGGGGTGTGAGGGGATGGGGTCAGAGTGCGGGTGGGGTTGTAGGTGGGGTTGTGAGGGTGGAGGTGGGGGATGAGGGTGGGTGTGAGTTGTAAGGGTGGGGTTGGGGTGTGAGAGTGGTGCTGGGTTTATAGGTGGGGCTGTGGGTGAGGTTGGGGTGTGAGGGGTGGGGGTGAGGTGTGAGGGTGTCGGTGGGGCGTGGGGGTGTGGGTTGGATGTGAGGGTGGAGGTGGGGTGTGGGGGTCAGATCTGAGGGTGGGGTTGGGGGCTGAGGGTGGTGTTGTAGGTGTGGATGCAATATGAGGGTGGGGGTGCAGTGCGAGGGTGGGAAGGTGGGGGTGTGGTATGGGGGTGGGGGGTGATCAGTCTGAGGGTGAGGGTGCGGTGTGAGGGTGGGGGTGGGGTTGTGAGCGGGTGCGCATGGTGTTGTGGTCGGGGTGGGGTAGTGCTCTCTCCTCCAGCAGATCTTCTGTAAAGCTTGCATTTATGAATAAAACAGAAAAAGCTGGATAATACACAGGGGATATGTGTAAAGAGGACAGGTTAACATTCTGAGGGTAACCTTCATGGCACCGTTCTGGCAAAGGATAGGCAGCCAAAACATTAACTTATCCTTTCTCTTTCCAGATGATGGCTGATCTTCTGTGGTCTCCAGCATTTTCTGGTTTAATTTCAGATGTCCAGCCTTGGCAGTGTTACCCTTTTTAACTTGGCCATTCATGGATTACAACCCAGGCTGCTCCCAGCATTTGTGCTGCTGAGCCTGGCTCCATTACCCCGCTGACAGACTGCGGGCCCAGTTTTCTGGTGCGTCAATGGGGTAAATCTTGACTTTGTGCGATAGTGTAAAATAGGTGATGGTGAGTCAGCAGACCGTTTCACATCCATGAAACATCCTTTTAGATCTGAGATGTGAGATGGGCTGCCGCCACACTATCACCCTATTTATTACACAAATCGAGATCTACCCCAAAGTGTCTACCACTGAGGTATGGGAGGCAGATTTAGCAGTGTAAATGTGAATGTAAGCTCACAGATGCCAGTCTCCTAGAATCTGAACTAAAACAGCATCACTATAAAAACAATTTTTAATAGGCAGACGACACTGTAATCCACAAAGTGTAGCTCACTTTAATTGCAGTCTTATAACAGAAGTGAGAGAAGGAGATTTTTACGTATGAAGATACTTAGGTTTTTCTCATTTCCAATAATATTAAGTTCTATTTAATCTCATTCACTATCACCGGCTGCAATTACGTTTCAGTTAAAGGTTCACGTAACCGATAAAGATTCAAGATGGTGATTGCAAACATCGTGAAGCATTCACAACTTCACAGCTCAGAAACAGGTCTGGAATGGCCAAACAGAAAGACTCGGCCTGTAGCTCTCCCATTGTTTCACCAAGTTTATTCAGCAAGTAGGTGAATGTACAGACCAGGAGGGTCACTAGTTTGATCCCCATTCTGTGCTGGGTTAGATGATCTCAGCAAAGGCTTTGTCAAGGTGCTACTATTGACCTTAGTGCCCCTGCAATTGGGAGAGGAAAGTCGTCAGGTGTCAACCTTGACTCAGTGGTAGCATTCTTGCCTCTGTGTCAGATGGCCATGGGGGTCAAATCCCCCTCCAGAGACTTGAGCACATACTCTAGTTTGACACTTCAATGCAGTCTTCTTCTTAGGCAGTTCCTCAGAGTTGAGGATTACTTTCTTCCATACTAAAAATGAGTTCTCAGGTGAGTCCGATGTGAGATCTACAATCTCTGTCACAGTGGGGCAGACGGTGGTTGAAGGGACGTTGGTTGAAGAGACAGGTGGGTGAGGTGCTTGGGTTGTCATGCTCTTCTTCCGCTGTTTGCACTTGGCCTCCGCTTGGGAAAGGGCAGAGACTGAAGGTGTTCTGCCCCTTCCCAGGTGCTTCTCCTCCACTTTGATCGGTCTTGGGCCAGGGATTCCCAGGTGTCGGTGGGGATGTTACACTTTTTCAAGGAGGCTTTGAGGGTGTCCTTAAAGCGTTTCCTCTGCCCACCTGGGGCTTGCTTGCCGTGTCAGAGCTCCGAGCAGAGCGTTTGTTTTGGGAGTCTCATATCGGGCATGTGGACGACGTGGCCCATCCATCGGAGCTGATCGAGCGTGGTCAATGTTTCGATACTGGGGATGTTGGCCTGAGTGAGAACACTGACATTGGTGCCATGCATTTTCAGGATCTTGTGGAGGCAGCATTGGTGGTACTTCTCCGGTGCTTTGAGGTGCTTGCTGTATTTAGTCCATGTCTCTGAGACATATAGGAGGACGGGTATCACTACTGCCCTGTAGCCCATAAGCTCGGTGCCAGGTTTGAGATCCCGGTCTTCAAACATTCTCTTCCTCAGGCGACCGAAGGCTGCACTGGCACACTGAAGATGGTGTTCGACTTCGTCATCGATGTCTGCCCTTGTTGACAGTAGGCACCCGAGATATGGAAAATAGTCCACATTGTTGAAGGCCTCATCGTGGATTTTGATAATCGGGGGGCAGTTCTGTGTGGCAGGGGCAGGTTGATAGAGGACCTTTGTCTTACGGATGTTTAGTGTTAGGCCCATGCTCTCGTACGCTTCGATAAAGGTGTTGACAACGGTTTGGAGTTCGGCCTCCAAGTGTGCACAGATGCAGGCGTCGTCTGCATACTGTAATTCAATGACAGAGGCTGGGACAACCTTGGATCAGGACTGGAGGCGACAGAGATTGAACAGTTTTCTGTTTGTTCTGTAGATTAGCTCCACTCCAGCTTACTGAGGGTGAGGTGGAGCATTGCAGCAAGGAAATCCAAAAGAGCGTTGGTGCGATGACACAGCCTTGCTTGACCCCAGTCTACATGTGTATTGGGTCTGTGGTGGATCCATTGGTCAGATTCACGACTTGCATGTCATCGTGAAGCAGGTGGAGGATGGTGACAAACTTTTGAGCGCAGTCAAACTTGAGGAGAATGCTCCATAATCCCTCACGGTTGACAGTGTCGACGCCCTTTGTTCGGTCAACGAAGGCCATGTACAGAGGTTGGTGTTCCCTACATCTCTCTTGAATTTGATGCACGGCGAAGATCATGTCCATTGTGCCCCTTAGTGGGCGGATTCGCATTGCGACTCAGGGAGGTGCTCTTCAGCTATAGGGAGAAGGCGGTTCAGGAGGATTCTTGCAATGACTTTCTGTGTGGCAAACAGTAGGGAAACTCCTCTGTAATTACCACAATCGAACTTGTTCCCTTTCTTGAAGATGGTCACGATTATGGCATCTCTGAGACCCCCTGGTTAGCTCTCCTCATTCCAAATAAGAGAAATGAGTTCATGGATTCGCGCTAATAGTGCTTCTCCGCCATGTTTTAGTTTTTCGGCGGGGATTCCATCTTCTCCTGAGGCCTTGTTATTCTTCAGTTGCCAGTTGGCCTTTTCAACCTATGCCGGGCTGGGGTTGTGCTGAGCTGCTGGTGGGTAGCATGCTGCTGGATGGAGTCGAGGACACTCACGTCGAAGACAGAGTCTCAGTTAAGGAGATCTTCGAAGTTTTCCTTCCAGTTGGCACTGACTGCCTCGATGTCCTTGATAAGCACCTCTCCATTCTTGGCCAGCAGTGGGGTAGAACCTTGGGTGCTTGGGCAGTAGGTGGTCTTGACTGCGTGGGGGAGTGCTGTACTGTCGAAGGTGCTGAGATGCCGAGGCCCTGTGTGTCCTATCAAGTGGATGTAAAAGATCCCTTGATGCTATTCAAAGAAGAACAAGGGAGTTCTCCCCAGAGTCTTGGCCAATATTCATCCCTCAACGTAAAACAGAATATCTGGTCATTATCACATTGCTGTTTGTGGGAGCTTGCTGTGAAAATTGCCTGTCACGTTTCCTACATTACAACAATGTCTACACTTCAAAAATACTTAATTAGCTGTAAAGTGCTGTGAGAAATCCTGAGGATGTGAAAGGTGCTATATAAATATAAATCTTCTACTTGCCAAGTTTTCCACTCCTTTATACCAGCTGGCGACCCTCGCTGGAAATACTCATGGGTTGAAAACAGGGTCTGGTTCATCAGATGTCAGCCATGATTCAGTTGGTGGTACTCTCAGCTCTGAGTCAGAAGGTTGTGGACTCAAAAACCCAACCCAGAGACTTGAGCACAAAAATCTATGCTCACACTTCAGTGCCATACTGAGGGAATGCTGCACTATTGGAATTGCCATCTTTTGGATGAGAAGTTGAACCGAGGCCCCATCTGCTCTTTCAGGTGGACATAAAATATCCCATGGCACTATTTTGAAGAAGAGCGGGGGAGTTATCCCTGGTGTCTTAGCCAATATTTATCCCTCAATCAACATCACTAAAAACAGATTATCTGGTCATTATCACACTGCCGTTTGTGGGAGCTTGCTGTACACAAATTGGCTGCCGTGTTTCCTACATAACATTTGTGACTCTACTTCATAAGTACTTCATTGGTTGTAAAGTGCTTTGGGATGTCCTGAGGTCGTGAAAGGTGCTATATGAATGCAAGTCTCACTTTTTAATAATCCCTGTCAGGGTTTA
Organism: Pristiophorus japonicus; assembly: GCF_044704955.1. Taxonomy (NCBI): domain Eukaryota; kingdom Metazoa; phylum Chordata; class Chondrichthyes; family Pristiophoridae; genus Pristiophorus; species Pristiophorus japonicus. The sequence goes on along the minus strand of NC_091984.1, from coordinate 194,792,677 downwards.
CACATGTATGATGCCCACTTGAGCAAAGTAGCAGAAGCTGACCAGTGAACTTCAGCCATACATCAGCAAGCAAGAAACACCTACAGGGAGAGGGGCAGGGAAAACCCCCCAAGAGGACATTCTATTTCTGATAAAGCTAGGTTAAGGACCAAGGCCCCCCATAAGGTAATGCACCATGAGATTCAAAGAGCCGGAGAGAAAATGTCGTAAATTCATAAGTAGCGGCTGGGTATCACTAAGCTTATCGTCTTAAAACCCTGTGGATTTCTGTAGAAGGGAATGACATAGGAATCCTAGTGCTGAGGTCATGAAAAAATCAGCTGTTGTACTAGAAAGGTCTTGATTTGAAAGCAATGAGGACGTTTCTAACATCACACCTGTCGCCTCATTTATTCAAAGGTGCGACACCTCAAGCTTCCTTTTATGGCACTCCTGTGCAGTGCTGTGGGAGTGCTGCACTGTTGATGGTGCCATCTTTTGGATGAGAAGTTAAACCAAGAGAGTCTGCCTCCTCAAGTGGACATAAAAGATCCCTTGACACTATTTCGAAGAAGACCAAACGAGTTATCCTCAGTGTCCTGGCCAATATTTATTCCTCAATCAACATAACAAAAAAACAGATTATCTGATCATTATCAGATTGCTATTTGTGGGAGCTTGCTTGTGCGCAGATTGGCTGCCGCATTTCCTACATTTCAACAGGGATTACACTCCAAAAGTACTTAATTGGCTGTAAAGCGTTTTGTGACGTCCAGTGGTCATGAAAGGCACTATATAAGTGCAAGCCTTTCTTTCTTTCTAATGTATTCATTTATTGTTCGCTAACCACACAACAACCATAGATATCTGCATGGATAACAGAGACCTGATTGTGAAAGAGAAGATTGGACAAAGTTGTTTTTGAAGTGAGTATACTGATTGTTTGACTGAGAATGGGAAATATCCATTTTACATAAGAATATCCATTCAGCTCTTATGACTGCAACTCATGACTAGGCTGAGGTTGTCCATATATTTGCAGCAGTACGACTACTAGAATGATGCCTTTATTACTTTTGAATAAGAAACATTGAAATTCTGAACATAAATTGGTTCAGACCAGGTAAGTATCTTCCTAAATTCCTCAGCCAGTGCTGCGTCATCTTCACCACTGTGAATCTCAGTCTGCATTCGGCCTCAAGCGATATCAGTGCTGCCTCCACAAAGGACAAGTATCTCTAAGTCATCAACCTCCTTCTTAAACATATAAAAACATTGGTTTTAAAAGCTCAAAAACCATATTAGCTAGATTTACAAAACAGCAACCTACCCAACATCAACATCAAAGCAAAATAATCTTCTAACGATCTAAAACAAAAAATATAAAATCTATTATTTATGATAGAATATAAAATCTATGGTTATAAAACCTATTATTGCGCGCAGCTATGAATGAGTGGATGGTACAGTACTACATGTTGGAAAATAATATAAAACATGCTAATGTGCAATTCAAATATGTATTTCTTTATCAAACTGAGTAAGAGGATTGCAGCATTGTATACAATTAATAACCAAATATTTTTGTGCTTTTACATTATGATATGATTCAATCTCACTACTTTAAACAGATCTCCAACCACTCAAGATATAGTTTGAGCTGTAAATATAACAGAGCTAACCACATTACACAGTGCCTGTTCCTACTGTACATTGTAAATACACTAACAAATACATGGTCATATTCACATCTCTGTTAAAGATTTAGTGATTCAACACGGTCGCCTTTTCAGTTTGCTCATTAATGCTTCAATGTCATGTCCGCGTCTAATGAATAGAAAGGAACATTATCAGAATAGGTATAAAATATAAGCCCAGGGCTAACAGGACAGAGTATAGTGGCACTAATGCTAATGAGCCCTGATTGTGAGTTTTGGTTATTAGGCTATTAAGCCCATATCTAAATTAATGTTGATGTCTCACAAACATACATTTCAGCAGATTTATTTCATTAATTCAGACATAATGTGGTTAATCAAATGAGTGTTGCATCTCGAAAATTATTTTCATTATCAGTTTTGACTCATGAAGATTTGCAAATTTTCCACTGTTGAAAAGCTGCATTCTGACCTCAAAATAAAAATGACATTAAAGCATAGCTAATTTTTATAAGAACAAATAATTAACAGTTTATACAGAATAATCGAATATCCTTTGGAAAGACTTTTCCTGGGGTTGTTTTCCAAAGCAAGGCAAGAACTTAACAGTCCAAACAGTTCCTCAGGCAGCTCATAACCCTATCAGATGTTGTGTTTGAAGCTACAGCGGAATATGGCACAAAGACGCTAGCCTGGAAATGATGCTGTGCGATACTATCATACAAATGTTTAATGTGTTCATACCAAATTCTTCAATTTTCTTTTAATTGACATGGTAATCCATTTATTTAAAGCAGATTAATACCTCCATTGATATAGCGGACAAAGGAATTTAATATGGTTACAATTGTGTATCCAAAAATTTGTGCATGTGTGTGCTGGAACTGCTATTTATAAAAAAATACAGCCTGTTGTTGCAAAGAATACAATGAAGATTTTTTTTGCTAGATCGTAAGCCATAAACAATGAATGGAACAGTCAATACTTGATACAATTACGCCAGTTAATAACATCGATTGTCCTATACTAGATTCTGCTTCATGCTGACCAACTAACTGGTCCAGTACTAGGAAAATGGATAACATTGACTATTGCTTTAGAATACAATTTCCTCCTGACCCGTCACATGAGCTTGTCAGGTTTTTACTGTATATCTGTGACTGGTACTCTGTGTGTTTGTGCGCATATTCTCATCTTAATTAAACTATTTAAGTTAAATTTTGTTATGTCAAAGATTTTATTTATTTTAAAGATCAATTGTGGACAATTCATGAGAATACAGAATAACACTAAATTAATTAATTTTATTTTCTGATTTGAAGCCTGTGGCCTAGAAATTCGAGTGTACCCAAAGAGTCGAGGGCACTGGGTCCCACAGGAAACAATCCCTGCGCCTCAATGAATAGGCCCAAGGAGCACATAATATTCAGCCTCATTATCATCAAGCCGGTGAGTTATGGAAACCTAATGGGCATCCCCAGGCAGCCCGCTGGAGATGAGGACTCAAAGTTCAGGTCACCGTGGCACCAGCAGTGGTCCTCAGATAAGAGTTTAAAAGGGAGTAATCTGGAGCGAAGGTAGCAGTGATCAGGAGGGAGGGACTCGATGATCAAGAGGGTGGGTAACAGAGATAGTGATGGAGGATTCCAGTGACCGGAAGGGTGGGTTTCAGTCAGCGGTGATTGGAGGGTAGAGGCTGGGATTGGGGAGGGTAGAGTTGTTTCAGGCGTGGGCCCAGGGGCCTATTTTTTTGCCTACACCAATATGGCAGCTGGTGCACTTCAGGCTTGTAAAGAGCATGCCCGCCATATTGGAGGCCTTGGCGCCAATTTAGGGCCTGAAAAATTGCGCCCCACAATTTCTAGGCCTGTGTATTTTCAAATAATGTTTCATAAGAACATAAGAAATAGGAACAGAAGTAGACCATTTGGCCCCTCGAGCCTGCTCCGCCATTTAATATTCATGGCTGATCTGATCATGGACTCAGCTCCACTTCCCTGCCCTCTCCCCATAACCCTTTATTCCCTTATCGCTAAAAAAATCTGTCTAGCTCCGCCTTAAATATATTCAATGACCCAGCCTCCACAGCTCTCAGTGGCAGAGAATTTCACAGGTTTACAACCCTCAGAGAGAAAATTCCACCTCACCTCAATTTTAAATGGGCGGCCCCTTATTCTGAGACGATGCCCCCTAGAATTTCCCCTATGAATGGAAATATCCTTTCTGCATCCACCTTGTTGAGCCCCCTTATTATCTTATATGTTTCGATAAGATCACCTCTCATTCTTTTGAACTCCAATGTGTACAGGCCCAACCTACTCAACCTATCTTCATAAGTCGGCCCCCTCATCTACGGAACCTTCTCTGAACAGCTACCAATGCAAGTATATCCTTCCTTAAATATGGAGACCAAAATTGTCCGCAATACTCTAGGTGTGGCCTCACCAATACCCTGTACAGTTGTAGCAGGACTTCTCTGCTTTTATACTGTTGGGGAGGATGACTCATTAGGGGAGGGCAGCAGCAGCCAAGTTCATGGCACCGTAGGTGGCTCTGCTGCAAAGGAGGGCAGGAAAAAGAGTGGGAGCGCGATAGTGATAGGGGATTCAATGGTGAGGGGAATAGATAGGCGTTTCTGCGGACGCAACCGAGACTCCAGGATGGTATGTTGCCTCCCTGGTGCAAGGGTCAAGGATGTCTCGGAGCGGGTGCAGGACATTCTGAAATGGGAGGGAGAACAGCAAGTTGTCGTGGTGCACATTGGTACCAACGACATAGGTAAAAAAAGGGATGAGGTCCTACGAAAAGAATTTAAGGAGCTAGGAGCTAAATTAAAAAGTAGGACCTCAAAAGTAGTAATCTCGGGATTGCTACCAGTGCCACGTGCTAGTCAGAGTAGGAATCGCAGGATAGCGCAGATGAATACATGGCTTAAGCAGTGGTGCAGCAGGGAGGGATTCAAATTCGTGGGGCATTGGAACCGGTTCTGGGGGAGGTGGGACCAGTACAAACCGGACGGTCTGCACCTGGGCAGATCCGGAACCAATGTCCTCGGGGGAGTGTTTGCTAGTGCTGTTGGGGAGGAGTTAAACTAATATTGCAGGGGGATGGGAACATATGCAGGGAGACAGAGGGAGACAAAAATGAGGCAAAAGCAAAAGACAGAAAGGAGATGAGGAAAAGTGGAGGGCAGAGAAACCCAAGGCAAAGAACAAAAAGGGCCACTGTACAGCAAAATTCTAGAAGGACAAAGGGTGTTAAAAAAGCAAGCCTGAAGGCTTTGTGTCTTAATGCAAGGAGTATCCGCAATAAGGTGGATGAATTAACTGTGCAAATAGATGTTAACAAATATGATGTGATTGGGATTACGGAGACGTGGCTCCAGGATGATCAGGGCTGGGAACTCAACATCCAGGGGTATTCAACACTCAGGAAGGATAGAATAAAAGGAAAAGGAGGTGGGGTAGCATTGCTGGTTAAAGAGGAGATTAATGCAATAGTTAGGAAAGACATTAGCTTGGATGATGTGGAATCTATATGGGTAGAGCTGCAGAACACGAAAGGGCAAAAATCGTTAGTGGGAGTTGTGTACAGACCTCCAAACAGTAGTAGTGATGTTGGGGAGGGCATCAAACAGGAAATTAGGAGTGCATGCAATAAAGGTGCAGCAGTTATAATGGGTGACTTTAATATGCACATAGATTGGGCTAGCCAAACTGGAAGCAATACGGTGGAGGAGAATTTCCTGGAATGCATAAGGGATGGTTTTCGAGACCAATATGTCTAGGAACCAACTAGGGGGGAGGCCATCTTAGATTGGGTGTTGTGTAATGAGAGAGGATTAATTAGCAATCTCATTGTGCGAGGCCCCTTGGGGAAGAGTGACCATAATATGGTGGAATTCTGCATTAGGATAGAGAATGAAACAGTTAATTCAGAGACCATGGTCCAGAACTTAAAGAAGGGTAACTTTGAAGGTATGAGGCATGAATTGGCTAAGATAGATTGGCTAATGATACTTAAGGGGTTGACTGTGGATGGGCAATGGCAGACATTTAGAGACCGCATGAATGAATTACAACAATTGTACATTCCTGTCTGGCGTAAAAATAAAAAAGGGAAGGTGGCTCAACCGTGGCTATCTAGGGAAATCAGGGATAGTATTAAAGCCAAGGAAATGGCATACAAATTGGCCAGAAATAGCAGCGAACCTGGGGACTGGGAGAAATTTAGAACTCAGCAGAGGAGGACAAAGGGTTTGATTAGGGCAGGGAAAATGGAGTACGAGAAGAAGCTTGCAGGGAACATTAAGGCGGATTGCAAAAGTTTCTATAGGTATGTAAAGAGTAAAAGGTTAGTAAAGACAAACGTAGGTCCCCTGCAGTCAGAATCAGGGGAAGTCATAACGGGGAACAAAGAAATGGCAGACCAATTGAACAAGTACTTTGGTTCAGTATTCACTAAGGAGGACACAAACAACCTTCCGGATATAAAAGTGGTCAGAGGGTCTATTAAGGAGGAGGAACTGAGGGAAATCTTTATTAGTCGGGAAATTGTGCTGGGGAAATTGATGGGATTGAAGGCCGATAAATCCCCAGGGCCTGATGGACTGCATCCCAGAGTACTTAAGGAGGTGGCCTTGGAAATAGCGGATGCATTGACAGTCATTTTCCAACATTCTATTGACTCTGGATCAGTTCCTATCGAGTGGAGGGTAGCCAATGTAACCCCACTTTTTAAAAAAGGAGGGAGAGAGAAAGCAGGGAATTATAGACCGGTCAGCCTGACCTCAGTAGTGGGTAAAATGATGGAATCAATTATTAAGGATGTCATAGCAGCGCATTTGGAAAATGGTGACATGATAGGTCCAAGTCAGCATGGATTTGTGAAAGGGAGATCATGCTTGACAAATCTTCTGGAATTTTTTGAGGATGTTTCCAATAAAGTGGACAAAGGAGTACCAGTTGATGTGGTATATTTGGACTTTCAGAAGGCTTTCGACAAGGTCCCACACAGGAAATTAATGTGCAAAGTTAAAGCACATGGGATTGGGGGTAGTGTGCTGACGTGGATTGAGAACTGGTTGTCAGACAGGAAGCAAAGAGTAAGAGTAAATGGGTACTTTTCGGAATGGCAGGCAGTGACTAGTGGGGTACCGCAGGGTTCTGTGCTGGGGCCCCAGCTGTTTACATTGTACATTAATGATTTAGACGAGGGGATTAAATGTAGTATCTCCAAATTTGCGGATGACACTAAGTTGGGTGGCAGTGTGAGCTGCGAGGAGGATGCTATGAGGCTACAGAGTGACTTGGATAGGTTAGGTGAGTGGGCAAATGCGTGTCAGATGAAGTATAATGTGGATAAATGTGAGGTTATCCACTTTGGTGGTAAAAACAGAGAGACAGACTATTATCTGAATGGTGACAGATTAGGAAAAGGGAAGGTGCAACGAGACCTGGGTGCCATGGTACATCAGTCATTGAAGGTTGGCATGCAGGTACAGCAGGCGGTTAAGAAAGCAAATGGCATGTTGGCCTTCATAGCGAGGGGATTTGAGTACAGGGGCAGGGAGGTGTTGCTACAGTTGTACAGGGCCTTGGTGAGGCCACACCTGGAGTATTGTGTGCAGTTTTGGTCTCCTAACTTGAGGAAGGACATTCTTGCTATTGAGGGAGTGCAGCGAAGATTCACCAGACTGATTCCCGGGATGGTGGGACTGACCTATCAAGAAAGACTGGATCAACTGGGCTTGTATTCACTGGAGTTCAGAAGAGTGAGAGGGGACCTCATAGAAACGTTTAAAATTCTGACGGGTTTGGACAGGTTGGATGCAGGAAGAATGTTCCCAATGTTGGGGAAGTCCAGAACCAGGGGTCACAGTCTAAGGATAAGGGGTAAGCCATTTAGGACCGAGATAAGGAGAAACTTCTTCACCCAGAGAGTGGTGAACCTGTGGAATTCTCTACCACAGGAAGTAGTTGAGGCCAATTCACTAAATATATTCAAAAGGGAGTTAGATGAAGTCCTTACTACTCGGGGGATCAAGGGGTATGGCGTGAAAGCAGGAAGTGGATACTGAAGTTTCATGTTCAGCCATGAACTCATTGAATGGCGGTGCAGGCTAGAAGGGCTGAATGGCCTGCTCCTGCACCTATTTTTCTATGTTTCTATGTTTCTATAGGTCTGGGCAAAAATACCAAGTCCGAACTCAGGCCTTTGGGGTAGAGTGCAGCCTTGAATCAAAAGCTTTAAAGAGGGCATTAAAAGACAATTCAATGATTTAATTTAATTATGCAATTGTGAAATAAGTATTTTTTGATTTATTTTGTTCATCCCCTTATCTTGGACATTAGAAATTTCAGTTACTGAGAGAAAAAAAATACCGGTAGATGAAAAAAAAGTCACAAAGCATTTTGAAAGATTGATTGGAGGTCAGTGGCCAGACTACATAATCTCAGGCTCATACACTAACCTTCAAATAGCATCCATTCAGTACCACAGCGTGACATCTTTAATACAGAAAATACCTATCAGAACACTACCTATAACAGTAGCATGTGCAGTTTCAATGAAACACGTGACCATATGTTAAATTTAATATACAACAGATGGCACAAAATGATTTGCCGCTCTCTATGAATACTAAACAAAAATTCAGTGAGGTGAATGGGGCTTTCTCCTTTCTTTTTTCTGAAAGGCATGTAAAGATTTCTAAGAATGGCAGTTATATAGCGCCTTTCACGCCTAACGGATGTCTCAAAGCGCTTTACAGCCAATGAACTACTTTTTGTTGTGTAGTCACTGTTGTAACGTGGGAAACACGGCAGCCAACTTGTGCACAGCAAGCTCCCACAAACAGCAATGTGATAACGACCAAATAATGTGTTTTTGTTATGTTGATAAATATTGGACCATGAATAACTCCCCTGTTCTTCTAAATAGTGCCATGGGATCTTTTACGTCCACCCGAGAGCAGATGGGCCCTCGGTTCAATGTTACATCCGAAAGACGACACCTCTGACATTGCAGCACTCCACTGGAGTGTCAGCCTAGATTTGTGCGCTCGAGAAGGGGGGGGGGGGAAATGAGAAGAGGGGATTCGGTGGGGGGGGGTGGGGGTGGGGGAGAAAGAGAAGAGGGGATTCGGGGGGGGGGTCAGGAACTCGGTGGGGTGGGGGCTGGGGAGGGGTAAAGAGGACGGAGAGCACAGTGGAGATGGCGGAAGAACATGGTCCAGGTCTAGAGGAAGGGTTGAGAGCGAGAACGTGATCCAGATTGGCATGCAGGTGCAGCAGGCGGTTAAGAAAGCAAATGGCATGTTGGCCTTCATAGCAAGGGGATTTGAGTACAGGGGCAGGGAGGTGTTGCTACAGTTGTACAGGGCATTGGTGAGGCCACACCTGGAGTATTGTGTACAGTTTTGGTCTCCTAACCTGAGGAAGGACATTCTTGCTATTGAGGGAGTGCAGCGAAGGTTCACCAGACTGATTCCCGGGATGGCGGGACTGACCTATCAAGAAAGACTGGATCAACTGGGCTTGTATTCACTGGAGTTCAGAAGAATGAGAGGGGACCTCATAGAAACATTTAAAATTCTGACGGGGTTAGACAGGTTAGATGCAGGAAGAATGTTCTCAATGTTGGGGAAGTCCAGAACCAGAGGTCACAGTCTAAGGATAAGGGGTAAGCCATTTAGGACCGAGATGCGGAGGAACTTCTTCACCCAGAGAGTGGTGAACCTGTGGAATTCTCTACCACAGAAAGTTGTTGAGGCCAATTCACTAAATATATTCAAAAAGGAGTTAGATGAGGTCCTTACTACTAGGGGGATCAAGGGGTATGGCGAGAAAGCAGGAATGGGGTACTGAAGTTGAATGTTCAGCCATGAACTCATTGAATGGCGGTGCAGGCTAGAAGGGCCGAATGGCCTACTCCTGCACCTATTTTTTATGTTTCTATGTTTCTATACTCCATCCCCATTTATAAAGGCCAACATTCCATTTGCCTTCCTGATTACTTGCTGTACCTGCATACTAACCTTTTGTGTTTCATGCACAAGGACTCTCAGGTCCCTCTGTACTGCAGCACTTTGCAATTTTTCTCCATTTAAATTATAATATGCTTTTCTATTTTTTCTGTCAAAGTGGATAACCTTACATTTTCCCACATTATACTCCATCTGCCAAATTTTTGCCCACTCATTTAGCCTGTCTATATCCCTTTGCAGATTTGTTTGTGTCCTCCTCACAATTTGCTTTCCCACCCATCTTTGTATCATCAGCAAACTTGGCTACATTACACTTGGTCCCTTCATACAAGTCATTAATATAGATTGTAAATAGTTGAGGACCCAGCATCGATCCCTGCGGCACCCCACTAGTTACTGTCTACCAACCTAAAAATGACCCATTTATCCCAACTCTCTGTTTTCTGTTTATTAGCCAATCCTCTATCCATGCTTATATATTACCCCTAACCCAAAAATGGGCGTTAGTTCCAGCGTGGGCGTTAAAAAAGGGTTTTCAGATTCTCGCCCATTCTCAAAACACTTATTTACATCTTTGAAAATGGGCGTTAACCCGAGCGATATGAAATGGGCGGTAGCGTTAAATTTTTCTGACCTTCTGGCGTAAAGTGTGGCCGTCCTTAGCAACGGCATGGCAACGCTCGATTCCCGCGATTCTGGAGGTCAAGGGTCACCATGACATGTGCAGAAGAGGAGACAGAGAGAGGGAGCTCAGAGGCACTGAACGCATGTGTGGCTGTGGTGTGTGCTTGTTTGGCTGTTGTGGGAGGCACGAGGGAGATTCACCAGCAGTAAAAAGCCCACTAAGCACCAAGAACATAGTTGGCACCGAGTTTTTGTCCAATAAATAACATATAAAATGGAAGGGATGGAGGAGGCCCTGGAGCTGGTAGCCAGGAACACTGGTGGCAGAGGGCTCCCAGTGGTCCCAGATCACCACACTGCACCCCAAGGTGATGCACCCCATTGCTAACCACACATGAGAGCCAGCACCAACATCTTGCTTCGGGCTTGGAGCACATTCCCACCTCAGGACCATCCTCTCCCATATCCTTCCAAGCAACGCTTCGGCTGTCACCATCCCCTCCCCCCCCCCCCCACCCCCAATGAAGCATTGCCTGAAGACCTCCTCGCCCAGGTGGTTTGGAGTCAGGAGGGGAAGGGAAAGGGGTAGAGGTGGGGAGGAGAAGTGGGGGGGGGGGGGCGGGGGAGCGGTGTGGGAAGCGTTGGTTTGTACAAAAATACTGATGATTCAGACTAATGTTTGGTTTAAATATTTTTTATTTAACAAAACCTTGCAGCACATTGGCTCAGATAGCTGTACCATTACACACTGGTGATTCCTTAACATCAAAAGGTATAATCACACTTAACTTCAATCAATGTAAACTTTAACGGTCACCAAGGTGATGCCCACCATTGATGTATGACCTGCACACCCAGTAGTGTGTCAGCCATAGAAATAACACCAACGTTCTTTCAGACAAAGCCATCATCGATGAGCTCCTGATGTAAGGCTCTTGCAGCTATCATGCCACCATGGGCCCTTTCATGCAATCTACAGGGAGGCGGGGGCATGGCTTCAGCATCAGCCTGATTGTCTGGCCCGATGTCAGCGTCCGCCTCCTCATCCTCCTCTTCCTCTCTCTGGTGAGGTGGACTTTCAGACTCATCAGGTAATTCTTGTCCCTTCCTGATAGCCAAGTTGAGTAGCATGGAGCACAACACCACAAATTGAGCTACCTGCTCAGTGTAGTATTGGAGCTCACCTCCTGAGTGGTCCAGGCATCTGAAGCGCTGCTTCATCACTCCAATGGTTTTCTCCACGATATTGTGAGTTGCTCTGTGACTCTCGTTGTATTGCCTCTCGGCCTCGGTGTGGGTGGCATGCAGGGGTGTCATCAGCCAGGTGGCGAGGCCATATCCTTTGTCGCCAAGCATCCAGCATTGACCTTGTGGCTCATTGTTAAACAAGTCAGTTACAGTGCTCTCAGGCAGGATGTGCGCATTATGGATGCTGCCCGGAAATTGAGCATTCACTGCCAGTATAATTTGCTGGTGGTCAACAACCAGCGGGACATTCAGGGAGTGGAATCACTTGCAGTTCCTGAAAACCTCAGCATCCTGAAAAGGTGCTCGCATCGCGATGTGCGTGCAATCTATTGCTCCCTGCACCTTAGGGAAGTTTGCAATTCTGGAGAAACCTAGAGCCCTCTCACTCTGTGCCTCCCTGGTCATAGGGAAGCTGATCAAGTCTTTCCTGCGTGTGTACAGGGCTTCAGTGACCTGTCCAATGCAGCGATGTGTGGCATGCTGAAAAAGTCCCCAAATGTCGGCAGCTGTGGCAAAAAGTACCCGAGGCATAGAACGACAGTGCCTCGGTGACTTTGACCTCGGCAGACAGCGCAGTTCTGATGGTGCTGGCAGGCTGCAGGTCTGCCCTTATCAGCTGGCATATCTCAGTGATAACCTCTTTGTGGAAGCACAGTCTCTGAAGGAAGATGGTGTCAAGCAAGTTGAGGTAAGAATGCTTCTCCTTGTACTTGTGGGGGGTATAACGTCTAGTCCTCCTCATCTGTCTGACACTTCGTTCATTGGGCAAATAATCAGTACAGTGTTCCTTCGGCGATGTCACGTATTTGGTCACCAAGAGAGGGTGAGAAAGAACAGGCCCCATTGCAGTAGCTCTCTGTCTGCCACCGATTGCACACAAATGAGGAATGTCCCGACGAGCATACCTCTTAAATTCCAATCGGTCACAGTGTGGTCGAGATGTTTTCAGAGATGTTCACATCAACTCCAATGACCTGCAGGGTACATCCTAACTCTGCTGAGGTTGAAGCACAGCAACCTTTTAAAGGACTGTGATCTACAACATGGCATCCATAACGTTGTGATTTGTTCCGGTTAGTTTCACTTTTTGTGGGCGTTTTTTTGAGCGAGCAATATTGTGGGCGATATGTGTGCAAGGTGGTGAAATTGCCGGTGGGCGATCTCCATGGCCGCTAGTTTGGGTAAATATGCTCTTTACGACAAAAAACAGTCACCGGGCGTTAATATTGAATCTCGGCATTAATTCCATGAGGAAAGTAACACTGGGCAATAATATGGGCGCTGAATTTGCCCATTCTGCTGATACCGCCCCAAAATAGTGGGCGGGCAGTAATATTTTTTTCTCGCCGTTAAGCACATTGGGAAAATAACGCTTGGCGATAAGTCTCCTAAAAAAGCCCGTCAGTTTCCATTTTGTGTCAAAATGGGCGATATCTGGGCGTTATAAGTTATTTCAGTGGTAAAATGGGCATTAAGTGGGCATTAAGCAGGCAAAAAAAGCGAAGGTTCTAGCCCGTGAACTTTTATCTTGTGCAGTAATCTTTTATGTGGCACCTTATCGAATGTCTTCTGGAAATTCAAATACATTACATCCACTGGTTCCCTCTTATCCACCCTGCTTGCTACATCCTCAAAGAACTCCAGCAAATTTGTCAAACATGATTTCCCTTTCATAAACCATGCTGACTCTGCTTGATTGAATTATGCTTTTCCAAATGTCTCGCTACTGCTTCCTTAATAATGGACTCCAGCTTTTTCCCAACGACATGTTGAATTGCTTTTAAAACTGTGCATTGAACAATGAGTTTGAAATACAATCTCAAGGCATAATATCATCAACGGTCCTTGTAGTATCAAGTATCCCTAGGTGCTGCAGTAAAATGTTTTCATATGGAAATGTTCTAACTAAAATAGCAAATATTCAGATCAAATATTCATAGCAACAAACAGCAAAGCTAACACTTTAACTTGTGTCCTGATAGATAAGATTTACTACAGGTCAAAGTTAGCAGAAGCAAAGTTATCCTGTGGAACAGGTTGTCAGTTCATGTAGTCAACGCCAATTCTCTGAATTCCTTCAAGCTAGAGCTGGACTCATTTCTGGCTGGGACACAGATCACCTTGTACAAACTGTAGATATCATATGACATTAACCATGGCCAGAGTGGACTCCTGAACTAGTTTCAAATGGCTAAGGGGTTCGGAAAAGAATTTTCCCTCAATTGGATTGGGTTTTTATCTTTTTTTCTCCTCTTCCAAGAGATTACAAGGCTTTTCGGGTGGGGTGGGGTGTGTTTATATTGTGATGCACAAGGCATTGCAGTTGTGTGGGACAGGCTGAGTGGACCAGAGGGACTTTCCCTGTCTGTCATTGGTCGTGTGTTCATAATACCAAAAATATTACACAGGCTCCTGAATTGTCTTGTTAGAAATCCATCCATGTTTTCTTCTCCTGTGGATTTTAATGTTGCTATATTGTGAAGAGAAGATTGGGATTTGTCACTTTGGTCTTCAGGACTCTAGTAAAAAAGAAAAGAATTCGTAAGCTGGGTCTTGGCACTTTCAAGTATTTTGCAATACATTTTAGATAAAAAATCAAAGGAGAATTGCCGAAACTTCTCGTCACATTCAAACAGAAGAAAGAAATATATATTGTATTGTTATTTTTATTCATGTTATTGCATAATAAATATATCCTTAGTGAATAATCTTTTCCACACCTGGATTTCCTGTAACACTCAGCACAGGATGGTTTTATTAGGCACTGATAGCACTAGTTGCAGGCAAAACTACAACCTATTGCTGTGGTTTACCTCTGATAAAAAATGATAATTATATGGCCCTAGAAAGTACAGCAAATTGAGAATACTTAGGAAGGTAGGAATGTAGTGGACCAACACTTCTTCAGCTGAACATGTCAACATGGCGAGGAAATGGCTTCAGTTAAGCTAGGAATTTTACTAAATAAATGACAAAAGTTTCTCTTCAGTTATGCACAACATATGGATGCACGCTAACTCATAAGAATATAAGAAAATGCAGAAGCCTAGAAATGACTGTTGGCCTTGTTATTGTACAGTTCCTGAATACGTTTGACTCAAATTCCTCTCAGCTATTTTAATAGAGGTATTTATTTTAAATAAAACTAATGCCTCCATTAAAATAACAGAGAGGGGAATTTGATACGAGTATACTAAGAGTTCATATGATAACACCAATATTAATTCCTAGCCTGGAATGAGAAAAGCCCTTTCAGCGTCATCAAGCCTGTCCCAACACGACCACATCCGCTCCTATCACGGATTCTGCCACACTTACTTGATTTCCTGACTAAGGTTCTATCCTCGCGCCCCTGCCCCACAAAACATGTCAGGGTCAAATTTTTTCTGCAGTTCAGCTGGTAAACTGTAACCGGGGCAGGTGAGAGAGTGAAATCAGGCAGAGGAGCCATTCTGCTGACTCCCTGCCATCTGACACCACTTTCCAATTTCCCACTGGTAGTGATGTCACATCTACACTACATTCACCCAAATATGGGCAGGCATTTTTGTAATTATATCGAGAGACAGGAAATACTTCATACAGCATATTGCCATCATTTGTGCTTTAGCAATGTGGAATGGTAGGGACACCGTTGCTAGGAGTGCTAGGTTACACGGGCTGCGGGGGTTGGGGAGGTGGTGGGATGCGTTGCTGGTTTCAGAATCAAAGGTAATTTTACCTTGTGCCATTAATCACAGAGCGTTCAATCACACCAGATAAAGTGGAAGATTTTTTTTTTAATTATTTAATTTTTTTAAACTGCAGCTGTTGCTGCCAACCAGCACCACACTGGAACTAGCACTGCATTCACATGTGCCTCCTCCCACCTGATGCTGGCTTCTCAGCCACGGGGCAAATGACACCGGGGAACTGTCACATTTATTGCAATTCTCCCAATCTCTGGAAATTGGCCAGAGACAGGAGCGGGGGCAGGGGGCAGGGGAAATTCCCCAACAAACATAATGTAATATTTGGCAGAGCTTTCACTGGTGTAAGTGCAGATGGCAGATTTGTAGCAGAAACTGTACACGTTTATGATATTAATAACAACTTGCCTTTATATAGTGTCTTCATCATAACTAAACAATGCAAGATGCTTCACAGGAACGTTATCAAATAAAATTTGACACCGAGCCACATAGTGGGACAGGCGACCAAAAGCTTGGTCAAAGAGGTCGGATTCAAGGAGTATCTTAAGGAAGGAAAGAGAGGTAGAGAGGTTTAGGGAGGAAATTTCAGACCTTAGGGTCTAGGTAACTGAAAGCATGACCGATAATGGTGGAGCGATGAAAATTGGGGATGCACAAGAGGCTAGAGGCTAGAACCTCCACTTTTGAGCTTATCGCCCAAAAATGGGCGTTATTTCTGCCGCGGATGGTAAAAAAGGGTTTTCAGATCGCCGGCTTCTCACCCATTCTCAAAACACCTAGTTTATATTTTTGAAAATTGGCCCGACCGTGAGCGATATCAAATGGGCGGTAGGGTTAAATTTTTCTGATCTTCTGCCGTAAAGTGTGGCCATCCTTAGCAACGGTATGGCAATGCTTGATTCCCGTGATTCAAGAGGTTAAGGGTCACCATGACAAGTGCAGAAGAGGAGACAGAAAGAGAGAGAGTTCAGAGGGACTGAAGGCGTGACTGGGTGTGGTGTGGCTACTTTGGGAGCAAGGCGGGAGACTTTAGAGCTTCACAGCAAGTAGGCAAACAAAAAGTAGCTGTTAACAGCCATATATTTGACCAAATTTGCCCTATAATGGAGGGAGAGGAGGGGGCATCACAGCACGCTGTGGAGACTGACACTGGAAAGAGCAGTGAGGTGGGAGAGGAGCACATTGGAGGCTGCAAAAGAGCCAGGAAGTTCTCGGACGAGGCAAATGCCTACCGCCTGCAGGTGGTCGAGCCACGCTGGGGTGATTTGACACTGGGAGGGCATAGGAAGCCCACCCCAAAGGCCTAACAGAGGATATGGACCGAGATAGCAGAGGTGATCTTGTCGGCGACCAATGAGGTGCGTGAGGGCAACCAATGCCGCAAACGATGAACGACCTTGTGGGATCTGCAAGAGTAAGTATTACATTGATTTACATGTACTTATGTATTTATATAATTTGATTTGTAACAGTCATGAGTGACTACCAGTAGATGTGAGGTCTTGCACTTTTACCGGGAATGTTTTACTCAAAGCCTGCAGTCATGGTGTACGTCTTTAGGTAAAGAATGATAATCATAATAATCATGATTACATCTGTCGGTTATGTGTTGTATCAATGTCTGTGACAGTATCTAGCAATGATATCATGCAATGATATCATGCCATGTCACTCTGTCACCTTTTACAGAAGAAGCTATCGATGATGCGGTCCATGCAGAGGCAAACGGGTGGGGGGCCACCAGTCCCCAGCGACATCACAGAGATGGAAGAGTTAATGCTAGCACTCGTGTCGAAGCACCCCCAGTGTAAAGCTTACACCATTGCGTGATGTAAAGTCAATAGATGCCACACCAACTCATATTCAACCAATCATATAAGATAGAAATAATGCTGGCCTAATGAAAATCATTGCAATCACAATGTGTTGAAGGTCATGAAATGTGATGTCTGCGATCATTTTGAGAGCGGTGGTGCTTTTGTCGTGCAAACGCTGTGTGTAGCGCTGGACTCACCTTGTCACCCTAGCACCCCCTTCTCCTCTAGCAACCTCATTTGTGTCTTGCAGCTCAGCCACAAGCGCGGCCCCAGGCAAGGCCACAGAGGCCAGAAGGTGGGGGCGCGGGGCAGGAGTCGGCGGACGATCCTACTACATCTAGTGTTGAGGAGCTCCGATTGTCTCCCGTCAATTCGCTGGGTCTGTTCTCGAGGGGTGAGAGCGCGGACTTCGAAGAACCTGCATCGCCACGCTCTAGAACTCATTCCACCCCAAGGCCATCTATTGGTCCTCCGGTCATTCCCACCTCCACTCTGGAGGTACCGGCCCCAAGCACCTCTCCACAGGGCACCCCATTTGTCGCCAGGATGGCGCCGATCCCACGGAGGCCTCATGGATGCGACAGGTCTGTTCCACGAGCACGACATGACAGCGGAGAGATGGTTCAGTTGTCCAGGGTTGACATTGGTGACCAGTTCATCGAAGCTTTGGGGAGCATATCCCGACACCTGGTCACCAAGTCCGAGTTCATTCCACGTGTAGCAGAGTCCCTAGATGCGATAGCCAGGAACACTGCTGCCACAGCCCTCCCAGTGGTCCCAGAGTGCGGCACTCCACCCCCTAGGATCCGCACCACCACTGTGAATGACAGATGCGAGTAAGGACCAAGATCCTGCTTCTGCATCAGAGAATGTTGCACCCTCGGCACCCTCTGCTCTTGTACCCGTTCAACTGATGCATCTGCCTTCATCCCCCCCAATGAGGCATTGCCTGAGGAGCTCCTCGGCCAGGCGCTGTGGAGTGAGGAGGGGAAGGGATAGAGGTGGGGAGAAGAAAGAGAGGGGGGAAGGAAAGTGAGGTGCATGTACGCAGGTGATGGCTGTGTTATATCTCCATCTGGGTGTATGCAATTTGTTGCAATGTATAGGGGCTGGGAACCAAGCTCCTGCTTTGCCTTTGTATTCTGTGTTGCTGGACATGTTGACCATATGATTTATGTCAATGGTGGAAAAAGTGGGATGTGGGCGGAGGTTGGTTGTTATTGGCTGTGTTACTTACGATTTCAGACCAATGTTGGTTTTACCTTTGTTCTTGAACATAACCTTGCTGCGCATTGTCTTAGATAGCTGGACCGTTATACACTGGTGATTCCTTACCGTGAAAGGGTTAAATACAACTTAACATCAATCAACGCAAACTTTAACTGGCACCAAGGTGATGGGCACTATTGATGCCTGAGCTGCACACACACAGCAGTGTGTCAGCATTGTCACTCACATCAGCGCTCTTTCAGGCAAATCTTTCCGATATTAGTTCCTCACATAAGAGTGGGATTTAACAAATGCCATCCACACCACTGGCGAGTGTCCTGGTTAGTTCCACTTTTTGTGGGCGGGTTTTTGAACGGGTGATATTCTGGGCAATATGTGTGCGAGGTGGTGAAATTGACGCTGGACGATCTCCATGGCCGCTAGTTTGGGTAAATATGCTCTTTACGACAAAAAACAGTCGGCAGACGTTATTATTGAATCTCGGCATTAAGTCCATGAGGAAAGTAACGCTGGGCGATAACATGGCCGTTGAAATCACCCATTCTGCTGAATCCGCCCAAAAAAAGTGGGCGAGCGGTAATATATTTTTCTTGACATTAAGCACATGGGGAAAATAACGCTCGGCGATAAGTCTCCTAAAAAAACCCGTCAGTTTCCATTTTGTGCCAAAATGGCCGATATCGGGGTGTTATACATCATTTCAGTGGTTAAATGGGCGTTAATTGGGCATTAAGCAGGCAAAACAAGTGGAGGTTCTAGCCCATAGTATTATAAGGGATAACTCAAGTGTTTTAGTCAGCCAAGGGTTTTAAAACCGATATAAATGAAATATGGGTCGCTATTGGCAGAACTTAGCATTAGTTTGCCAACTCAGTATGTTATGAAGTAATAAGCTGTGGGTTTGTGCCCATGAATCTCTGTAGACTAAGTATCTGCTATTTTCACCTTCCGGAAAAATACACCATCCAGAATTGTAATAATGAAAGAGCATGTGGAAAAGAACAATGATTATGAGCAGGGCTATCAATGGTACCTCCTGAAGGTGCAGAAACTCCCAACTTAGGGTTGTGTCATGTTTGATGAACCCCAGAGGAAATGCAAGCAAAAGGGAAGAGCACAGTACCCCTTGCTTTCTCTAATACTGGCAAATATATTCCTTATTAGCAGTCAGTCATGAGGGATCTGGGTGACTGCATTAACTCTGCAGGGACCTCCCTTCGTGCAGCTCACACCTATGGTTTTACTGGAGGCTGACCTTCAGCCCCAATTAGAACCGGCCCTTTTTGAGGCACTTCCTGCAGTAGCACTGCAAAGTCTTCAGCATCAAGGGGAACAGTGTTGCCTATATGGCTGTGTCATTATGAACAATGAGTCCACAGGTTTTCTGCCAACCTGCAATCTGCAATGTTATGGCAAGCTGAGGCCTTTTAAAAGCTGCTGCTTTGTCAGTTTTTACACTCTCCAACTATGTGTGTGAGAGTCCAAGCTCTCTGGAAAAGCTGTTTCTGTACCAGTAGCCTATTCAAATTAGGGGAAGGGATTCATAAGAACATAAGAAATAGGAGCAGGAGTAGGCCATTTGACCCCTCGAGCCTGCTCTGCCATTTACTAAGATCATGGCTGATCTGATCATGGACTTAGTTCCACTTCCCTCCCACTTCCCATAACCCTTTATTCTCTTATCGCTCAAAAATTCCTATTGGAAAATTCATCATGGCCCATCCTTTGAACTGTTGGTACAACTGAGCTTTCACCCTGGACCACTTCAACCTTATTTTTGTTGTTTCACAAAATCAGAGTTTTTACACACTTGCTGCTCAGCCATTGCCAGTGTAAAGTCAATTTGCTTCAAATTATGCTCAGTTTTCAGCTGTTGTCCAAGTCCAAGAGGGTCATGAATCTTTGGAATTCTCTACCCCAGAGAGCTGTGGAGGCTGAGTCTTTGAATATATTTAAGCGGGAGATAGACAGATTTTTGAATGATAAGGGAGTCAAGGGTTATGGGGAACGGGCGGGGAAGTGGAGTTGAGACCAGGATCAGATCATATTGAATGGCGGAGCAGGCTCGAGGGGCCAAATAGCCTACTCCTGCTCCTATTTCTTATGTTCTTATGTTATGTACCACTGGCAATTGGATTGCCAATGCCCAGTTCATTTCATTCAGGACCCTTAGATCTCATGGATAGATTTTTATCCCATCCAGTGGGATGGAATCAACCACAGGACCCAAAGGTGAAAGTCAGTGTACTAGCAGCTGTATTTCCATCATATTATAATGAACTAACCTGTTGCTCTTTGTCTTAGTTCAAGATATACGCATATTGGTCGATACTGATCTGTCTGTTCTAAGTCCTGTCCAGATTTTTTGATCTCTTCATTATTTCTACCCATTTAGAAAGGGATGAAGTAGAGTTAGCTGCATCAAGTGTAAGGAGTTTATTGGATTCACCCCTAACACACTTCTGTACAAGCTCCTTTGAATTACCATAGGAATTGTATTCTGCTTTTTCCCCTTTTGTTTAGGTCAGGGGTAGAAGTAGTTATTGCTGCTGTAAAAGTCACATATGAATGGACACATCCACGAATGGGCTTAGCATTTAGTCGAGAGGGACTGGTAGTCGGAATGTATAGGAATCTGATCTGAGCTGCAGTCATGGCTTATAACTACCTACCTTTGATAAATGTAATGTTCCTCAACATTTATGCATGACTGATTTATGTCTTTAATGGCTCATTTTTGTGACAGTATGATGAATATAATTTCACCTTATTCATCACACTGAAGTCAGACTTCTAGAGTTGGGCTCATTTCTAACCAGTACAGAGCTGCACAGTGTAATTCAGAGGTTTGGACTGAATAATGTGTGGGTGCACTTTACAACTGGATCCAATCAAAAGTGTAACATATAAATTAGAGCATAAAATCTATCTATCCACCTTGGTAGAAATGTTCACTACCACAACATTGTTACCATAGAAATGAGCCAGAGAATCAGTCTTGCCACATTTGTCATGTCCGGCCTTCAACTGCACCTGTGGCAATCAAGAATGGTCAGCCTACAGATGAAACTTCAAATATTTCACTCTGCCAAACTATTCACACTGCTGAATGGTACTGAAATAGGAACTCTGGTTAGAGTGCAACTATCCCAACTATTACCCTTCAATATCTGATGTCAATGCCACTCAATGCCACTCAAGTGCCTATCAATTGTCAACAGCACATCACTGTCTATCAACAGACAAAAGCGAGTCCATTTAATGGCTCAATAAAATGAGTCGTGCACCTTTAACAACTCAAAGTACTTCGCAAGTGGCAAAAAAGGAGGTATTAAGAGGGGTGACCAAAAGCTTGGTCAAAGAAGTGGATTTTAAGGAAGGTTTTAAAAGAGGAGAGGGAGGTGGAGCGGTTTCGGAATTCCAAAACATGTTGTACATCTCATTAAACCTGCCTGACATAAATTTCCTGTGCTGAGTAAATAATTCAATTCTTGCACTTCAATGTGAAAAGGGTTGAGTTTAGTAAAACGGTTATGTCCCTGGCAGAGATACACAGACGTGACCATTGCATTTTAATTAATACTCAGTTCCAGTTCACTACAAACTCCTATTTAGTGTAAAAATAATAAGACTACTTGTTTTATTGAATTAAATGGGCAGCTTATCCAACTGCTACACATTGTTGATAATTCACCCCTGGGAGAATAAAATGAGTTGACAACCTTGTCTGATGTAATTTTAAACATATTTGCTTTGAAGCTGTACACTAGTTATGCTTCATACCAGATCGGTCTTTAAATGAAGCAGTAAACCCATGTAAAACAGGTTAATATACCCAAAGCCATTATTTAGATAATATACCAAGGGATGGAAGTTCATCTGGACTGTGCTTGATGTTAGTGTGGGTCAGACACAGGACTGTAACACTGTAGCCCCCACTCACTGACCCGCACTACCCATGGGTGTGGTTCCATGCTGACAGGAGAGCATTGGGAAATTTCCTGGACTCATGTAATCTCCTGGGAGAGGCAAAAAAAATTCAAAATCCCAGGCCATTTGGGGAAAAAAATCTTGAAAATTCCTTACGACCGCTTTAGACGATCAGAACTAATCCATGAGATCACATAGACCCTAATTTATATTGCAAAATATCTACCTCTTGTTCGAGCTGACCTCTTTCCCAGCCAAAAACAGGGCAAGGTCCAGTTCAAGAAAGAATACAGCAAATCAGCATTCACCGCATGAACCGGCAACCTGTTCCACTATTCTCTGGGAAAAGAACGAACTAACATCTAACCTAGTTCTGCCCTTACATAACTTGTATCTGTGACTCCTGGTCCTCCCTAACCTATTCAGTTGAAGTAATTGGTCCTCATAAACATAATCTAGTCCCTTCATTATTTTAAAAACCGCGATCAAATCGTCCCTGCATCTACACTTTTCTGAAGTATACAGTCCCAGCTCTTTGAGCCTCATGGGTACTAGGGTGTTTTAAACTGGGAATGCATTTTATACTCCTCCTCTCCAGTGCCTTTTCAGTGCCTCAATATTTCCCAACATGTGAGAAGAGCAAAATTAGATCCAATATTCTAACTGAAACTTAACTAAGATCGTGTGCGAGGACAAAATGGAATTCTTTGTTTTATAATTGTTCTGTGAATATAACCTGGAATCCTGTTTGCTTTAGTTATAGTTTTAGGGCATTGGTCATGAACTTTTAGAGAGTGATGCACCAAAGCACCCAGATTTCTTTCTTTCACCGCTGGTTTCATTCTGTTCATATACAATGACAAGGTATGTAATGGCTTAATTACCATTTCTAAGACTGGCTCCTAAATGAATTCAAGAGCACTGTTAAACAATAAACATAATTCTGATTATGGCACAGCAAAATCAGCTCTTGTCTTGCTCAACTTCTCATTTACCTTGAAACAAGAATTATTGCCCTTTGAACTCCAATATAGTTCTAGCAATTACTTTCGAAAGGACTCTGGTACTGTTTCAAACTCTCTACTTTTAACCTCTTGGGTATTAAAATACTTCTGTTAACTGCTGTAATAGTTTATAACATACATAAAAAAGGTGACAAGACAGACCTGGGTAACTATAGGCCCATCAGTTTAACATCAGTAATAGGTAAGATGCTTACAGGAAACATAAGGGATGCTATATAGGTATACTGGGATAGGGAGGGACATATTAGGGACACCCAACATGGCTTCATAAAAAAAGAGGTCATGTCTCACAAATCTAATTGTATTTTTTGAAAAAGTTACAAAATTGGTGGATGAGGGAAGGCCAGTAGATATCGCCTACTTAAATTTCCAGAAAGCTTTTGACAAGGTACCACATAAGCTGGAGAAATACCACCAACGCAGTCTCCGCAAGATCCTGCAAATTCCCTGGGAGGATAGATGCACCAATGTTAGCATCCTCGATCAGGCCAACATCCCCAGAAACGAAGCACTGACCACATTTGACCAGCTCTGTTGGGTGGGCCACATCGTCCGCAAGCCTGACACAAGACTCCCAAAGCAAGCGTTCTACTCGGAACTTCTACACGGCAAGCGATTCCCAGGTGGGCAGAGGAAACATTTCAAGGACACCCTCAAAGCCTCCTTGATAAAGTGTGACATCCCCACTGACACCTGGGAATCCCCAGCCAAAGACCACCCTAAGTGGAGGAAGAGCATCTGGAAGGGCGCTGAGCACCTCGAGTCTCATCGCCGAGAGTAAGCAGAAACCAAGCGCAGACAGCAGAAGGAGCATGCATCAACCCAAACTCCCCACCCACCCTTGGAGATAGAAAGAGATTTGGGCATTCTAGTGCATACATCCTTAAAAGCCATGCTAGAGCAAATAGGGTGTTGGGGAGTATCCATAGGAGAATTGAGTGTAAGACGAGGCATACTGTTTTGTCCTTGTACAAGACCTTAGTCAGGCTGCACTTGGAATACTGTGTTCAGTTTTGATCTCCTCACATGGTGGGTGATATTGAGGCTCTGGAAAGGGTGCAGAAGAGGGCCACTAGACCAATTCCAAGTCGAAAGCATCTTAGTTATCAAGATAGGCTAAAAGAGTTGGCAGTCTATACCTTAGAGCAGCTTAGACTTAGGGGGATCTGATTGAGGTTTATAAGATAATGAAGGGACTAGACGGTGTTCCAGCTGAGTTTATTTCAATTAAATAGGTTCGGCAAGACCAGGGGTCACAAATTTAATTTGTACAGTGCTAGATCTATGTTAGATGTCAGGAGGTGGTTCTTTTCCCAGAGAACTACCTCCCAGGGAAATCATGTTTGGCAAATTTGCTGGAGTTCTTTGAGGATGTAACGAGCAGGATGGATAAGGAGGAACCAGTGGATGTGGTGTATTTGGATTTCCAGAAGGCATTCGATAAGGAGCCACATATAAGGTTACTGCACAAGATAAAAGTTCATGGGTTTGGAGGCAATATATTAGCATAGATAGAGGATTGGCTAACTAACAGAAAACAGAGAGTCGGGATAAATGGGTCATTTTCCAGTTGGCAAGCAGTAAATAGTGGGGTGCCGCAGGGATCGGTGCTGGGTCCTCAACTATTTACAAACTATATTAATGACTTCGATGAAGGGACTGAGTGTAATGCAGCCAAGTTTGCTGATGATACAAAGATGGGTGGGAAAGCAAATTGTGAGGACACAAAAAATCTGCAAAGGGATATAGACTGACTAAGTGAGTGGGCAAACATTTGGCAGATAGACCATAATATGCAAAAATATGGGAAAATGTGAGGTTATCCACTTTGGCAGAAAAAATAGAAAAGCTAATTATAATTTAAATGGAGAACAATTGCAAAGTGCTGCAGCACAGAGGGACCTGGGAGTCCTTGTGCATGAAACACAAAAGGATAGTATGCAGGTACAGCAAGTGATCAGGAAGGCAAATGGAATGTTGGCCTTTATTGCAAGGGGGATAGAGTATAAAAAGCAGAGAAGTCCTGCTACAACTGTACAGGGTATTGTGAGGCCACACCTAGAGTACTGCATACAGTTTTCGTCTCCGTATTTAAGGAAGGATATACTTGCATTGGAGGCTGTTCAGAGAAGGTTCACTAGGTTGATTCCGGAGATGAGGAAGTTGACTTATGAAGATAGGTTAAGTAGGTTGTGTCTATACATATTGGAGTTCAGAAGAATGAGAGGTGACCTTATCGAAACATATAAGATAATGAGGGGGCTCAACAAGTTGGATGCAGCGAGGATATTTCCACTCATAGGGGAAACTAAAACTAGGGGACATAGTCTCAGAATAAGGGGTTGCCCGTTTAAAACTGAGATGAGGAGGAATTTCTTCTCTCAGAGGGTTGTAAATCTGTGGAATTCTCTGCCCCAGAGAGCTACGGAGGCTGAGTCATTGAATATATTTAAAGCGGAGATAGACAGATTTTTGAGTGATAAGAGAATAAAGGATTATGGGGCGCGGGCAGGGAAGTGGAATTGAGTCCATGATCAGATCAGCCATGAAATTATTAAATAGCGGAGCCAGGTGGCCTACTCCTGCTCTGCTTTCTTATGTTCTTAGAATAGTAGACCTCTGGAACAAGCTGCCATTTCGTGTGGTGGATGCAGACTCACTGAATTCCTTCAAGCAAAAGCTGTATTTGTTTCTGGCTGCAGCGGAGATCACCTCTTGCAGAAGGTCGGCACTGGTGGGAATTTAAGACCAGAGTAATCTCCTAGAAACATAGAAAAAAGGTTCAAGAGTAGGCCATTTAGCCCTTTGAGCCTGCACCACCATTCAATATGATTGTGGCTGATCATGCAATGTTAGTACCCCATTCCTGCTTTCTTTCCATACCCTTTGATCCCTTTAGCCATAAGGGCCACATCTAACTCCCTTTCGAATATATCTAATGAACTTGCCTCAGCAACTTTCTGTGGTAGAGAATTCCACAGGTTCACAATTCTCTGAGTGAAGAAGTTTCTCCTCATCTCGGTCCTAAATGGCTTATCCCTTATCCTTAGACTGTGACCCCTGGTTCTGGACTTCCCCAACATCAAGAACATTCTTCCTGCATCTAACCGATCCAATCCCGTCAGAATGTTATCTGTTGCTATGTCTCATTCTTCTAAATTCCAGTGAATATAAGCCTAGTCGATCCAGTCTTTCTACATATGTCAGTCCTGCCATCCCGGGAATCAGTCTGGTGATCCTTCGCTGCACAGCCTCAATCGCAAAAATGTCCTTCCTCAGATTAGCAGACCAAAACTGTACACAATATTCAAGGTGTGGCCTCACTAAGGCCCTGTTCAACTGCAGTAAGACCTCCCTGCTCCTATACTCAAATCCTCTCACCATGAAGGCCAACATGCCATTTGCCTTCTTCACCGCCTGCTGTACCTACATGCCAACTTTCAATGACTGATGTACCATAACACTCAGGTCATGTTGCACCTCCCCTTTTCCTAATCTGTCACCATTCAGATAATATTCTGCCTTCCTGTTTTTGCCACCAAAGTGGATAACCTTATATTTATCTACATTATAATGCCATGCATTTGCCCACTCACCTAACCTGTCCAAGTCACTCTGCAGCCTCTTAGCATCCTCCTTCCAGCTCACACTGCCACCCAGCTTAGTGTCATCTGCAAACTTGGAGCTATTACATTCAATTCCTTCATCTAAAACATTAATATATATTGTAAATAGCTGGGGGCCCAGCACTGAACCTTGTGGTACCCCACTAGTCACTGCCTGCCATTCTGAAAAGGACCCGTTTATTCCTACTCTTTGCTTCCTTTCTGCCAGCCAGTTCTCTACCCACATCAATACATTACCCCCAATACCATGTGCTTTAATTTTGCACACTAATCTCTTTGTGGGACCTTATCAAAAGCCTTTTGAAAGTCCAAATACACCATATCCACTGGTTCTCCCTTGTCCACTGTACTAGTTACATCCTCAAAAAAGTCTAGAAGAAGATTTGTCAAGCATGATTTCCCTTTCATAAATCCATGCTGACTTGGACCGATCCTGTCACTGCTTTCCAAATGTGCTGCTATTATGTCTTTAGTAATTGATTCCAACATTTTCCCCACCACCAATGTCAGGCTAACCAGTCTATAATTCTCTGTTTTCTCTCTGCTTCCTTTTTTAAAAAGTGGGGTTACATTAGCTACCCTCCAATCCATAGGAACTGATCTAGAGTCTATAGAATGTTGGAAAATGATCACCAATGCATCCACTATTTCTAAGGCTACTTCCTTAATACTCTGGGGTGCAGACTATCAGGCCCTGGGGATTTATCGGCCTTCAATCCCATCAACTTCCCTAACACAATTTCCTGACTAATAAGGATTTCCTTCAGTTCCTCCTTCTCGCTAGACTCTCGGTCCCCTAGTATTTCTGAAAAGTTATTTGTGTCTTCCTTAGTATTTGTTCAATTGGTCTGCCATTTCTTTTTTCCACATTATAAATTCACCTGATTCTGACTGAAAGGGACCTTCCTTTGTTTTCACTAATCTTTTTCTCTTCACATATCTATAGAAGCTTTTGCAGTCAGTTTTTATGTTCCCTGCAAGCTTACTCTCATACTTTATTTCCCCTTCCTAATTAAACCCTTTGTCCTCCTCTGCTGAATTCTAAATTTCTCACAGTCCTCAGGTTTGCTTCTTTTTCTGGCCAATGTATATGCCTCTTCCTTGGATTTAACACTATCCCTAATTTCCCTTGTTAGCCACCGTTGTGCCATCTTCCCCGTTTTATTTTTACTCCAGACCGGAATGTACTATTGTTGAAGTTCATCCATGTGATCTTTAAATGTCTACATTTGCCTATCCACCGTCTACCCTTTAAGTATCATTCGCCAGTCTATCCTAGCCAATTCACGTCTCATACCATCGAAGTAACCTTTCTTTAAGTTCAGGACCCTAGTTTCTGACTTAACTGTGTCACTCTCCATCTTAATGAAGAATTCTACCATATTATGGTCACTCTTCCCCAAGGGGCCTCGCACAACAAGATTGCTAATTAATCCTCTCTCATGACACAACACCCAGTCTAGGATGGCCAGCTCTCTAGTTGGTTCCTCGACATATTGGTCTAGAAAACCATCCCTTATACACTCCAGAAAATCCTCCTCCACCGTATTGCTACCTGTTTGGTTCGCCCAATCTATATGTAAATTAAAGTCACCCATGATAACTGCTGTACCTTTATTGCATGCATCCCTAATTTCTTGTTTGATGCTGTCCCCAACCTTACTACTACTGTTTGGTGGTCTGTACACAATTCCCACTAGCGTTTTCTGCCCTTTGGTGTTCCCATGCAGATTTCACATCATCCAAGCTAATGTCCTTCTTTACTATTGCGTTAATCTCCTCTTTAACCAGCAACGTTACCCCACTTCCTTTTCCTTTATGTCTATCCTTCCTGACTATTGAATACCCCTGGATGTTGAGTTCCCAGCCTTGATCACCCTGGAGCCATGTCTTCGTAATCCCAATTACATCATATCCATTAACAGCTATCTGCGGTTAATTCATTCACCTTATTACGAATGCTCCTCACATTGAGACACAGAGCCTTCAGGCTTGTTTTTTTTAACACTCTTTGTCCTTTTAGAATGATGTTGTAATGTGGCTCTTTTTGATTTTTGCCTTTTATTTCTCTGCCCTTCATTTTTCCTTATCTCCTTTCTATCTTTTGCTTCTGCCCCCATTTTACTTCCCTTTGTCTCCCTGCATAGATTTCCATCCCCCTCCCTAACACCACTAGCAAACACTCCCCCTAGGAAATTTGTTCCGTTCCTGCCCAGGTGCAGACTGTCTGGTTTGCACTGGTCCCACCTCCCCAGAACCGATTCCAATGTCTCAGGAATTTGAATCCCTCCCTCTTGCACCATTCTCAAGCCATGTATTCATCTTAATTATTCTGCTATTCCTACTCTGATTAGCACGTGGCACTGGTAGAAATCCTGAGATTACTACCTTTGAGGTCCTACTTTTTAAGTTAATTCCTAGCTCCCTAAATTCAGCTTGTAGGACCTCACTCCATTTTTTTTACCTATAGTGTTGGTACCTATATGCACCACAACAACTGGCTGTTCACCCTCCCCCTCCAGAATACCCTGCAGCCACTCCGAGACATCCTTGACCCTTGCATCAGGGAGGCAACATAGCATCCTGGAGTCTCGATTGTGGCCACAGAAACACCTATCTATTCCCTTTACAATAGAATCCCCTACCGCTATAGCTCTCCAACTCTTTTTCCTGCCATCCTGTGCACCAGAGCCACCCATGGTGCCATGAACTTGGCTGCTGCTGCCTTCCCCTGATGAGCCATCTCCCCCAACAATATCCAAAACGGTGTATCTGTTTTGGAGGGAGATGATTGCATGGGACTCCTGCACTACCTTCCTTCCACTGCTCTGCCTGATGGTCACCCATTTCCTATCTGACTGTGTAATCTTTACCTGCGGTGTGACCAACTGACTATTCACGACATCCTCAGCATCGCAATGCTCCAGAGTGAATCCATGCACAGCTCCAGTGCCATCATGCGGTCTGACAGGAGCTGCAGCTGGATACACTTCCCACACACATAGTAGTCAGGGACACTGAAAGTGTTCCTGATTTCCCACATAGGACAGGATGAGCATGACACGGGTCTGGGCTCTTCTGCCATGACTTAACCCTTAGATTAACTTAATTTGGCAACAATGCCAAAGGTTTACTACTGATAAGAAAAGTAAAAGAAAAAGATTAAATGCGCACCAATCCACCAGCCAATCACTTACCCGCTTGGCTGTGACATCACACTTCAATTTTTTTTTACTTCTTTGTTTACCTTCTGCCCTGCACCAGCTGGCTTCCTCTCACGGCCGTGCCCTTTTATGGGTCTCACGAACTGCCGCTCCCGCTCCTGTGCCCTCTTCTGATGGCCACACCCTTTTATAGGTCTCCCGAACTGCCGCTCCCACTCCTGTGGCCTCCTCTGACGGCCGCGCCCTTTTATGGATCTCGCGAACTGCCGCTCCCGCTCCTGTGGCCTCCTCCGACGGCCGTGCCCTTTTATGGGTCTCCTGAACTGCCGCTCCTGCTCCGGGACTAGTTTCGATCGCCTAGAAAGGAATTTCCCAGATTTTTTTACCCATAATTGGCCTGGGTTTTTTTTAGCTGATTTTTGGCCTCTCTGAGGAGATGACATGGTTTCGGGTGGGATGGAATGTATATGCTGTGATACACAAGATATCAATCACACTTGTGTGGGACAGGCTCGATGGGCCAGATAGTCTTTACCTGTCTGTCATGGTTCGTATTGTTTGTATGTAATACTTCAAGCATCCATGCAGAGAACTCAGATGTCACTAACCTAATGGTGAATATCTAGAAAGACATTAACATTCACATACCCATGTTGAATATACAGATCTTCATGATGAAGCACAGTCATTCTTTTCAATCCGAGAAACAACACTGTTTGTTAAATCAAGGGAACAAACCAATTTTATGTTTCAACCAAAAAACACAACCTGAATTTTATGAAAATGAAACAACCACTTCAAATTCCATCTACATTCATACTGGGATGGAATTTGTCGTCAGCAGCAAAGCAAAGGCACCACTGGCCCCGAAGAAAGCTATGGTCTCTGTGGCGAGAAGTTTGCCTTTCTCGACACTTAAGTCAGATCAGTGTAGATGAGTGGGGAATCCCTCGTGCGAGCTGCTGTGATGTCAACAAGCAGCCAATCACAATGCAGGATTCTCACAGACAGGGAACCAGGAAGTTTTAAAAAATGTTACAGAAAGCAAAACAAAGGCTGGGGGCTCTCACATGGGGGAAATGTAAACCTGAAATAAAGTTGAACAAAGTTTTTAAAAATATAATTTTTTTTCAAAATTGTAATTTTTATTAAAATGGATAAATTTGACACACCACAAAAATAAAATTAGTTTTTCAGGGCCAGAATGGTTGTTTAGCAATCAATACTCTGTTAAAACCCCTGCTGCACCTAATCCAACAAGACCTAACTTTTAGTGGGGTATTTAACAGTGATATTACCGCAGAAAAGCCCAAGCTTTCGTCAGTTTCACTGATTTCCCTGATTACACTGATTGCCGACTTGGGGGAGATGGGAGGTGGGGCGGAGGCGGGGTGGGGGAGTGGGAACACAGCACAGCCAGTGTCAGAGTAGTGAATGACTGACCGCAATTTCAGGATTTCTGTGTTACGATGCACATGTGCTACATCCTGAAGTTGCGGTCAGTTTCAAAGGGGGAGAAACAGGGACGCTGTTTGTTCGCCATTTTTACCCACTGCAAATTCTGTGCCATCAAAACTCTGTTGCACACATCTGGAACCTGTGCAGATTTGGAGTCTTTTTGAGTGTAGCCCTTCTAAATCATGTAGCCTATGCACGTTAGCTTATATTACTTTTAACTCCATCCTGTTAGTTATTGACATCAATATGTGAGACTGGACTTCAAGAAACGATACCTTAAGTAAGCCTACAATGTTTTAACTCTCCAATGCTGCTATGAAACACAGGTATATGGAAGACATTGAGAAATTTTACAGCATGGCTTTATTCAAACTTTAAAGTATTGAAAGACACAAAAGAGCGATTTTTGAGACACATTCCGGGCAGGACTTTTGCCAGCGGGATTTAACTGAGACCCAGCCATTAAACTTGGCCAGGCCTCATTCTGATATGGAGAATTAACTCACCAGTGTGGTTTCACACCGGACACTGGCTGACAGTTAAAATCCAGGCCTGAGGTTTTATCTTATGGAGGTATCTGTATTACAGTTTCGATCTGGTATGTCGAGTGCATGCTTTCATTGCAAATGCATTGCAAGTGCCTGCAGTACCTGTTACTCCTGTAGATGGTGCTGCGATAGGTATTTTCAATATTAAAGGTGTCACACTGTGTGACACACAACCGCGACAAACATGAACTTCTGGTAGGAAGTTGAAGGGATAGGGGATGCGATGGGGTGGGGAGAAACACAAATGATTTGGAGAAAGGATCAGAAGGAAGTCACTGAGAGATACATTATCCATGCAACTCCCACTCAAGATGCAGCCTGTAGCTATTAGTGCATCCTTTGCTCTCCACGCCACGCCAAAGCACACCATAACCACCCACAACATCCTGAAAGGAAAGAAAAAGAAAAAGTCAAAGAGAGGAGCAAAAATAAATTTTAAGTTGAAGGGAAGAAACAGAGAAAAAAGAGAGAAAGACAGTAGCAAAAGAGGAGACAGGGAGAAACAGTAACACTAACATGTAGATAATCAGAGACAGGTAAGAGACTGACCATAGTTCCCCACATAGCATGTGCATTTTCACAGGAGTAGTAAGATAATAAATGTTATAAAAATTTAAATTGAGAATGTTACTTCGGACTAAGTTGTGACAGACGGACAAGGGTCAGAGGTTCAAACCAGTAAAAGGCAAATTTGAAAATCTGAACAGAACAGGAAATCAGATTGAAAGTGCTCCATGATTTGACAGTGGCTTTTGGTCACAAGCTTATTCATTGATATAAATCATTGGAAACAGCGATTTTTGCAATTCATTATCGTTTCAATTTTGAACAATGTGAAACAAAAAATTAAACAGAAGTAGATATATAAAGAAACATCATCTGTTAAATTTATACTGACAATGAAAATTGTTACATATATTCAGTATTTGATCATTTAAAAACATTTTGCTGGCTCTAAACGTCCTACAAAACTAATGTAAAAATGGATCAATGCAGAAAGCATTTTATAGCACTGCTTTACTATTCACCCATAGCATCACATTCACCCTCTGAATCTTATCATTCCACTTATGCAAAATAATAACACAAATGCTACAGCACAACTGGTAAGAATTTTTTTTTTTAATCTTGCAAAAACACAATGCTCAGAATATTTACATTTTTTGGCATTGTTGCACCCCACAGTTGGATTTGGGTAGTGCATTTTAATTTTTCATATTATTCTAGATTTGAAATCGTTCATGCTTACACTGTTAGTAATAGAGACCCCTCTTTCGTTGCTCCGATGGTCTTGCTATTTCAAAATTATATACAAGTGAGACAAGAAGAAGTATGGGGCCCAAGTTTCAACTGGATTTGCTCCGAATTTTTTGGAGCAACTAGTTTTTTTTTTGGAGTATCCTAGAAATTGCAATTCTCCACATTTAGTTTGCTCCAGTTCTAGTGAGTTAGTTTAGTTTCGATTTAGTTCAGTTTTTTTTTTAGGCGTGTCCAGGCACTTAGGCCTGTTTTGCAAGTTTGAACAGCGAAACGTTACTCCAAACTAAATTAGAACGGAGTAAGTGTCCACTTTTGTACGCCAGGAAAAACCTTGTGTAGAGTTAAGAAATCAGCACAGCTAGCCAGAGAAGGGGGGTGGGGGGAAGGAAGAGAGAGCACTTAACACCTTCACTTTTAAAAATAAAGAACCATCATCAATAATAAATGATAATCAATCAATTAATCAATCAATCAATAAAAAATTAAAAATTTAAAAAACAAACCAATCACTAAATCAATAAATAAAAAAATAAAAGTCCCTACCTCACCTACTGCAGCACGCAGCGCCAAATGGTTGGCCAGGGGCTGGAAATCATTCACGCAGCAGCAAATAAAATCACGCAGCAGCATATCTTCGGCTGTTCGGCCAGGGGCTAGGGGCAGGAAAGTGCTCAACCAGCCAATGTTTCTGTGTCGGTGCGCACGCTCCAACACGCATGCGCAATGCTGCCGGCACTCACAGACATGCTGGGCCCTAGCCCTGCCCCATGCCGGCTGCGCCCACTGGAATGGAGGCCTGCAGACACTTCAGAATAGCAAGGTACTTTTTAGGCGGACTTCTAATTCTAAAAAATAGGCGCAAGGCTCGGAGGTGTGCCGTTCTACTGAATAGTTCAAACTTGGGCCCCTTAAGAGTAATGTTAAAACTAATGCCTCAACTAAAATGAAGTGATGGCAAACTTCAGACATACATTACCCGAATGTACAGAACCAGGCATTTAACTATGCATTAACTTAACCATCCAGATAATATTGGGCCACTGGAGTTATTAAACAGACATGCTTTTTTTCTCATGAAAATTAAATATGATTTTTCTCGAAAAAAGTGTAAGTTTAAAGAACTTCACAAAGGGTTATCAGATCCAAATGATTTACAAAGCACGAGCATATTAATAACTCTCTAGTTAGAAATTGAAATAAATAACTTGGAGTTGCAAAAAGTAATATTTCTGGATTAAAATAATTTTATTAATGACCCACTGATGATACTTGCTTTAAAAGTGCTTCAATAAGCATACGATATATAGTGGACCAAAAGCTTCACCACTGTTCTGGGGGACTCTCACTGTGACCTCGGTGGGCGAGTGCTGGTGTGGCCTGCAACTAGGAATCAGGCCACAACTAAGTTATATCAGACACCGGCCTGACCCCGAGGTTTTTGGGATAGCCTTGTGGGGGCTGGGCCTCCACTTGCCCCCTACAAAGCCATCAACATAAGAGTGCAATGGAATCAGTTATTCTGAATGCTGGACCTTACATGGCGTTCACCCGCTTAGGGATTTGGTGTATGGTAGGAGCAGGTACTTTAGATAAGAGTAGGCATACTGGTGGACTCGCTAGTGGCTGTGGCACCCACCAGGAGTGCGTGATCTGGCCCCTCAAACATTCCCCCAATAATTTTTTTAAGCAGCCTCATTGTAACAGAGCTGTGGGACAGTGTGCCTTTTGTGTGTTAGAGTGAGGGCGGGTGCAGCCCTTTCCCACTCTTAGATTTTTATGCCAGACTTTCTGGCCTCTACTGCGAGTGGTGGGCGCCCGAGATGTATGGCAAGCCCACCATTACCATATATATCAAGTGACCTCACCTGACCCTGCGAACTTTGGCTTACAGAAAGTGAAAACTAAAGCCAAGGTTCTGATGGACACATTCCAATCTAATTATTGCTCATTAGAATGGCAAAAAAGTGACTAGTTTTAAAACATGGAATTTTAGAGCAGAAGGAGGGCACATTGTACCTGTGCTGACTCTCTCAAACAACCATTTAGTTCCATTCCCGTGCCCTTTCCCCATCCCCTTTTACATTTTTATTTTTCAAATATTAATCTACTTTTCTTTTAAAAACAGTTATAGATTCTGCTTCTATTACTATTTCTGGTGAGGCATTCTTTGTCCTAACAACATTCTGTATAAAAAAAATCTCCTTAACCTCGTCCTTCATTCTTTTCCTGATGACCATAAATGCATGTGATCTTAAATTTACGGCCTCTAGTTAATGACTCACCGACCATTGGAAAAAGTTTTTCTGTCATGTATCTTACATTATTATATATAACTGTATCCTAACATGCTATACATGACTGTAATAAGATATGACCTGTAACCACCAGCATACCTTACCACCAGGGGTGCACTTGCTAAAAGCAGGTATATAAGGGCAGGTCTCAGGTAAGTGCAGCATTCCAGAGCTGTGAAATAAAGGTGCAGGTCCAGAGTGACCTTGACTTCACTACGTGCCTCGTGTGAATCTGTACTGAGGGGACAGGACTTTACAGTGGCGACGGGTTATGG
Source organism: Pristiophorus japonicus (assembly GCF_044704955.1). NCBI lineage: Eukaryota > Metazoa > Chordata > Chondrichthyes > Pristiophoridae > Pristiophorus > Pristiophorus japonicus. The sequence goes on along the minus strand of NC_091984.1, from coordinate 194,756,862 downwards.
GATTACAGAATCCACAGAATGGCGAACAACGGATCAGACGAAAAGTACAATGCAGGAGACAATTGGGAGGACTTTATAGAAAGGCTCCAGCAAAGCTTTGTAACCAAAGACTGGTTAGGCGACGATAAGGCAGACAAGAGAAGAGCCCATCTCTTGACCAGCTGTGGCTCGAAAACATACGCTTTAATGAAGGATCTGTTAGCACCCGAGAAACCAGCAAGCAAGTCGTTTGAAGAATTGAGCACACTGGTAAGAGACCACCTGAAGCCAGCGAGCAGCCTACACATGGCGAGACACAGGTTCTACAACTACAGAAGCTGTGTGGGCCAGAGCATACCCGACTTTGTGGCGGAACTTCGGCGGTTGGCTAGTTTATGTGAGTTCTCTGATTAACTGAGGAGAGAAATGCTGAGAGACTTTTTTATTGAAGGAATAGGCCACGCAGGCATATTCCGAAAGCTCATAGAGACCAAGAACCTGACCTTAGAGGCAGCAGCACTGGTTGCACAAACATTCTTGGTAGGGGAAGAAGAAACGAGGTTGATTTACAATGTAGGTACGACAACTAACGAAATATTGGAACAAGAAGTTCACAGCACTAAACAAGCTGCTACCCCCACACACAGACAAAACGGGGAGAACAGGTTCTCGACAGCAGGCAGAAGCCATCAAGGGCCACAGGAACGGCTGTTCACACCTCATTAACCCACAATGCAAGCAATCAACTACAAACTGAGAGAAGCTCAAGAGAGATCAGCCAGACGCAGCTCATTCTTTGGAAACATTTTGAACAATGGAACAGGTCTGTGCTGGAGGTGTGGGGGTGGTCACTCGGCAAGGGGATGTCGATTTCAGCAGGCTGTTTGCAGAAATTGTGAATATACAGGGCATTTGGCCCGCATGTGCAAAAGAGCGGCAGCTCGGCTGGTATACAAATCGGATGGGTCGGAAAGCGGACCAGAAGATGGTGGGGACAGTACCCGGAACACCGATGTACAGCGGGTCAACATGATAAATGGCCGCTGCTCCTACAACAGGATGCCTCCTATAATGATGAGGGTCCTACTCAATGGGATATCTGTCAACATGGAGCTGGATACGGGAGCGAGTCAATCTCTCATGGGCGCTGAACAATTTGAACAACTGTGGCCGCATAAAAGAGACAGACCAAAACTCACAAGGGTTGACACCACACTAAGGACCTATACCAAAGAAATCGTACCAGTCCTCGGCAGCGCCATGCTCTCTGTCACACACAAAGGGACAGTGAACCGACTTCCCCTGTGGATTGTCCCCGGAGACCCCCCAGCACTGCTGGGGAGAAGCTGGCTGGCAAAACTAAACTGGAAATGGGATGATGTCCATGCCATGTCATTAGAGGAACGGACCTCCTGCTCAACAGTTAGAAAGCGATTTGAACATCTCTTTCAGCCAGGTGTGGGCACTTTCAAAGGGGCCAAAGTCAAAATCTACATCACACAGGATGCTAGACCAGTCTATCACAAGGCCAGAGCTATACCCTATGTGATGAGGGAAAAGATTGAACACGAACTAGACAGGCTTCTGCGGGAAGGCATTATATCACCTGTGGAATTTAGCGACTGGGCAAGTCCCATCGTCCCAGTCATGAAGCCTGATGGATCCATACGAATCTGTGGGGACTACAAATCTACCATAAACAGAGTCTCCCGATAGGACCAGCACCCGCTGCTCAGAGCGGAGGACTTATTTGCCACATTGGCTGGTGGTAAACTTTTCTCAAAATTAGATCTCATATCTGCGTATATGACGCAAGAATTGACCGAGGAATCCAAGCTACTCACCACCATCAACACACATCAAGGCCTTTTCATGTACAATCGATGCCCATTGGGCATCAGGTCGGCAGCTGCCATATTCCAGCGCAACATGGAGAGTCTGCTCAAGTCCATCACGGGGACGGTTGCATTTCAAGACAACATACTTATCACGGGCAGGGACACCGACTCCCATCTCCGTAATTTGGAGGAAGTATTAAAGCGGTTGGATCGGGTAGGCCTACGAGTCAAGAAATCCAAGTGCCTGTTTCTCGTACCCGAGGTTGAATTTTTGGGCAGAAGGATTGCCGCTGATGGAATCCGCCCAACAGAATCCAAAACAGAAGCAATTCAACTGGCACCCAGGCCCCGGAATGTCTCAGAACTGCACGCCTTTCTCGGGCTACTCAATTACTTTGGGAACTTTATGCAGAACTTAAGCACGTTGCTGGAGCCTCGCCAAGTGCTACTCAGAAAGGGGTGCGATTGGTTTTGGGGGGACGCTCAGGAACGCGCCTTCAATCAGGCACGCAACCGTCTATGTTCCAACAGTGTTTTGACTTTCTTTGACCCAGGTAAAAAGCTAGTTCTCACATGCGATGCGTCAGCGTATGGGGTCGCGTGCGTTTTGCAACATGTCAATAGTGCAGGCAAATTACAACCCATAGCTTATGCCTCCAGGTCACTTTCGCGGGCGGAGCGCGGGTACGGAATGGTAGAGAAGGAGGCGCTCGCGTGCGTGTACGGTGTCAAAAAGATGCACCAATACCTTTTCGGGGCCAAGTTCACGTTAGAAACCGACCACAAGCCCCTCACGTCCCTCCTATCCGAGAGCAAGGCAATAAACGCCAACGCCTCGGCGCGAATTCAATGGTGGGCACTCACGCTGGTGTCCTACGACTATACCATAAGGCACAGACCAGGCACAGACAACTGTGCCGACGCGCTCAGCAACCACAGAATGGTCTGACGAACAGGACTGTGAGATAGTCATGGCAATCAATGCCTTTAAGTCTACAGGTTCGCCCATGACGGCTCGCCAAATCAGAGCCTGGACAGCCAGCGACCCCACGTTATCCTTAGTAAAAAGATGTGTCGTAACCGGTGACTGGGCAGAGGCTCGCGATGCCTGCCCTGAGGAATTAAAACCCTTTCACAGGCGCATGCATGAGCTATCACTATAAGGAGACTGCCTGATGTGGGGCAGCCGAGTAGTCATGCCTCTGCGAGGCAGAGAGGCATTTGTCCGGGAGCTCCACCACGAGCACCCGGGGATCGTTCTCATGAAGGCCATAGCCAGATCCCACGTCTGGTGGCCTGGTATTGACGCGGACCTGGAGCTCTGCGTCCGAAGGTGCACCATTTGTGCCCAACTCAGCAATGCCCCCAGGGAGGCTCCACTGAGCCCCAAACCGTGGTCGCGGGTGCACGTAGACTATGCAGGCCCATTCATGGGCAAAATGTTCCTTGTAGTTGTAGATGCATTTTTGAAGTGGATCGAATGCACCATTTTAAACTCGAGTACAACCTCCACCACTGTGGAGAGCCTTGCAACCATGTTTGCAACGCACGGAATCCCTGACATATTGGTCAGTGACAATGGTCCGTGCTTCACCAGCGCAGAATTCCAAGACTTTATAATTGACCACGGCATAAATCATGTCAAGACGGCACCGTTCAAGCCGGCCTCCAACAGCCAGGCAGAGGGAGCAGTGCAAATCATTAAACAAGGCATGCTTAAAATCCAAGGTCCCACGCTGCAGGGTCACCTGTCGCGACTGCTGCTGGCATGCAGATCTCGTCCGCACTCATTGACTGGGATCCCCCCTGCGCAACTGTTGATGAAAAGGACTTTAAAAACAAGGCTCTCATTAATCCTCCCAGACATGCACGAAATCATTGAGGCAAAGCGGCGTAAGCTGACTGAGTACCATGACAGAAATTCGAGGGGAAGATGGAATGAGATCGGGGACAAAGTGTTTGTACTAAACTATGGCAGGGGTCCCAAATGGCTTGCAGGGACAGTAACGGGCAAGGAAGGAAACAGGCTACTGGTAGTACAAATGGACAATGGACAAAACCTGCCGGAGGCATGTAGACCAAGTCAAAAGCAGATTTACCAACAACACTGCGGAACCAGAGGCAGACCACACCTGGTGGACAGACAGAGTGAACAACCTGAGGAAAGGGCAATCCCAACAGACAGCCCAGGCGAGTCAACAACAATCACACCAATCGAAACAGACAGCCCAGGCGAGATACCAGCGACCACACCAAAGAAAAACAGACACCAAGGCAAACAACTGAACCACAACTCAGACGCTCCATGCGAGAGCGTAGACCACCTGAGAGACTGAACCTATAAAGACAATAAGACCTTGGGGGAGGGTGATGTCATGTACCTTACATTATTATATATAACTGTATCCTAACATGCTATACATGACTGTAATAAGATATGATCTGTAACCACCAGCATACCTTACCACCAGGGGTGCACTTGCAAGAGACAGGTATATAAGGACAGGTCTCAGGCAAGTGCAGCATTCCAGAGCTGTGAAATAAAGGTGCAGGTCCAGAGTGACCTTGACTTCATTACATGCCTCGTGTGAATCTGTACTGAGGGGACAGGACTTTACATTTTCCTTATCTATCTTATCAAAGTCTCTCATCATTTTGAACACCACTATCACACCTCCTCTTAACCGCCTTCATTCTGATGAATAAAGCTCCAGTTTCTCTAGTCTCCCTAACCTCTCCTCATAATTAAGGTTTCTCATCCCTGGTATCAGCTTAGTGAATCTCTGCTGTATCTTGCCCATGGGATTGACATCCTTCCTAAAGTATGGTGCCCCAGAACTGGATGCAATATTGTAGCTGCGGACTAAGCAATGGTTTGGCTATACAGAGCTTTGCTGAGGTGAATGTTGGTTGCACGTTCAGGTGAGGCATGAATGAATAGCCTTGTTTGATTCTCTGCTCACCTGATTCACCACGCAGTACATTATATGGCCCCATTAACCCTGCAAAATATATTTAAATGGATCCCATACTGTATGGCTGGCTCACCAGCAGTGCTGCTGGCCATTAGAAACAGGTTCAGTAATTGTAGGATTCAACTTCTTCAATGTGAATAATACTTGCCAATTGTGGCCGGAAAATTAGATATTTTTCTAATTATATTGCTTTATATGCATTTTCATAATAATTTTTTACTGTTTGCTCCTTTTTCTTTAGCAGTGCAAGACTGTTATTTCCAGCCATATTTCTTATCACCACCCTGCTTCTAAATTTGACTCCATTCTTGGTCTTCATGACTGCTACTCTGGTTCCTCCATGGCTGTGTCAATATAAGGAGGTAACTACTTTGGGTTAGTATGGTGGAACCGGTCAGCAAGGAGAGTGCAGGCTGAGACCAAAGCTCAGCTTTGGGTTGAGAAGACGCGATGGAGAATCCCAGGGGAGGAGAAAGGATGAGGCTGGCTGCAGGCAGAAAGTTGCCAGGAGCATTTATGCTGGTGCGGGATCAAACATGGGCACCTCATTTTTATCATTGTTGAATCGTCTGTCCTGATTAACTGGCGACCTGATAATATGGAATGGTTAGCGCAGACAAATCAGAAAGCCCCAAGGATTTTAACAAAACTATTTTATACAAAGACACACAGGTACAAGACTAAAGATAGACAGTCAGAAAGTTAAAAGGCTTATTTCAATTAAAAACTCTCTTAACTTTAAATTTAATATTTAAATATACGACCAGTCTCAAGTGTGTTCTGGCAATGGGATTGATCAATACCTAACTTTATGGGATGCCTTTTGCATATTCTGCTTTATCCTTTTTTGGAAGTAATTTCTCCCTTCCATTACAAAGTTTGTATCACTTTTTACTTTGACTTTTTTCCGTATCTTTATTTGTTTCTAGCAGTCATTTTTCTGATTTTCCACAATCCTTTCATTTTCATTCAATCTCTTGTCCTTCATTTTTTCCAGGATCATTTTTATATGTCTTCCATCTGTCACATTTCTCGTTTCCTGCCCTTTGCTTCTCTTCCCAACCCGCCACCCCTCCATTTTCTTTTGCTTCCTTATGTTACTTTTCTATGCATTCCTTCCTGTTAACAAGTGAAATCTGAAGTGGCTGCTGCATCTCTAATTAGCAAACAGCAGCAGAGGAATGAAACCCTACGCTGCCTGTTAACTGCAGTGGCTCAAACTGCACAGATTTACTCACAAATCAGTAGGAATGTCTTCCGAGCAGGTTGAAATTTGAAGAGGAGAGGATTGTGTGTTTGTATGGGAATGGGGGCACGTACATTGCAAACAGTGAATAAACCAGCTGGTTCGTCTCACTGACACGATGTAAAGTGTACTCACTCAAACACTAACAGAATTCTGTCAAGTTTCCCTCACGGTCATTTTTTTTTTTGAAGTTGTTATTACTTATGCTTTCCAGAAGTTAAAGTCCACAATTACAACCAGAATGAATTCATGTTTATCCAACAGTGATAACACAAATCTTCTGGGGCACAACTAAATCATCCTTAGTTCCATTCTCAATTACAGATCGCAGACATCAAAGATCAGGGCAACTCCAGCAAACAAGGACCTCAGAAACATGCAGCACAGAACTGTAGAATCAGCAATATTTAACATACTCTACTTAAACACCAGGGAAAAGTTCGATTGCAGAATACTGAAACTAATATTGGTATCTGTAGCTCCCGGATATATTTATAATAAAGATCCGTGGGCATTTCCAAAGAAGTAACCATTTGAATAGGAAAAAAAGGTCCAAATTGTAGTTTCACTTTTCTAATCCTCTCACATTTTAGATATCCTGAAATATTTCTTTGCACACGAGTTCTAAATTCTCAAGCTAACAAAGCCAAACAATCTGTATTTCCTTCCACTGAAATATGAGAGGTGTTTGAGAGCAAACATATCACTTCTTCCTAGCAGCAAGCCCTGTGTGTCTGCAATTAGCACACAGAGAAAGTGAAACACACCGCAAAGCAAGTCAAGAAATGTCATCCGCAAAGTGCTTGTGGATTATTTAACAAATCATACATTGGCCATCAGATCTGTTTAGGCATTAGCAGCAGATCTAACCACAGCACTACAGGTTTAAAGAGCAGAGGCTGACTTTGCAAAGGCAGCACTTAAGTTACAATGAATTATAAATCAGCAAAGAAGTAAACCATGCAAGATTTAAAAACAAACAGAAATGTGCCAAATGCAGTGTACTGCTCACAGATCTATCAGGCAATGCACCAAGCATCTGCTGTGACTGTAAGGCTATGTAACAGGAGATGATGAGGAGACAGCAAATGGGAATGAAAAACCTCAACACAAAAGGTCTGCAATATCACCATATCCAGTGTCTTTAATTTCATTTCAAAGAAGTTAATTAAATCACATCTGATTCCCAATTGCCTTGTCCATGTCTGTCCCCTGCAGAACAAAGGGACATTAAAATCTGGAGCCTGGGAGGTGGGGAGACCTTTAAGCACGCTATACAGTTTTGATTTCAATATCCAAAGAGACAGGTATTCTACACTAAACTCATGACTGCTACGGGCTGAGGCGACGCAAACTCAAATTGAGAAATGAAATATTCCCTCCTTAGTAGACAGATCTAAGGAATAATTCAAAACATATCTGCTTCAAAATTGATTTGCTGTCATTTGTGTTCCTCCTATCCATTTGTTACATCTTGATCATACAAGCAGTAATGTAATCTGTTGCTGGGTATGACCAATGTAACTCTTTCTAAAAGGCTAACCGTATTACAGATGCAGGGAGGAACAGGCGCTATCCTATCATGTCACACAACCAGCGGCCTCCAGTCTTCTGACAAAGCTTGACCCTTCCCTGGGAGACAGAAGAGGTCATGACCCCTGGAGCGCGTTGCTTGGTAAAACACTAACATAGAGCGACGAGTGGATATTGAAAACATATTCTCAAGGCTCTGGTTGTAAAAATATTAGATGAACATGATCCATTTAGTCAGAATACTTTGACCTTTTTTTTCCCCCTTAAACTGTTCAGATAAATATGGAACCACCTCAATGATGAAGAAAGAAGAAAGCCACGACAAATAAAACTTAATCGCATTAGCAGCCATGCATCTAAGTACACAACATTTTACGCACAGAAATAGAGAAAGGTAATTTTGAATACCTATTCCAAATCAGAGTTTGCTCCTTGAATCTAGCTCAAGACATAAGCTTACACAAGAAGTCACTTGTGTTTAGTCCATCATATTAGTGTTTTTACCAACACCAACAAAACACTTTGAAACCCCAGAATCATCAGTCTAAAATCACAACTGGTGACCGACAGAGAAAGGCATGATTCAAAATGGGAATCTACCTTCTCCTCTCTCCAGATGCTGATTGACAATTTCTATTTCTGCTTCAGATTTACAGCTTTTGCAGCTTTTTTATTTTTATTTATTCTCTTACCTATTGCACAAATTTCAGTTTTTAAAACGAGAAGTATTTCAATTTCCTAATGTTTTGACACTGCCCCCTGTTTACAGCTTTTTTTGCACTACATTTATACGTCCAAATATATTGTGAAAATATTTGGTATTTGTTTAGGAAGGCATTCTCAAAAGACAAAAGTGGTCATTTTATCCCTACCTATCCGGCAGCAACCTTGCATGTGGGCAGTTAAAATCAGCTGGGTGACTTGCCTGTCAATATCCGGCATGGATCCCGAAGTCTTCAATTTTAACCCGCTCTTCTGATCAGGTGGCAAAGGCACCCACCAGAAGCTTCAAAAATGCAGATCAGGGTCTAATGATGCCATTTTATCTCTGGCCTCAGTGGGGTTGCCATTGTAGCTTTTTCACCAGTTAAAGACAGCAGGAAAAGGATCTAGGACCCAGAGAGGCCATTTAAGAACAGTGTTTTACGTTCTTTGTGGGACCAGGAGTGCTCCTTTGGGGCCTATAAGGAATATTTAGTTCTCCCCTGTATGGGCTCACCCTTTCCCTCCCACGAGACTCTCCCAAAACTTACCTTCTTTGGATTTGGATGGGCAGGGCTTCCTGTCCCGGCCCATCCAAATCCCGCTCCAAGTTAAAATTGGGGTTGCAGTGTTCAAAGGCAAGTGAGAGCAACTTTCCTTTAACAGCACTTGAAAACTTAATACCTGTGATACCCTAGTGAAGATGCTGGTATAAACATGAGTTCATAAATCTAACACGGGATAAAACCCCAACTGGCTTCCATGTAGGCAACAAACAACAGTGATAACAATGTTGTGAAAGCTCTTGGCATAAAAGTAAATGACCCAAACTAAGAGATTTAGACCACTGACATATGCTTGGTTACTGCTAGGAATGAAATGGGATCTGAAATAAAAATATAGCCCCATACAGATGGTGCTGTAGAAGGTGAGATCAACACTATCTTCTCACACTGTTGGTACTTTACAATCTCCCAGTATGCACACGGTGACTATCGGACCATCCTCAACATCCAAATATGTAACCGAAGTCATCGTCATTGGTGGTGGAGCGAACAGCCAAATCTATTCTGCAGCAACAGCACACAAAGAAATTTTTTTGTGCAGTGAATGCTTCTAAAACGTCCTTAGGACTATTCATACCTTTGGCAAGTCAAGCTAGTTTCTGCAATTAGAGAAAGATTCCATTTACTCAACCTTCAGAAGCTACATTAAGCAAAATGTGCTGCAACAAGTTAAATCCAAGCATGACTATTACATTAGTGCCGATTTTGCTTTGGCTGAAACAACGCAAGGCTCTTGTGACTGACACAAGTGTCAAAGAGAAAGTTTTGCTCTTAAATCCACTTTGTAAGCTACAATAAATCAAATAACTGTTTTCTGCCTTTATATTTCAAAGAACATTGACAGCAAAGGTGTCAATCCCTGGACATGTACCTACAGAGATATAATGAAGGCACCATTTTCCTCACCTTTTGATTTAGATGTTTTGGCATCTTGAAGATGTGTTTAAAATGCTTGCTGGCATGAATCAATATAACCATGGAAAATTTTGCCAGATCTTTTGCAGCATATTGTGTGTTTCACAGCCAAACAATGTCCTGAGGGATTTCGTCAGGGCCTTGGGGAGGGTAAGAAGATATGAATCTGATGGCAGAAGTGATTCAGATCCTATCCACTGATGAAACCTCTGTCAAAACTAGAAATAGAAGTGCAGATGGAGTAAATTACAAGCCCTTTGCAATAAAGGTAACCATTACATGATTAATAAATTGAAACCTTCCCACTACAAAAATAATAAAAGGACTACAGGGTAAAAACGTGACCCCTCAGATCAAGTCAAAAGTGCAACTGGCTTGGAGCCAGTTGATGTGTTTTCCAGGAGACTGGTGCTGAGCGCTGAGGAAGGTTGTGATCTCGTAGCTCCCATCAGCCTCTCATTACACATTATTCAGGGTTTCCAGTAACTGCAGTCTTGATAAAAAAAAAATATTATTTTACAGCTAGGAGTCACCGATACATTCCTTTTCTTCCTTGCATCGTCATTGTATTGAAATCAAGACTCGTTGATTTCTTACTTTCTTTCCTAGACCTCAGAACTATTTAATTCCTTGATTTTCCCAATCATTCATTCCTCCTGCATTTTTTAAGGGTTAAAAATAAGCTTGGCATTAGCTGACCAATATTTCTTATGTAAAGATTTGAGAGCACCTATGATTTGTTGAAATCTGCGTAATTTTTGTGAGTCTTCTCAGATTCGGGTTGTTCACCTTTCTCGGCTGAATATGGAGATTGTGGCCGGAAGTTGCGGTGGGTAATAACAGGGAACGAACAGCGCTCGTTGTTATTACCTCTTTGAAACTGACTGCAACGTCAGGATTTAGCGCATGTGCATTCTAGCGCGGAAATCCTGAAGTTGCAGTCAATCATTCACTGCTCTGACACTGGCTGTGCTGTGCCTCCCCAGTGTAATCCGGGAAATCAGTGAAACTGACGAAAACGTTGGCTTTTCGATGGTAATATCACTGTCAAATACCCCATTAAAAGTTAGACCCTTTTGAATTTAGTGTAACTGGGGTTTTAACAGCGTATTGCTTGTTAAACAAATGTTATGGCCCTGAAAAACGAATTTTATTTTTGTGGAGAGTCAAATTTATCCATTTTAATAAAAACTCTTTAAGAAACTTTAAAAAATGTTTCTTTTATTTTTTTAAGAAGTTTGTTCATATTTATTTCAAGTTTATCTTTTCCCCATGTGAAGGGCCCCAATCTTTGTTTTGCTCTCTCAAACATTTGGAAAAAAATCAGAATAAAAGGAGCTTCTTCACTTCCTTCACTTCTGTAAGAATTCTGCATTGTGATTGGCTGCACTACACAGATCTCAACTGAACATCGGAAAAGTCGAACATCTCGCCACGGAGACCGCGAGATCTTTGCGCAAAGTTTACTTCGGGACCAGAGTCAAAGGCCTTTAATTCGCCGCTGGCTGCAAATTACAGGTCTGTATCTCAACTCGTTGTCATATTTGACTACTCTTCTCTATGCCAAACAACAAAAAATATATATATTTCTACATATTTGTAAAACTCTACACAATCACCGAGAGAGACTCGGGCCTGCATTTTTTGCATTTAATTCAAATAAAATACAGAAAAGACTAAATTTTGGAACAATACCAGTGGAACTGCTAAAGAATTGTTTAGCGCAGGTCAGAATATATCTACCCTCCAAAAAAAAGTAGTGAAAAGATTTGAAATAGGTTCATAGTCAAATCCAAAAGTTAGAGCATATTTCAGGCCAGATTTTTCCTAACCGCCTAGCAGAAGCCGAGTGGGTGGGTGGGCAATTAAACTCAGCCAGGTTACCACGAGGAGAAAATGCTGGAAATACATAACAGGAGTGGCAAGAGGAATAGAGTTAACGGGTGGGTTGGGGTTGGGTGTAATGTTAAAGTTTTAAAAATCTCAAATCCAACCCCAACCCGCCTTAAATCCGCCCACTTCCTGGTTTAACAGAGACGAAACAAGGGGCGGGTAGCCAACCCACTCCCAGGAGGCGGGTTGGCCATTTAAATATTTTAATGAGCTAGCAGCCTCAGCAGTAACCTGTTTTAACCGTTTAATCCTGCATGGCCGTGTTTCCCAGGCCTCGGTGAAATCGGCAGCTCAAGGAAGGCGAAGACAGCTTTGTGGAGAAAGTAGCTGCCTTTACAGCACTGTTTGTGGGGCAGGAGGAGCAGGAGTGCTTACCCCTGGGCTCCCCAGGCTTACTTTCTTCCCTTGGATCGGAAACTCCCCCGCTCCCTACCTCCCCGGGATCGGCCCCCACCGATGTTGGAGATCAACACCATCACCCCTAGGTCGGGGATCAAACCCCGCCCACAACCCTCCCACTCGCAGCTGCAGGCTCCTTATCTGAGGCTGCAGCCTAATCCAGAGTGCTCCAGCCTGACTGGAAGCCAAGCCTGTCAATCAGGCTGACTTCTGGGCGGGGATCATGCTTTAAACAAAATATGCACACTGTGGACTTAAAACTCCACAACATGCGGGAAAACTTCCAGGTTTCCCATCTAAAACTCCATTGCCCCCCCCCCCCGCCGCTACCAAAACTGCCCCTGTCAACATCAGATTGGCAAACTGTAACTAATGGGGTGCCACAGGGATCGGTGCTGGGGCCTCAACTATTTACAGTCTATATTAATGACTTGGATGAAGGGACCGAGTGCAATGTTGCCAAGTTTGCTGCTGACACAAAGATGGGTGGGAAAGCAACTTTTGAAGAGGAGAAAAGAGTCTGAAAAGGTTATATACATTGGTTAAGTGAGCGGGCAAAAATTTGGCAGATGGAGTATTGATAGGTCCTTACTATACAGTATAAATGCACACGAGGCCCATGCTTGAGAGAAGGTCAGTCTGTGACCTGTCCTTTATTCCTTAGCACTCCAAGTGATGAAGGTGGGTGGAGCTTCCCCTTTTGTACCTGAAGGCCCAGGTTAGGAGTGTCTCTCACCTAGTGGTCATTGTTTGCAGTGTACAACTTAGGTCAGATTATACATGGGTTACAATGCTGGTTGAATACATGACATCACCTCCCCCCCAAAGTCTTATTGGGATCACAGGTTGAGTCTCTCTGGTGGTTTACGCTCTCTTGTAGAGCGCCTGAGTTGGGGCTCCGGTTGTTGGGCGCTGGCCTGAGTGTCTGCTGTTTGCGGTGCCTCAGGCTTATCCAGACTGCCCACAGTGATTGGGCTCTCCTCCATTTGGTTCCGGTGTTCGGTCACCTGTGGTGGAGTGAACTCTACATCGTGTTCTTCCTCTGCTTCTTCTATGGGGTTGCTGAACCTCCTTTTTGTTTGATCCACGTGTTTGCGGCAGATTTGTCCATTGGTAAGTTTAACTACCAGAATCCTATTTCCCTCTTTGGCAATCACAGTGCCTGCGAGCCATTTGGGCCCTACAGCGTAGTTGAGGACAAAAACAGGATCATTTACATCAATACATCACGCCCTCGCATTCCTGTCATGGTAGTCATATTGTGGCTGGCGCCTGCTCTCGACAATTTCTTTCATGGTGGAGTGTATAAGGGATAACCGGGTTTTGAGCGTCCTTTTCATTAGCAGCTCTGCGGGTGGAACCCCTGTGAGCGGGTGTGGTCGGGATCTATAGGCCAACAGGAGGCATGATAAGCGTCTTTGGAGGGAACCCCCTTGGATTCTGAGCAACCCCTGTTTGATTATCTGCCCTGCTCGTGCTGCCTGGCCGTTTGACATGGTTAATTCCATTGCTTGCCATGAAGTTCTGGAATTCAGTGCTTGTGAAGCACGGGCCATTGTCGCTGACCAAGACGTCCAGTAGACCGTAGGCGGCGAACATTGCCCGTAGACTTTCTACCGTGGCAGAGGATGTGCTTGAATTTAAAAATGTCACACTCGATCCATTTGGAGTAGGCATCCATTTGGAGAAAAACATTTTTCCCATAAAAGGACCTGCGTAGTCCACATGGATGCGTGACCAAGGCTTGGCGGGCCATGGCCAGAGGCTAAGGGGGGCTTCCCTGGGCGCATTGCCCAGCTGAGCACACGTGTTGCACCTGCGAACACAAAGTTCCAGATCTGCGTCTATCTCTGGCCACCAAATGTGTGACCTGGCAATTGCCTTCATCATGACAATGCCCGGGTGCTCATTGTGGAGTTCTGTGATGAACACCTCTCTGCCCATCTGGGGCATGACCACGCGGTTTCCCCACAGTAGGCAATCGGCCTGAATCGAGAGTTCACCCCTGCGCCTGTGAAATGGTTTAAATTCCTTAGGGCATGCCCTGTACGTGGCTGCCCAGTCCCCATTCAGGACACATTTCTTGACTAGAGACAATAGCGGGTCTCTATTTGTCCAGACTTTAATCTGATGGGCTGTCACGGGTGAGCCTTCGCTTCCGAAAGCTTCAACAGCCATGACCATCTCAGCAGCATGCTCGGTAGCTCCTTCAGTGGTGTCTAGTGGGAGCCTGCTGAGTGCATTGGCGCAGTTTTCGGTGCCCGGTCTGTGCCGAATTGTATAGTCATAGGTGGCTAACGTGAGTGCCTACCTCTGTATGCGGGCCGATGCATTTGCATTTATGGTCTTGTTGTCGGCCAAAAGGGATGTTAGGGGTTTGTGATCTGCCTCCAGCTCAAACTTCCTGCCAAACAGGTACTGGTGCATTTTCTTTACAGCATATACACATGCGAGCGCCTCCTTTTCTACCATCCCGTAACCCCTTTCTGCCTGGGACATATTCCTGGAGGTAGAAGCTACCAGCTGTAACTGACCCTTGACATTGACATGCTGCAACACACACCCGACACCATAGGATGACGCATCGCACGTTGACACAAGTTTCTTACATGGGTCGTATAGTGTTAACAGAGTGTTGGAACATAACAAATTGCGTGCTTTATTAAAAGCCCTTTCCTGGCTGTCCCCCCAGACCCATTTGTGACCTTTACGTAGGAGCACATGTAGCGGCTCTAGCAGCGTGCTCAATTTGGGAAGCAAGTTACCAAAATAGTTCAGGAGCCCCAGGAACGAACGCAGTTCCGTCGTGTTATGGGGTCTGGGTGTTTTCTGGATCGCTTCCGTCTTGGACGCAGTAGGGCTGATCCCATCTGCTGCTACCCTCATCCCCAGGAATTCGACCTCTGGAGCTAGGAAGACGCACTTCGCCTTTTTCAGTCGCAGCCCTACCCGGTCCAGTCTGCGTAGCACCTCCTCCAGGTTGTGGAGGTGTTCTTCAGTATCGTAACCCGTGATGAGGATGTCATCCTGAAAAACCACCATCCCTGGAATCGACTTGAGGAGGTTTTCCATATTTCGTTGGAAGATTGCGGCGGCCGAGCGAATCCCAAACGGACATCTGTTGTACTCAAACAACCCCTTGTGTGTCGTGATGGTGGTCAGCTTCTTCGACTCACTCGCCAGCTCCTGATTCATGTAAGCTGAGGTCAGGTGCTATTTTGAAAAAAGTTTGGCACCGGATAGCGTTGCAAAGAGGTCCTCCGCTCTCGGTAGCGGGTATTGGTCTTGGAGTGACACACGTTTGATGGTGGCCTTGTCATCGCCACATATCCTGACCGACCCATCCACCTTGAGCACCGGCACGATCGGGCTCGCCCAGTCACTGAATTCGACTGGCGAGATGATGCCTTCCCTCAGCAGGCGGTCCAATTCGCCTTCTATCTTTTCCCGCATCACGTACGGCACCACTCTGGCCTTGTGGTGTACTGGCCTGGCATCTGGGTTTATGTGAATCACTACCTTGGCCCCCATGAAAGTGCCGATGCCGGGTTGAAATAGTGAGTTAAATTTGTCCAGGACCTGTGAGCATGATACTCACTCCACAGAGGAGGTTGCATTGACATCGCCCCATTTCCAGTTCATGACAGCAAGCCAACTCCTCCCCAGTAGTGCAGGACCGTCCCCTGGGACAATCCAGAGTGGCAACCTGTTCTCCGAATCTTTGTGGGTCACGACTACCGTGGCGCTGCCTAGCACCGGAATGATCTGCTTTGTGTAAGTCCGTAGCTGTGCGTCAATCGACGATAATTTTGGCCTCCTGGCCTTGGACGCCCACAACTTTTTGAACTGTTTGATACCCATCAGAGACTGGCTGGCCCCTGTGTCTAGCTCCATTGATACTGGGATGCTATTGAGGAGCACTTTCATCATTATCGGTGGCGTCCTGGTGTATGAACTGTATATGTGCTCCACATGAACTCGCTGAACTTCAGCTTCCAGCGATTTCCCCCAGCGTTCATTTCTGCAATTTCTGCAGATATTTTGCTCATCTCCGCAAACTCCGGCTGAGTGTGTGCCTCCACGCCTCCAACATGAGCTGTTGTTGGAAACAAAAGATCCCTTGCCAGTCGATTGTCCCTGACTGCCCCTGTTATTGTCCTTGAGTGCGCCATTAACAGATGTTGATGGCCCCATTACTGGCCGCATTGTCCCTTGCAATGGTGTGAATCGCCGTTCAGCTTGCCATTGTCTCTGTCGAACTCCCCCTCTGGGTTCGACTACATGTTGGGGCATGCCCGATTGCCCCTGTCTGCCTGGAGAACTGTGTGCTGCTTTAACAATGTTGACTCTCTGTCCCAACCATTCCTTAACACAGTAGCTCGCGTGGTTTAAATCCCAGTTTCTCGTCACCATTGATATGTCCTTACTATGCAGTATAAATGCACACGAGGCCCATGCTTGAGAGAAGGTCAGTCTGTGACCTGTCCTTTATTCCTTAGCACTCCAAGTGATGAAGGTGGGTGGAGCTTCCCCTTTTGTACCTGAAGGCCCAGGTTAGGAGTGTCTCCCACCTCGTGGTCATTGTTCTCACAGTGTATAACTTAGGTCAGATTATACATGGGTTACAATGCTGGTTGAATACATGACAAGTATAATGTGGGAATATGTGAAGTTATCCATTTTGGTAGAAAAAATAGAAAAGCAAAATATTATTTAAATGGAGAGAGACTACACAATGTCGAGGTACAGAGGGATCTAGGTGTCCTCGTACATGAAACACAAAAAGTTAGCATGCAGGTACAGCAAATAATCAGGGAGGAAAATTGAATGTTGGTCTTTATTGCAAGGGGGATGGTGTGTGACAGCAGGAAAATCTCACTATAAGTGTACAGGCCGATGCTGAGACTACACCTAGAGTATTGTGTACAGTTTTGGTCTCCTTATTTAAGGAAGGATATACTTGCATTGGAGGCAGTTCAGAGAAGTTTCACAAGGTTGATTCCTAAGATGAAGGGGTTATGAGGAAAGGTTGAGCAGGTTGGGCTTGTACTCATTGGAATTTAGAAGAATGAGAGGTGATCTTATTGAAACATATAAGATTCTGAGGGGGCTTGACAGGGTAGATGCAGAGAGGATGTGTCCCCTCATGGGGGAAATCTAGAACTAGGGGGCATAGTTTCAGAATAAGGGGTCACCCATTTAAGACGGAGATGAGGAAAAATTTGTTCTCTCTGAGGGCCGTGAATCTTTGAAATTCTCTACCCTGGAAAGCTGTGAAAGCTGAGTCATTGAATATATGCAAGGCTGAGATAGACAATTTCTTGAACTATAGAGGAGTCAAGGGTTATGGGGAGCGGGCAGGAAAGTGGAGTTAAGGCCAAGATCAGATCAGCCAAGATCTTATTGAATGGCGGAGCAGGCTCGAGGGGTTGTATGGCCTACTCCTGCTCCTATTTTTTAAGTACTTACGTTCTTATACATCGGGGCCAACGTTTCAGGTCAATGCCCTTTCATTGGAATTTTCATAGTGGAATGGACTTGTGGGTGCACAATCACTCTTAATAAAGTCTGTATCATAAGAACATAAGAATTAGGAACAGGAGTAGGCCATCTAGCCCCTCGAGCCTGCTCCGCCATTCAATAAGATCATGGCTGATCTGATCTTGGCCTTAACTCCACTTACCCACCCTCTCCCCGTAACCCTTAATTCCCTTATTGGTTTAAAATCTATCTATCTTTGACTTGAAAACATTCAATGAGCTAGCCTCAACTGCTTCCTTGGGCAGAGAATTCCACAGATTCACAACCCTCTGGGAGAAGAAATTCTTTCTCAACTCGGTTTTAAATTGGCTCCACCGTATTTTGAGGCTGTGCCTCCTAGTTCTAGTCTCCCCTACCAGTGGAAACAACCTCTCTGCCTCTATCTTGTCTATCCCTTTCATGATTTTAAATGTTTCTATAAGATCACCCCTCATCCTTCTGAACTCCAACGAGTAAAGACCCAGTCTACTCAATCTATCATCATAAGGTAACCCCCTCATTTCTGGAATCAGCCTAGTGTACCCCTTCCAAAGCTAGTATATCCTTCCTTAAGTAAGGTGACCAAAACTGCACGCAGTACTCCAGGTGCGGCCTTACCAATACCTTATACAGTTGCAGCAAGACCTCCATGCTTTTGTATTCCATCCCTCTCGCAATGAAGGCCAACATTTCATTCGCCTTCCTGATTACCTGCTGCACCTGCAAACTAACCTTTTGGGATTCATGCACAAGGACCCCAGGTCCCTCTGCACCACAGCATGTTGTAATTTCTCCCCATTCAAATAATATTCCCTTTTACTGTTTTTTTCCCCAAGGTGGATGACCTCACACTTTCCGACATTGTATTCCATCTGCCAAACCTTAGCCCATTCGCTTAACTCTCCTTGCAGCCTCTCTGAGTCCTCTACACAACCCGCTTTCCCACTTATCTTAGTGTCATCTGCAAATTTTTTTGCACTACACTCTGTCCCCTCTTCTAGGTCATCTATGTATATTGTAAACAGTTGTCGTCGCAGCACTGATCCCTGTGGCACACCACTAACCACTGATTTCCAACCGGAAAAGGACCCATTTATCCCGACTCTCTGCTTTCTGTTCGCCAGCCAATTCTCTATCCATGCTAATACATTTCCTCTGACTCCGCGTACCTTTATCTTCTGCAGTAACCTTTTGTGTGGCACCTTATCGAATGCCTTTTGGAAATCTAAATACACCACATCCATCGGTACACCTCTATCCACCATGCTCGTTATATCCTCAAAGAATTCCAGTAAGTTAGTTAAACATGATTTCCCTTTCATGAATCCATGCTGCGTCTGCTTGATTGCACTATTCCTATCCAGATGTCCCGCTATTTCTTCCTTAATGATAGTTTCAAGTATTTTCCCCACTACAGATGTTAAACTAACCGGCCTATAGTTACCTGCCTTTTGCCTGCCCCCTTTTTTAAACAGAGGCGTTACATTAGCTGCTTTCCAATCCGCTGGTACCTCCTCAGAGTCCAGAGAATTTTGGTAGATTATAACGAATGCATCTGCTATAACTTCCGCCATCTCTTTTAATACCCTGGGATGCATTTCAACAGGACCAGGGGACTTGTCTACCTTCAGTCCAATTAGCCTGTCCAGCACTACCCCCCTAGTGATAGTGATTGTCTCAAGGTCCTCCCTTCCCACATTCCTGTGGCCTGCAAATTTTGGCATGGTTTTTGTGTCTTCCACTGTGAAGACGGAAGCAAAATAATTGTTTAAGGTCCCAGCCATTTCCACATTTCCCATTATTAAATCCCCCTTTTCATCTTCTAAGGGACCAACATTTATTTTAGTCACTCTTTTCCATTTTATATATCTGTAAAAGCTTTTACTATCTGTTTTTATGTTTTGCGCAAGTTTACCTTCGTAATCTATCTTCCCTTTCTTTATTGCTTTTTTAGTCATTCTTTGCTGTTGCTTAAAATTTTCCCAATCCTCTAGTTTCCCACTAACCTTGGCCACCTTATACGCATTGGTCTTTGATTTGATACTTTCCTTTATTTCCTTGGTTATCCACGGCTGGTTATCCCTTCTCTTGCCGCCCTTCTTTTTCACTGGAATATATTTTTGTTGCGCACTATGAAAGAGCTCCTTAAAAGTCCTCCACTGTTCCTCAATTGTGCCACCGTTTAGTTCTTGTTTCCAGTCTACTTTAGCCAACTCTGCCCTCATCCCACTGTAGTCCCCTTTGTTTAAGCATAGTACGCTCGTTTCTGACACAACTTCCTCATCCTCAATCTGTATTACAAATTCAACCATATTGTGACCACTCATTCCGAGAGGATCTTTTACTAGGAGATCGTTTATTTTTCCTGTCTCATTACACAGGACCAGATTTAAGATGGCTTGCTCCCTTGTAGGCTCTGTTACATACTGTTCTGAGAAACAATCCCGTATGCATTCTATGAATTCCTCCTCCAGGCTACCCCGTGCGATTTGATTTGACCAATCGATATGTAGGTTAAAATCCCCCATGACTACTGCCGTTCCTTTTTCACATGCCTCCATTATTCCCTTAATTATTGCCCGCCCCAGCATGAAGTTATTATTTGGGGGCCTATAAACTACGCCGACCAGTGACTTTTTCCCCTTACTATCTCTAATCTCCACCCATAATGATTCAACATTTTGTTCATTGTAGCCAATATCATCCCTCACAACTGCCCTGATATCATCTTTTATTAACAGAGCTACCCCACCTCCTTTCCCTTCTTGCCTATCTTTCTGAATCGTCAGATACCCCTGTATGTTTAATTCCCAGTCTTGGCCACCTTGCAACCATGTTTCTGTCATGGCCACCAAATCATACCCATTTGTAATGATTTGTGCCGTCAACTGATTTACTTTATTTCGAATGCTGCGTGTATTTAGGTAGAGTGTTTTCATCCTAGTTTTTAAACCATGATTTTTAGTTTTGACCCCTCCTGCAGCCCTTTTATATTCAGTGGCCCTTTTTGTTTCTTGCCTTTGGTTTCTCTGCCCTCCACTTTTACTCATCTCTTTTCTGTCTTTTGTTTTTGTCTCCTTTTTGTTTCCCTCTGTCTCCCTGTATTGTTTCCCATCCCCTTGCCATATTAGTTTAACTCCTCCCCAACAGCACTAGCAAACACTCCCCCTAGGACTTTGGTTCCGGTCCTGCCCAAGTGCAGACCATCCAGTTTGTACTGGTCCCACCTCCCCCAGAACCTGTTTCAATGCCCCACGAATTTGAATCCCTCCCTGCTGCACCACTGCTCAAGCCACGTATTCATCTGTGCTATCCTGAGATTCCTACTCTGACTAGCACGTGGCACTGGTAGCAATCCCGAGATTACTACTTTTGAGGTCCTACTTTTTAATTTAGCTCCTAGCTCCTTAAATTCGTCTCGTAGGACCTCATCCCTTTTTTTACCTATGTCGTTGGTACCAATGTGCACCATGACAACTGGCTGTTCTCCCTCCCTTTTTAGAATGTCCTGCACTCGCTCGGAGACATCCTTGACCCTTGCACCAGGGAGGCAACATACCATCCTGGAGTCTCGGTTGCGGCCGCAGAAACGCCTATCTATTCCTTTTGTGACTGAATCCCCTATCACTATCACTCTCCCACTCTTTTTCATGCCCTGCTGTACAACAGAGCCAGCCATGGTGCCATGAATTTGGCTGCTGCTGCTCTCCCCTGATGAGTCATCTCCCTCAACAGCACTCAAAGCAGTGTATCTGTTTTGCAGGGGGATGACCAGATGGGACCCTTGCACTACCTTCTTTGTACTACTCTTCCTGCTGGTCTTCCATTCCCTAGCTGGCTGTGGATCCTTCTCATGCGGTAAGACCAACTCAATACACGTGCCACTTATGTCATTCTCAAATGGTGTCCTACAATACTTTACACTCAATAGATGCCAAACATGTCACTTCCGTATCAAGATAACTCTCTGCAGTCCATGTTTCTTGATCAACTCATAATGTAAACCAAAAGAGAATCACATTACGGAGACAGTGAGTTTCTGAGGATTATATGAAGAGTACATTGTTCATCACGAGGGAGCTGAGAACATTCATATCTGAATCATTTTACCAGACTGAGGATGTGGGCCTGCAAATGCCATGACTTCTGCGTAAATTAGGATTTTTCGCAATTTTAGTTACAACATGTCACACAAAAGTTACACCTGAATTAACAAACCTTCCAGCCTTTGTACCATCTAATTGGCTTGTTCACTACTTGAGAACTATCATTACTGCTGGTATAAGCTGATGGCCAGTTTTCTTCATTCCCATTTGAAAAATAAATCATTTTCAAACAGCACACATTTCAAAACCACACATTACTGAGATTTTATTAGCAGGTCACAAATAATGACTAAAAGAGGGTTTTTTTTCCTGTTTGTTTCAATGAAGAGAATCAATTTTTTTTTTTGTTTTGAATACATGCTGAGAGAGGATCTCAGCACCAGGAGATTGCAACCCTTCCTCTGTAGTTCAGCCCTAATCTGCTGAAAAATATGTTGCCTCGCTCCAAGCTAATCCCTCCCTGCAGGAAATGTAATGGCCAAATACAATAATATAACAGGTTTGCTTTATTATATAGTAGCCAAATGACTTGACTGCAATTATAGTGAGCATTTTACAGCTTGTTGAGAGACTTTTTTGCAATTAATAACTTTACTCATAGTTAGACTTGGAGATAATTTTATTGAGGACATTACCCTGAAAACATTCTAATCTTGAGATGGCTGTCCTGTTGTTTCAGCTGAACATATCTTGATAATTCATCCTTTCAATAGTGCTATTGTAAAGAATATTGTTTATTCTTTGGGAGGTAACCACCTATTTAGCAATATTAATCAGTCACAATTCCTTAATATCTTAAAATAGATTAGTTCCATAAATACAAAAACAAAAAATAATGGCTCACAACATAGGCCATGTCTTCTATTTAAGGAGCACAGAGCCATTGTGACCTTTAGTATGGTGGAGGGTCAGTGGTATGGAACCTTCTACTATAGGAATGAGTCTTTGACAAGGATTTCCTGGAAGAACAATGGGAGAATTGATCATCCTTTTGGATGAACTTTAAAAGCTATTTGCCAATTCTTCGTAGATTGTCAGCAATTGTTTTCACAATCTCATCACTGCATGCTCACTAGTTGTTTTACTTCTTCCACACAGTTTAATTTTTGAATCGTTAAAGCAAATGTTTATTTTACTCCTTTTAAGCCAACAACATCTTCTAGAAAGACACACTGGGGGTAATTTAAACTATGGGCAATGTAAAACGGGCGAGATCAAATTAGCCTTTGACTTCAATGGAAAGGAATATCGGGCATATAGAAACATAGAAACATAGAAAATAGGTGCAGGAGCAGGCCATTCAGCCCTTCTAGCCTGCACCGCCATTCAACGAGTTCATGGCTGAACATGAAACTTCAGTACCCACTTCCTGCTTTCACGCCATACCCCTTGATCCCCCGAGTAGTAAGGACTTCATCTAACTCCCTTTTTAATATATTTAGTGAATTGGCCTCAACTACTTCCTGTGGTAGAGAATTCCACAGGTTCACCACTCTCTGGGTGAAGAAGTTTCTCCTTATCTCGGTCCTAAATGGCTTACCCCTTATCCTTAGACTGTGACCCCTGGTTCTGGACTTCCCCAACATTGGGAACATTCTTCCTGCATCCAACCTGTCCAAACCCGTCAGAATTTTAAACGTTTCTATGAGGTCCCCTCTCACTCTTCTGAACTCCAGTGAATACAAGCCCAGTTGATTCAGTCTTTCTTGATAGGTCAGTCTCACATAGGGCATGGCATATAATGAGCGGCTGGTTCGCTATCGGCAGCTTTACAACAGCACTCAAAGTTAAAATGACCCCCATTATCTTCAGCCACCATTCTGGGATGGCGTTGATTCTGCGAAGCAATGGCTCTTGGTTTGGGCCTGATATCCTATGTGGGTGGGTGGAATATCTAGCTGTGGGATTTGGAATGATTACTAGTTCTGAATCCATATGGGATGCTCATATGAAGCTTCAGTCAAAGAGATTATGCTTGCCATGATTCATTGCCTTGAGATGGAGGAGGGTGCTGGCTCGCTCTCTGAATCTGTGGGTGAGTGTGTATGTAAACTTCACATCTCTCTTCTCTGTAAATCCGAAGATTTTCTTATTGTAATTCCTGTCGGAGTAGGAGATTCTGGTATTGCCCTTTATATCTCAAGCATATAATCATGAATCTTCCTTGAATCAATGTTCCTTGATTTCTTTTCCATAACTCAGTCTTGCTTGATGTCTTTCCTTTGATTTAATATATCCTCTTGACATAATCTTCAATGTTAATGGTTCTAATGAAGGTCTCCCCTTGTAAGTCAGGCATTCTTAGTTATGGGACTGCCAAATCTTTGCAGAATATCTTTTCAGAAGAGCTCAGCTCTTTCACAATGCATTGAATGCTGAAGATGACACTTATTATAGAAATTAAATTTAAACTGTGAATGCTGGATAATCTGAATTAGAAAACAGAAAATATTGAAAATACGCAGCAGGCCTATTGATGCCTGAAACAGAAAGAAAGGTAGAGTTTCAGGTGGGTCATATCTTATCTTGGCCCTTATTGCAAAGGGGTTGGAGTATAAAAGCAGGGAAGTTTTGCTACAGCTATATAAGGTATTGGTGAGGCCACACCTGGAATACTGCGTGCAGTTTTGGTTTCCATATTTACGAAAGGATATACTTGCTTTGGAGGCAGTTCAGAGAAGGTTCACTAGGTTGATTCCGGGGATGAGGGGGTTGATTTATGAGGAAAGGTTGAGTAGTTTGGGCCTCTACTCATTGGAATTCAGAAGAATGAGAGGCGATCTTATCGAAGCGTATAAGATTATGAGAGGTTTGACAAGGTGGATGCAGAGAGGATGTTTCCACTGATGGGGGAGACTAGAACTAGAGGGCATGATCTTAGAATAAGGGGCCGCCCATTTAAAACTGAGATGAGGAGAAATTTCTTCTCTCAGAGGGTTGTAAATCTGTGGAATTCACTGCCTCAGAGAGCTGTGGAAGCTGGGACATTGAATAAATTTAAGACAGAAGTAGACAGTTTCTTAAACGATAAGGGGATAAGGGGTTATGGGGAGCGGGCAGGGAAGTGGAGTTGAGTCCATGATCAGATCAGCCATGATCTTATTGAATGGCGGAGCAGGCTCGAGGGGCCGTATGGCCCACTCCTCTTCCTATTTCTTATCTTCCTCTGTCAGATGCTGACTGGCCCTGCTGTACATTTCTAGCATATTCTTGCATCTTGAAAGTACCTGTCAAATGTTGTCTCTAGCATGGAAAATAAATATTTTATCAGAACAGCTTTGATTTGCTCATTTTTATTTTGTTATCCAAGAGCTCCAACTCTTCTGTTGCGCAGCTTTCTATTCTTCTCTTGTATTTCGGTGAGTTACATAAGAGATAGTAGAAAGGAAATTACGAGAAAACTGCCATCTGAAAAACTACTTGCATGCAGTATTTATTCCTGCACATATCTCTCTGGCAAAATTAGAAATGTTCTAATATAGTTTTAAACAGTTAGGGTAACTTCCTATTGAAATAAATACCATCAGCCAGCACTGTGTCCAGGAAGGTTTTGTGAATTGTTTTTGTTCTGTGGTAAAGTTCAGTCATTCACATCATTGGCTGCACAATAAATACCCTTTGTTAGATTAACACTTTTGTGTTAAATGTCTGTCTGAGCCATCTGTCAATTGAATTCATCAACCGGTTACCTCATCAGCTTATCAATGTAGATATCTGACCTAAATATACTTATATCATTGGGCTACCCCCAAAAGTTCATCACCATCCTCCGCCTGCTCCACGACATGTCAGCCGTGATCCTGACCAATGGATCCATTACAGACCCAATCCACATCCAGACCGGGGTCAAGCAGGGCTGTGACATCGTGCCAACCCTCTTCTCAATCTTCCTCGCTGCAATGCTCCAACTCACACTCAACAAACTCCCTGCTGAAGTGGAACTAAACTACAGAACCATTGGGAAACTGTTCAACCTTTGTCACTTCCAGGCCAGATCCAAGACTGTCCCAACCTCCATCATCGAACTGCAGTACGCGGATGAGGCTTGTGTCTGCACACATTCAGAGTCTGAACTCCAAGTCATAGTCAACATCTTCACTGAGGCATACGAAAGCATGGGCCTTACACTAATCGCCTGACCCCCACCACACAGCACTACCCCCTAGTCATCAAGATCCATGGCCCGACTCTGGACAATGTGGACCCACTTTCCACACCTCTGGAGCCTGTTATCAACGAGGGCAGACATCGATGATGAGATTCAACACTGCTTCCAGTGCGCCAGTGCAGCCTTCGGTCACCAGAGGAAAAGAGTGTTCGAAGATCAGGCCATAAAATCTTCCACCAAGCTCATGGTCTACAGAGCTGTTGTAATACCCGCCCATCTGTATGGCTCAGAGACGTGGACCAAATCGCTGGAGAAATACCACCACCGATGTCTCCGCAAGATCCTGCAAATCCCCTGGGAGGACAGACGCACCAACGTCAGTGTTATCGATCAGACCAACATCCCCAGCATTGAAGCACAAACCACACTCGACCAGCTCTGTTGGATGGGCCACATTGTATGCCTGGCACAAAATTCCCAAAGCAAGCGATCTACTTGGAACTCCTGCATGGCAAGCGAGCCCAAGGTGGGCAGAGGAAACGTTTCAAGGACACCCTCAAAACCTCCTTGATAAAATGCAATATCCCCACCGACACCTAGGAGTCCCTGGCCAAAGACCACCGTAATTGGAGGAAGTGCATCCGGGAGGGCGCTGAGCCCCTCGAGTCTCATCGCTGAGAGCATGCAGAAACCAGGCGCAGGCAGCGGAAGGAGCGTGCGGCAAACCAGTCCCACCCACCCCTTCCTTCAACGACTATCTGTCCCACCTGTGACAGGGACTGTAGTTCCCATATTGGACTGTTCAGTCACCTAAGAACTCATTTTTAAAGTGGAAGCAAGTCTTCCTCGATTCCTATGATAATGAGTTATATCATTTCATACCTATTATGTATGCACCTGTGAGTAGGCTCACAGATTTGTAGAGTTGTTGCATTGTGAGTGGCTTAGCCAGTCACATGATGTTCACAAAACTCAATAAAACCCCAGTCAGTTGGGTATAGGTCATCCATAGCTCTTCTTCTTCTTCTTAGGTGGTCCCTCGTATGGAGGATGACTTGCTTCCACACCAAAAAGGGATGAGTTCACAGGTATTTCAATGAAGGACCTGATATTCCAGGGCACAAACTACATGTTAAAGGGTGGGAGATGCCTGTGCATGGAATTTTTAATGTGTGGTGACCGTTGCACACCAGCCACCACACGGGCTTGACGGAGCTAGGTCTTGATCCAGTGACAAAGATTTACCAAGACGACTGGAGACCAACTCTGTTGCACGGACCTAGTGTGCACACGTATGGCAGTGTGGGCTGGCCCGTGCTGCCCCTGGGCTCTCGCCTCTTCTGGGCCCCAAACTCACGCCTCCCCTGGATGTGTGAATGACACTGAGAAGAGACAAAACTCCCAGGCCATCATCCAAATGTTCACTGAGCTGTTCGTCTCAGATTCTATTTCTCGAGGATAACCTTCAAAATGGTTGCTTCTATTCTCATATGGATCCATCATATAAATGTCAGGCCTTGAGGGCATTTGCTAGTTTCTAATCATTATGTCAGTATGAACAATTGGAAAGAGCTCCAGAGGTAGCTCTTACCTACCAATTACTAGGGATGGCCAGGACAACTTTAACCCTAACCAGCCGGTGGAAACCGAGCAGGTGGGAAGTTTTTAAAGATTTGTTTAGGGATGTGGGCATCACTGGCAAGGCCAACATTTATTGCCCCTCCCTTAGTTAAAAGCAAGCAGTTATTTACCTGCTCAGATCCCGACTGTTTGCCGGATTAACCTGCAGGGTTGACAGGGAGTCAAAGGGTTATGGGGCCGCCGGGTCGTGGAGTTGACGATAGGATCAGATCAGCCATGATCTTATTGAATGGTGGAGCATGCTCGAGGGGCCAAATGGCCTACTCCTGCTCCTATTTCTTATGTTTCTTATGAGGCCTAACTGAAGCAAGCAGGACCCTCACAAATTTATGCGCATTGGGGTCTTATTATGTCAATAGACCGTGATACAATTTTAAGCGGGGCCTGAGCGGGAGGAACCGCTCAGCTGAAGCAGGTCTACAGCTGGGCAGGAGACAGCAGAGACTCCTTGGGCAAGTCTAAAACATTCCTTTGCGGAAACAGAAGGAGCAAGATTTCACAACCAATGAAAAAGCAAACCCATATTCTGGTTTGAACAAAGCCAAGGAAGAACCATAGAGCCTGGGTGTTAAACGTCTGCAGCGTGTTAGCGAAAGGGGTGTTGTGGAGTTAATTCATTTTGAATTCCTGAGCAAGAATGAGGTGCAGTAAGGGTTTACAAACTGAAATTCGCAGACCCTGGGAGTATGTGAGGAGATCCCAGGAGGTCTGCCGGGTTATCAGATCAGAGTCTGGCAGAGGCTGAACATCCTGTGTGTCACAAACACAGACTCTTGAGAATTCTGGAATTGATATTTTTTCTGTATTTGTTAACATACTTGCGTGTTCTTTTTTTCTACTGCTGTACCCTCATAAGAATGTTTGCTGGAATGGTGGCTCTATTATCCTTTGACTAGTTTTATGCTGCCTTTCTAAAGCTAGGACTGGAAGTCCCTGGGGACGTGTCAATATTTGCAGAGAGCACATCCGACATAGGAAAGTTTGAAAGCCACCGAGTTAGCGGAGCGGGCGTTGCACTGAGAGATGTACATGTGGATCATACCGAGCTGAGGAACTGCCGACTGACAGTATGAACTGTTTCAGCTGCTCCAGGCTGCTGCATCTCTATTTAAAAATGCAATAACTGTGAAAACTAATGGAATTAGAAAATCACATGCACACTCCCACAGTTCATATCTCATCTCTGCTGGCTGTGTCTGAATGCTAATGGTGGGGATGATAAGATTACTTGGCTGCACACATCAGTCGGGCTTGAACCTTATATTGCAGACAATGAGAACACGACAGTTGTTCTCATGTTAGTGAATAAAACATATATGACGAATACTATTTGACCTGGTGGTAGGGGCAGAATATTCAACTTGTACTAAAACTAGCATAGGCTATTATTGAATTAAAGATTTATTTCGCTGTTTAAAGCAAAAAAGTGATAATTAGAAAGTGCACACTACCGTTTTATGATGTAATAAAACATGCACTTACTTTAATGGTTTTAATCTTCTGAACCAGTGTTAGCAATCTGTTTGTACTATAGAAGAGAAATATTTTGCAGCTTTTGATGTCACTACAACAGAGATATCCCACAGTGCAAGTTGTATTAAAGCCAGAATTACTTTAGGATATAAGAAAATACAATTGATGGCATACCTTAAAGTGAGGTGCAACAGCCGAGAGCAGGTGAGATGGTTCATACTGTGGGTTCGCAACTCACTAGCTAAGTAAGGTCTATTATACATGGAACCCCAATGGATCTCCGGTGATCATGCTCTCCCTACATTACAACAGTGGCTATACGTCAAAAGTACTTCATTGGCTGCAAAATGCCTTAGGATGTTGTGAGGTTATGAAAGGTACTATATGAATGCAACTCTTTCTTTTTCATGGATCAAAAATTGAAAAAAAAAAAAACTGAGGACATAAATAAAGGAGAAGAGGCAGCGGCTTATGCAACAATTCTAAGGAGGCCATCCAGGGAGACCCTGAATGAGGAGTCAATGAGCACAGTATGAGAAGCTGTCCTTTTAAAAACTTTGCTTCTCTGACTTCTCACTTTTCTTTCCTTAATCCTGCTTTCTTTCCCGTCTTTACTGAGAAGCAAAAAAAGACAGCTCCCAGGCCATACATGCATGGAGATGTGCAAAGCATCCTGACCCAAGTCACACTCAAGCCTTGACGTTCCAGGGACAGAGCAGGAGGGTGGCCCAAGGATCCTGAGAGAGGGGAGGTCTATGTGGGTGGAAGTTGTTTTGAATATTGAAGGATGGAATGGTTGAGGTTATT
The DNA here is from genome assembly GCF_044704955.1 of Pristiophorus japonicus. NCBI lineage: Eukaryota > Metazoa > Chordata > Chondrichthyes > Pristiophoridae > Pristiophorus > Pristiophorus japonicus. Next base: position 194,727,161 of record NC_091984.1, on the reverse strand, counting down.
GGTGAGTTTGATTTTGCTTCTTCACAACTGTTGAACTTTACATATATGTTCAGATATTAGGTGGTGCAGTCTTCTTATAGAGGAGGTCCAAGAAAGATAACTGCGATGGTTTGGGCACATTTCAAGAATGGAAACAGCTAGTTTTCCTTTCATGGCCCTGCACACAGAGATACAGGGAGCGAGAAGCCGAGGAAGACCAAGGAAGCACTGGATAGACAATGTCAAGAGTGATTCAGAAGACAGACGCGGCCAGGCTAATTCACAACCAACAACAGTGGAGTGAATTCATTCAGGCCCATCATGAGCTGATGGATGGGAATTTAACAGTAATAATAGGTGATGCACTGGTTTACGTGCTAGCCTTTCATCTCTCGCCTGGGTTGAAATCGAGCTCAGGCTGTTGAGATGCAAGTCCCCTCTGTTTGGTGGCTCTAAAATTAAATGACTATGGCTAGTTCCAATTCATAGAACACATTTATTATAATTGACAATCTCAGTGTGTCATAGGACAGCTGATATGGGGAAAGATTAATATCTTCCACATTGGTGCAGTAGAAGCTGTTTCCTTGTTATCGGCAGACTATTTGAGAGAAAGTGTGAAATAAGGATAGAACTTTTCTTTTATTGGTTGCTTTTAGTGAATGTGAAATTAGAGACAAACAGCTTTCTTTGTTCCCGACAAACGCATTGGCCTACAGATATATTATCCTATGGACACTTGTCAGACTCCATGCTTTTAAATTCACAGGAACATCATCAAACAAGGTTTTGACACTGAGCCACATAAAGAGATATGAGGACAGGTGACTAAAGGCTTGGTCAAAGAGATAGGTTTTCAGGAGCATCTTAAAGGAGAGAAAGATAGAGAGACAGAGAGGTATATCGAGGGGATTCCAGAGCATAAAGAGGGAGACGCCATTGCAAAGGAGAAAACTCTGATGATCCACCTGCAGGGATGCTGCTGCACCACCAGTAGATCCGGCAAGTGACCTTAAACGGGCAGAAGTTTCCCAACGATAGGGAACTGGGGTGTTCAAAAGGTAGGTGGTTGGAGACAGAATGAAAGGTGAGCAGGCTGCTATATGGTCCTCTCCTTCCATGGTGGCAGTTGCCATCACATCCCAGGGCCCCTATGGTTGCCTAATAATACAGATAAAAAGGAGCATCTATCTGGACCTGGCCCCTGAACCCTCCCCTCTGACAACCTTTGAATGCAGCGGGTGGGGAAGAAGCAGGCAGTGGTAGACCTGGGGGGGCCAGGAGGAGCAAAATCTTCGATAGGGCAGTGAGGCAGCAGCAGCCCTTACCACCCCATTTCCTGCCATTTTTCCTGCGATTCTGCCTGAATTTGGGTGGGGTCAGAGGAGTAACCCCTCCCGCCATGTTTTGATTTGTATCTTGAAGGAGCACATAAACAATGACAATGTACCAAACCTGTTGCCCATTCTGGTGGTTGAGCATTATCCCCATGTACCATATAGCTGGGTTGTATTAGAATGATGTTACATAAAAATATAAGAACATAAGAAATAGGAGCAGGAGTAGGCCATACGGCCACTCGCACCTGCTCCGCCATTTAATATCATGGCTGATCCGATCATGGACTCAGCTCCACTTCCCTGCCCGCTCCTCATAAACCCATATCCCCTTATCGTTTACAAAACTGTCTATTTTTGTCTTAAATTTATTCAATGTCCCAGCTTCCACAGCTCTCTGAGGCAGCGAATTCCACAGATTAACAACCCTCTGAGAGAAGAAATTTCTCCTCATTTCAGTTTTAAATTGGCGACCCCTTATTCTAAGATCATGCCTTCTAGTTCTAGTCTCCCCCATCAGTGGAAACATCCTCCCTGCATCCACCTTGTCAAGCCCCCTCATAATCTTATACATTTCAATAACATCACCTCTCATTCTTCTGATGAGCAGAGATCAACCTATTCAACCTTTCCTCATAAGTCAACCCTCTCATCCCTGGACTCAACTTCTGAAATGCCTCCAAAGCAAGTATTTCCTTTCATAAATATGGAAACCAAAACTGCACGCAGTATTCCAGATGTGGCCTCACCAATACCTTATATAGCTGTAGCAAGACTTCCCTGCTTTTATACTCCATCCCCTTTGCAATAAAGGCCAAGATACCATTGGCCTTCCTGATCACTTTCTGTACCTGCATACTATCCTTTTGTGTTTCATGCACAAGTACCCCCCAGGTCCTGCTGTACTGTGGCACTTTGCAATCTTTCTCTAGTTAAATAATAACTTGCTCTTTGATTTTTTTCTGCCAAAATGCATGACCTCACACTTTCCAACATTATACTCCATCTGCCAAATTTGTGCCCACTCACTTAGCCTGTCTATGTCCTTTTGCAGGTTTTTTGTGTCCTCCTCACACATTGCTTTTCCTCCCATCTTTGTATCATCAGCAAACTTGGCTACGTTACACTCAGTCCCTTCTCCCAAGTCTTTTATATAGATTGTAAATAGTTGGAGTCCCAGCACTGATCCCTGCGGCACCCCACTAGTTACTGGTTGCCAACCAGAGAATGAACCATTTATCCCAACTCTCTGTTTTCTGTTAGTTAGCCAATCCTCTATCCATGCTAAAATATTACCTCCAACCCCGTGAACTTTTATCTTGTGCAGTAACCTTTTCTGTGGCATCATGGCAAATGTCTTCTGGAGGTCCAAATACACCACATCCACTGGCTCCCCTTTTTCCACCCTGTTCGTTACATCCTCAAAGAATTCCAGCAAATTTGTCAAACATGACTTCCTCTTCATAAATCCATGCTGACTCTGCCTGACCGAATTTTGCTTTTCCAAATGTCCTGCTACTGCTTCTTTAGTGTAAGCCATCAGGTACAGGAGATTTATCTGCCTTTAGTCCCATTATCTTACTGAGTACCACCTCCTTAGTGATTGTAATTGTGTTAAGTTCCTCCCCTCCTATAGCCCCTAGACTATCCACTGTCGGACTATTGTTAGTGCCCTCTACCATAAAGATTGATACAAAATATTTGTTCAGAGTTTCTGCCATCTCCATGTTCCGCATTAGTAATTCCCCAGTCTTGTCCTCTAAGGGTCCAACATTTACTTTAGCCACCCTTTTCCTTTTTATATACCTATAGAAGCTCTTGTTATCTGTTTTTATATTTTGTGCTAGTTACTTTCATAGTCTATCTTCCCTTTCTTAATCATTTTTTTAGTCGTTCTTTGCTGGCTTTTAAAATCTTCCCAGTCTTCTGTCCTCCCATTAGTTTTGGCCATTTTATATGCCCTTATCTTTATTTCTTTAGTTAGCCACAGATGGCTACCTTTTCTCTTACACCCTTTCCTCCTCACTGGAATATATTTTTCTTGAGAGTTGCGAAATATCTCCTTAAAAGTACACTACTGTTCATCAACCTTCCTACACTTTAATCTATTTTCCCAGTCCACTTTACCCAACTTTGCCCTCATACCTTCATAGTCTCCTTTATTTAAGCTTAGTACACTGGTTAGAGATCCAACTTTCTCACTCTCCATCTGAATTTGAAATTCAATCATGCTATGATCACTCATTCCGAGGGGATCCTTTACTAGGAGATTGTTTATTGATCCTGTCTCATTACACAGGACCAGATCTAAGATAGCTTGCCCCCTGGTTGGTTCTGTTACATACTGCTCAAGGAACCCATCCCTTTCGCACTCTATGAACTCCTCCTCAAGGCTACCCTGACCAATTTGATTTGTCCAATCAATATAGAGGTTAAAATCACCCATGATTATTGCTGTTCCCTTTTTAGAAGCCCCCACTATTTCCTGGTTTATGCTCCGACCAACAGAGTTGCCACTGTTCGGGGGCCTATAGACTACACCCACCTGTGACTTTTTCCCCTTATTGTTCCTTATCGCCACACAAACTGTTTCAACACCCTTATCATTTGAACCTGTATCGTTTCTTACTATTGCAGTGATTCCATCCTTTATCAGTAGAGCTACCCCACCTCCTTTTCCTTTCTGTCTGTCCTTCAGAATTGTCAAGTACCCCTGAATATTTAATTCCCAGTCCTGGTCACCTTGCAACCACAGCTCTGTAATGGCTATCCGATCATACCCATTTGTCTCAATTTGTGCCGTCAACTCATCTATTTTGTTACAAATGCTACGTGTATTTAGACAAAGTGCCTTTTGTGTGAAACTCTTTGAAGATGTGCGCACCAAGACTTATAATTGTAAGGTATGTACCCTGCTGGAGTATTAGTTTCCATGATAAGCAATGAAAGAGCAGCAAGGGTGTGTGAGGGCATTACATTGACCAGCCATGAATGTGAAAATGGTTATGTGGCGTATGAAATGATACAATGAACTCCGTACCGTGAGCCAATGACTAGGTGTAACCTGGTCAGTCTTTAATGGCTTCCAGAAGTGAAGATACAAAGGTGAAGTTCAGGTTATATACTGGGCCCAGCACAAGTGTACCTATGACCCGAGGACCTCTGATGGTAGTGCCCCCTGGTGGTGGGCAGAATTTATGTACATATATTACATCATTCCCCCCCAGTTCTTGTTTCACGAGCCTGGAGTTTCAAGAGTTCATGAAACGCAACGGCATAAAACACGTGAGGTCAGCCCTGTTCAAACCCGCATCCAATGGTCAAGCGGGCAGTTCATATTACAAGTCCATATTACAAGTTCAGATGGTCCGGAGCCCTTCGCTCTCTGGTTGACCATCTCAGTACAATCCCAGTGCTTTCCGAGTCTCTCACGACTTGGCGTTGACCACAGTGGGTTCTTCTGATGGCTGGACGTGAGTTGGTTGGTCGTCTAAGCTCGCTCTTCTTCCAACTATTCCAGTTCGTTAGTGTGTCTTAGCTTGATTTGATCAATGTGTTTCCTGCACATCTGCCCATTCTTGAGCTTAACCGTACTCACCCGGTTGCCCTCCTTATCTGTAACATTGCCCAGGAGAAACTTGGCCCTTGACCATGGTTAAGTACATACATTGGGTCATTTACAGATATGTCGCGTGACAATGCGGCACGGTGGTGATACCACTGCTGGCGTGACATCTGGCTCCAACATGATCATTAAGGTTAGGATGGACTAGAGAGAGTCTGGTTTTGAGGCATCTCTTCATCAATAGTTCCACAGGCAGGACTCCAGTGAGCGTGTGTAGCCTTGTCCTGTAACTGAGCAGTATGTGTGACAGGCGTATCTGCAAGGAACCGTGAGTTACGCGTTTCAGGCTCTGCTTGATAGTTTGAACTGCCCGCTCCACTTGACCATTGGATGCGGGTTTGAACAGGGCTGACCTCACGTGTTTAATGCCGTTGCATTTCATGAACTCTTGAAACTCCAAGCTCGTGAAACACGGTCCGTTGTCGCTGACAATGATGTTTGGCAGACCATGTGTGGCAAACATGGCTCTCAGGTTCTCAATGGTAGCAGTGGAAGTGCCGGATGACATGATCACACATTCTATCCATTTGGAATATGCATCCACCACCACAAAAAGCATTTTACCGAGGAAGGGACCCGCAAATTTGATGTGGATTCTAGACCACGGTTTGAATGGCCATGACCACAGACTGAGCGGAGCTTCCTTTGGGGCATTGCTTAACTGCATGCAAGTGCTGCACTGATGCATGCATGACTCTAAGTCCGAGTCAATGCCAGACCACCAAACAGGGGACCTGGCGATGGCCTTTATCATGACAATGCCGGGATGCGTATTATGTAACTCACGTACAAATCTCACCCTGCCTTTCTTGGTTATTATAACATGATTACGCCACAGTAAACATTCGGACTGGATGGAAAACTCATCTTTGCAACAGCTGTACGGTTTGGTTTCATCACCCATTTCCTTGGGGATGGTTGACCAGTCCCCGTTAAGAACACAACCACAACGTTTTACAACCGATAGGGTCGGCTCCTGGTTGATCCCGGTCTTAACTTGTTGAGCAGTGACAGGCGACCCTTCACTCTCAAAGACATCCATGACCATTTGTAGCTCTACAGGCATTAGCATTAGTGTGGGCAATGGTAAACGGCTCAATGCATCAGTGCAGTTGTCGGTACCTGGTCTATGGCGAATTACATAATCATAGGCAAATAATGTCAGCACCCACCTCTGGATGCGGGTCGACATGTTGGTATTGATACCTTTATGTTCCGAGAACAATGATATAAGCGGCTTGTGATTGGTTTCCAGCTCGAAGACAAGCCCAAACAGGTACTGGTGCATTTTTTTTCCCCATAAACACATGCTAAAGCCTCTTTCTCTATCATGCCGTAGGCTCTTTCCGCCTTGGACAGGCTTCGAGACGCATATGTAACTGGTTGTAGTTTACCTGACTCACTGGCTTGCTGGAGTACGCAGCCGACCCCATAGGACGACGCATCACAGGTCAAAACTATACGCTTGCATGGGTCATACAGTATCAGTAGCTTGTGGGAACACAACAGATCTCTAGCCTTCTCAAAGGCTCTGTCTTGAAGTTCACCCCACACCCAGTCATCTTCTTTCCTGAGCAACTTGTGCAAAGGTTCTAATACTGTGCTCAATTTGGGTAAGAAGTTGAGAAGACCCAGGAACGACGCAGCTCCGTCACATTCTGGGGCCTGGGCGCATTTTTGATGGCCTCTGTTTTTGCGTCTTGTAGGCCTGATTCCGTCTGCAGCAATCTTTCGTCCAAGGAATTCGATCTCTGGTGCCATGAAAACGCACTTCGAATGTTTCAGCTTGAATCCCACTTTGTCCAGACGACTCAGAACCTCTTCCAGATTGTGCAGGTGCTCGACGGTGTCACGACCTGTAACTAGGATATCGTCTTGGAATACCACGGTCCTGGGGACGGATTTCAATAGGCTCTCCATGTTTCTCTGAAATATGGCTGCTGCCGAACGAATGCCCTTTGTGTGTGTTGATGCACGTAAGTTTCTTTGATGATTAAACCAGTTCCTGTGTCATGTAGACCGATGTTAGATCCAATTTGGTGAACGATTTTCCCCCGGCTAGCGTTGCAAACAGGTCATCAGCTTTCAGTAGCAGGTATTGATCTTGTTTCGAAACTCGGTTCATCGTGACCTTGTATTCTCCACAAATCCTGACCGTGCCGTTGCTCTTTAACCGGAACAATGGGGCTGGCCCATTCATTAAATTCGACCGGTGAGATGACCCCCTCACATTGTAGCCTGTCCAATTCGAGCTCGACTTTTTCTCGTATCATGAGCAGGACCGCCCTGGCTTTGTGATGGATGGGCCTTGCATCTGGACCCAGGTGAATCTACACCTTGGCTCCCTTAAAGCTGCCAATTCCCGTTTCAAACAGTGAGGGAAATTTGCTCAGCATTTGAGCACACAAATCATCATCCGCTGATGACAAAGCTTTAATTTCGTATCATTTCCATTTTATTTTCTCGAGCCAACTCCTCCGAATAACAATGGGCCGTTGTCCGGGATAATCCATAATGGTAGATCATGAACCGTTCCCTTGTACGACACTCTTACTGCTGCACTACCGATCACTGGTATGAGCTCTTTGATGTAGGTCTGCAACTTCGCATTTATCGGACTCAGCTTGGGTCTCTCTGCCTTGGTATCCCACAGATTTTCGAAAGTCCTCTGGCTCATTATCGATTGCCTCGCACCCATGTCTAATTTCATGGATACTGGAACGACATTTAACTTTACCTCCATTATTATCAGTTGGCTCTTTGTTAGGAATGCACGCACGCTATACACTTCCTCCTTGCAGCTCTCAAATGTCTCGGGCTGCATCGCCAGATCCATGCTGAATTGATCATCATCCATGTGGTGTGTCGCAGCTCGCTTGCTCCGCTGCAGACATGTCCGCTGAAGATGTCCCGTCTTCGCACACCCTCTACATACATATTGCCTGAAGCAGCATTGATGGGGTCGGTGATTGCCCCTGCAACACCAACATATTGAGTTCGGATTTGTGCCCGATGGCGGGCTTTGAGCGGCTCCCGTTTTTGCATATGCAGTTGTGTAGCCCCTCGATGGCGAACTTTGAGTGGCTCCCAGTCTTGCAGATGTAGTCGAGTAGGCCCTGCCATGTGCAGCTTTGCCGGCCGTCGATACATTTTTGTACACAGTACTTGCCGTGGAGTTCCTGTTTTGTTGCGATATCTGCTTCGTGCTTTTCTGTGTGGACATGCAAGCCTGGGCGATGGTGATGACCTTGCTGAGGTCCGGCGTCCCCGCAGCCAGCAACTTACTTATGATCGCCTCGAGGTTGACCCCGATCACAAAAACGTCACGCAGCATGTCTTCCAATGCAGGCCCAAATTTGCAAGGCCCTGCATGGCGTCTCAGGTCGGCAACAAATGCCACTACGTTCTGGACGAATGTGCGTATAGAAGCGATGATATGAGGATTCCTTCTGTGGGTTTAAGGTGTTCCCGAACTAGAGCACACAGTTCTTTGTAATCCTTTTCTGTAGGAAGAGTGGGTGAGAGCAGATTCTTGATGAGTGCATAGATCGTGGGGCCACACATGGGGCCCAAGTTTCGGGTGGAGTTGCTCCTAGTTTTTTGGAGCAACCAGTTTACTTTGGAGTATGTTAAAAATTGCAATTCTCGGATATTAGTTTGCTCCAGTTCTAGTGAGTTAGGTTAGGTTGGCTTTAGGTAAGGTACTTTTTTTCCAAAAGGGGGCATGTCCAGCCACTCAGGCCTGTTTTGCAAGTTTCGGCAGTGAAAACTTACTACAAACTAACTTAGAATGGAGTAAGTGTCCACTTTTGTAAGTTCTGAAAAATCTTACCTAGAGTTAAGTTTAGTGCAGGCACAGCCAGATACGGTGGGTGGGAAGCATTAAACATAAAGGACACATCAACATCACAACAGGGGGCGGGGGGGGATGGGAAGTTAGAGGATTTTCCATAAACACCTTCACAATAACATTAAAGAAGCAAAGTACATTTAAAGCACTAAACACTAAACAAAGCACAAAAAGTAATAAGCAATGAATTAATAAAAAATAGAAGGAACCCTGCACCTAAAGTACCAAGACCAAAGTAATAAGCAATCAATCAATAAAAAATAGAAGTCCTACCTTTATGTGAAGGGAAGGTGTCTCTGTCAGTGTCTCTCTCTCTAGTGTATCTCTCTCTCTCTGTATCTGACAGTGAGGGGTGGGGTGCTGGTGTGTGTTTGTGGTGGAGCTGTGTGTGTGGGAGGGCTGTGTGTGTGGGGTGTGGGAGGGGATGTGTGTGTGGGGGTGTGTTTGGGGGGAGGCTGGAAGGAGGCACCCCTGCTCTCTCCTCCGGCCCTTCGATCATTTCGAGTGCCCCCCAACCCACGCTCCTCCATCCCTTGCCATGCTCCCCTTCCATCCCTGATGCCATGCTCCCCCCCTCCACACCCCGGTACCCACGCTCACCCCTCCCCACCCCAGTACCCACGCTCCCCCTCCATCCCTGTTGCCACGCTCCCCCTCCATCCCTGTTGCCACGCTCCCCCTCCATCCCTGTTGCCACGCTCCCCCTCCATCCCTGTTGCCACGCTCCCCCTCCATCCCTGTTGCCACGCTCCCCCTCCATCCCGGTACCCATGCTCCCCCCCCCTCCCCACCTCGGTAGCCACGCTCCCCTGAGCCATTGCGCAGGCGCGCAGGTGCGCATGCGCAACGCTGCCGGCACTGACAAGAAGACTGATGCCTAGCCCCGCCCCCCTGCAGGCTGCGATCGGCTTGCTCCGCCCCAGGGAGACTACGCTGTGCCACGCCACACTCCAGGAGGACCGGAGAATTGCTGAAGAAGATTCCGGCGCACCTTCGAGCCCAGGCAGGTCACGTAACTCTTGGAGGTGCTCCGTTTTCACCAGAATCGGAATCTTGGGCCCACAGTGAGAAGAATTACCCTGCGCTTCTCTACATCCTCGTCTTTGTTTAGGTCGTTTGCCACGAAGTACTTGTCCGTGGAATCTCCCCAATCCTCTCCCTCATTGAATCTCTCGAGAATTCCAACAGTACTCGATTGTGCTGTGCTCGCCATACTTTTGCATGGGTTCATATTTTCCTTGTCGCCAGTTGCGGTGTACGAAATGATACAATGAACTCCGTACTGTGAGTCAGTGACTAGGTGTAATCTGGTCAGTCTTTAATGGCTTCCAGAAGTGAAGATACAAAGGTGAAGTTCAGGTTATATACCGGGCCCAGCACGAGTGTACCAATGACCCTAGGACCTCCGACGGTAGTGCACCCTGGTGGTGGACAGACCTTATGTACATTACAGGTTGAAAGGCTTTCCTTTTGTGGCATGCATGCTTGGGCCACCACTGTCCTGACAAATGAGATTGTTGGATAGTCTTATCTCGGCAGCTTTCATAAGGTGCTCCATTTTCTTCAACATCTATTCCAAGGTTGAATGGGTCATGTACACACTGCTGACCTGGCTGCCACCTTTTGGTAGGAATGCTGCACTGCTGTCTTCTGGGGATGGTGTTCTCGAAAGTCAAACAGTGAGATCTCCTTGCACTCACCTCATGGTGAAGCACCTTCACTTTGCCAGCTATCAAATGGGAGCTTGGGTCCTGCCCTGTTTCATCACATTACCACAGACTCATTTTCCCACCTACCCATTTTTCCTTCTCATGGTTTTTTTTGTCAGTCACTTCTGTTACCCATGCAACCTTTACAAAGTTGAACAAAATACTATTTAAGCCTTCGCAACCTTTGGAAAGACTGAAATATTTTTGACCCCATGTGCTACCACCTATCTGTAAGTGACCGCATCCCTTCAATTGTGACCCAAAATCCTTCAAGGGCGGAAGGCGCATACAATATCTCACCCTCCCCTTTGGCAAGCAGGCCCAATATGGCCAGGGGCTCGCCATGCTGAGATAAGTAGGGCTGATCGCAGGAAATCTAGTGGGCTTGGCTCTGTGTGAATTTGGTGATCAGAAACACTCAAGGAGCTCCGGTTCTGCTGCTTCAGTGCTCGGACAGGAAGAGTACATCCTATAATTTTTATGACCACATTGCAGGAAGAACTGGTTTGTTTCAATTAGTACCATTGATCATACAATCAATAGTTGTTGAGACTTACTAAGTACTATTGAAGGCCATTGTTGACAAGCGTGAAGGATAACATCGCAATATTATTAATCACTGACAGCATCTGTATTATTCTTTATGCATGTTACTGTCAGAATTCTGGAAGAAAGAAAGGTCAGTGAAAGGGCTCTCCTCATAGCTCAGTCGGTAAATTAACTGCATAGTGTGGGAATGAGCCAAACAGTCCAGAAAGCACCCACGTTGGATCCCTGATCTATGTTGAGTTAGTTGTGCACAGCTAAATTAATGTTGGGTCATCGCAATTGGCCATAGTGTCTCCAGGCTAGGGTGACAGCATAAAATATCAGGCTACCTGCTACAGATTGCTATCCTGTGAATCTCCTGAAAAATGGTTGTGTGAGAATGTTGGGTGATGAGAGTATCAGGCTCAGCTGTAATGCCTTTACATTCAAATAATTTGTCAATAGTCACAGTCTATGCCAATGGTTTCCAAACTTATCTATGGGGAAGAACTTCTATAAATACTGCCACAGGCCCAGGACCATCTACAAATAACCCTCAGGGACCCCTGTCCTTACTTTCAAAAGATAGTGTCAGCTATGCAAAGGAAACCAGCACCATCTTTGAAGAAAACAATTTAATTTCTATACAGCAGAAACAACAACTGTGATAAGAAGTCAACAAATACAGAAATGTACAGACACTTAATCAAGGGGACAAAAATCAGAATCTTGCAGCATCCTCAAGGACTTTCTAGAGTTAGATTCCTCAGTTTGAAAGCAAACTGTCTTTAGGCCCACACATGGACCTGGCAGCAGGACTTGTGTGTACCCGATTGGAGGAGGGCTGATCCTGTTGAAAATTTCAACTAGTTTGGCTCAGTGATAGTACTCATGACTCTCACTCAGAAGGCTATGCAGTTAAGCCCCAATGCAGGACTATTCAAAGATCAACATTTGTACCACAAATAACAGCACAAAAAAAAAATCAGATTTTCTGCTCATTTATCTGATTGCTGTTGGTGAGACCATGCTGTGTACATATTGTCGACCACATTTCCCTACATTACAACACTGGCTACATTTTTTTTAAAGTGTAAAGCACATTGAGATATTCTGAGGATATGAAAGGCAGTGAATATATAAGATGTCAGCCTTGGCTCGTTGGTAGCACTTTCACCTCTGAGTCAGAAGGTTGTTGGTTCAAGCCCCACTCCCGAGAATTGAGCACATAGGCTGACACTTCAGTGCAGTGCAGTGCATTCCAACAGTGACTATAGTTCAAAAGTACTTAATTGGCTGTGAAGTGCTTTGGGACATCCTGAAGTCGTGAAAGGTTCTATATAAATGCAAGTTCTTTTTTATTTATATAAAATCAATTGTCTTTCTTTCACAGCCTCAGCTAATAAAGTGTATTAGTGTAAAGTGAAAAGTTGAAGGGATTTGACCACTTAAAGATAAGTGGCTACATATTGGAGGCAAAAGTTATATTAATTAAATAGGCTGGGAATATTTCAGATGATTGCTTCAGCCATTCCAGCTGTTTAGACAAAAATGTGACTGACTAAACTCATGGCTACTACATTAAATGTATAGGCAGGACATCGGGTCTGTTGGTAACTAATGGAACTGCACAGTACTTCAACGTCCTGTTTGATGGCTGCAAAGTGGAGGTGGTGCCCCATGAGGTGGTTGTGAGGGGTACTGCAGTGTTTCTCACTCCAGGGTACTCTCCCCAGAGGATAGCAGGGCAGCATGACTGGCAGGAAGTGGCAGCCAGGCTCAATGTTGCATATACTGCCCACAAGTTGAGTCAGAGAAGATGTTATCCTGTTACATGCCAAGTTAAGCCTGTCCAACAGTTCCACTTACCATTTATGTCGCCCATTTATGCATCCCGCACAGTGTTCTTAGATAACCAGTTACACATTTATTGCTGGCCCGTGTAATATCCTCACACAATATCTTCATACAGCATTTTCATTGCTGATCACATGTTATGGATAATTAACAGAACTGAGACAGGATGATACTGAATTCTTCTTCCTGAAATAGTAGATTGTGGGGTGTGGGGGTGGGGTAAAGAAAAGAGAGAACACTGTATACTGAAAATTCTCCGCACGGTATTCTCCACATTATAGCTGCAATGTACAATTGAAAGCATTGACACACTCACATTTTTAAAAGGCCTCACACATAAAAGTACTGCAATATAACATACTGCAAGATACTTTGTCCTTAACTGGCTCATCGCAGGCATATGTTTGTTATATGTTGTGCCAAGACCAATTCTCTGCGTGCATGGTAAAATGGCACAAAATACAATGGAATTGGTCCGAATTGGAAAAGAGCTAATAAACAACAAGTCCTTGACTCACACGAAGAGACCACACTGGATGACCTTGCTTATAAGACCATCAAGGATTTAAATGGTGTTCTCAAACTATGGGCCAGTGCCATCCACTTCCTTTGTTTTCTCTCCGCTCTTGCTCATTCCAAACACAACAAAACACTGGTTATGCCACAGCTTGACTACTGCGTGCAGTTCTGGTTACCGCATTACAGGAAGGACGTGATTGCACTGGAGAGGGTACAGAGGAGATCTACGAGGAGTGGAGAATCTTAGCTATGAGGACAGATTGGATAGGCTGGGTCTGTTTTCCTTGGAACAGAGGAGGATGAGGGGAGACCTCATTGAGGTGTATAAAATTATGAGGGGCCGAGACATAGTGGATAGAAAGGGCCTATTTCCCTTAGCAGAGGGGTCAACAACCAGGAGGCATAAATTTAAAGTATTTGGTAAAAGGTTTAGAGGGGATTTGAGGGGAAATTTCTTCACGGAGAGGGTGGTAGGGGTCTGGAACTCACTGCCTGAAAGAGTGGTAGAGGCAGAAATCCTCACCACATTTAAAAGTACTTGGATGTGCACTTGAAGGTTACAGACCTAGAGATGGAAAGTGGGATTAGGCTGGATAGCCTCTTATTGGCCGGCACGGACACGATGGGCCGAAATGACCTCGTTCCATGCTATAAACTTCTATGATTCAACCACATAAACAACATTGTTAGTATCTTGTAATGTGAGCTCTGTTGAAGGATGTTATCTTGGACACAGCATTGTGACATAGGTCACTTTTCTATAATTGTCGATCTGGAACAGCAGTCTGGCAGTGGGCCAGGATAAGAAAGCTCCTAACAATGCTCTGGGGGTGAAATTTGTCTGTACCAGTAGTGTGAAATGGGCTCATATCAAATTGGCAGCCTGTTTCACACCACGCCAGATTTTCTTTTCCATTTACTTCAATGGAAAGAGAATAAGGCATTGTAGGAGGCACTTTCGGACATAGACAGACTAAGTGAGTGGGCAAAAATTTGGCAGATGGAGTATAATGTTGGAAAGTGTGAAGTCATGCACTTTGGCAGGAAAAATCAAAGAGCAAGTTATTATTTAAATGGAGAAAAATTGCAAAGTGCTGCAGTACAGCGGAACCTGGGGGTACTTGTGCATGAAACACAAAAGGTTAGTATGCAGGTACAGCAAGTGATTAGTGAAAATCAATGGAATCTTGGCCTTTATTGCAAAGGGGATGGAGTATAAAAGCAGGGAAGTTTTGCTACAGTTGTACAGGGTATTGGTGAAGCCATACCTGGAATACTGTATGTAGTTTTGGTTTCCATTTTAAGAAAGGATATACTTGCTTTGGAGGCATTTCAGAGAAGGTTGATTCCAGAGATGAGGGGTTGACTTATGAGGAAAGGTTGAATAGGTTGGGCCTCTGCTCATTGGAGTTCAGAAGAATGAGAGGTGATCTTCTCAAAACATATAAGATTATGAGGGGGCTTGACAAGGTGGATGCAGAGAGGATGTTTCCACTTATAGGGGAGACTGGAACTAGAGGGCATGATCTTAGAATAAGGGGCAACCCATTTAAAACTGAGATGAGGAGAAATTTCTTCTCTCAGAGGGTTGTGGATCTGTGGAATCCGCTGCCTCAGAAAGCCGTGGAAGCAGGGACATTGAATAAATTTAAGACGGAAATAGACAGTTTCTTAAACGATAAGGGAATACGGGGTTATGGGGTTGGGCAGGGAAGTGGACCAGAGTCCATGATCAGATCAGCCATGATCTTATTAAATGGCGGAGTAGGCTCGAGGGGCCATATGGCCTACTCCTGTTCCTATTTCTTATGTGCTTTCCAGATCCTGCTTTCCTTAAGGATTTCCTGTTCTGCATTAGCTTAGAAAGAGTTTCTGCACAGTCAGTTTCAGTTCTTGCTCACATATTAACCCCAATCCCATGAGCCCACTTCACACTTGTGGTGTAGACCAATTTCACCCTGCCATTCTTGTAACCTTCTCATCAAATTTGGTGAGCATGTAATAAGTGAACTTGAGGAGGTAGTGTCTGGTGACTCACAGATTACAGGAGAGGAAGAGCAAGTACTGATGCTGGAGTAGCAGCTGGGGCCTGCTGGTTACTATCAAGGACTCACTGTACTTGGGGAAATACAGCACTTCTGCAACATTGGGAAGCCTGTTCCTGTTCCTAGTCAGTAGGAATAATGAAATAGCTGGCTATATTGACTGATGCTTCAGTTAGTTGCTTCATACAGCTGTGCATGGCACCTTGGTTAGGGCAGATGATGGCTATGCTAGATTAGAAGAAGCCAGAGTCACAAAACATAAGTAGGTGAATAACCTTGCCTCCTACTGACAGTGCCAACCTCATGGTGCAGGTTTGCTGCAGCTGTCCTTACAGCACATGGTACAGCTCTGCAACTGGCTTCCTTGCCAGGTATTAATGCCAGGGCTTGTATATATGCTTGATGACATCATGACAGTTGCAACCAATGTGGCTGTGGTGCCTTCTGATAGCCCTGTCATGCGGTATTTTATCCTGCACCAATTAAAGTGTGATATTCTGTAATTGGACTGCTGTCTAGGTCCTCCTCAGCAACAAGGGAAGCGTGTCTTGCAAATGGGCACTGGATTTGGCACAGTCTCCAGTTAAATGCAGTGGCTCACCCTGAGCTGGTATGAATGAGGCATTGTAGGAGGCACTTTCCAGATCGTGCTTTCCTTAAGGATCTTCCTCTTCTGCATTAGCTTAGAGTTTCTGTACAGTCAATTTCAGTTCTTGCTCACATATTAACCCCAATCCCATGAGCCCAAATTTTGTCCAATAACCTCTTGAATTCCCCTATCGAATGCTTTTTGAAAATCCAAATACACTACATCCATCTAGCCTGCTCGTTCCAACTTCAAAAAACTATAACAGATTTGTCAAACATGATTTCCCTTTCATAAATCCATGTTGACTCTGCCCAATCATATTATAATTTTCTATGTGCCCTGTTACCATATTCCTAATAATAGATTCTAACATTTTCCCTACGACTGATGTCAGGCTAACTGGTCGCTAGTTCCCTCTTTTCCCTCTCCCTCCTTACATTTGCTTCCTTGCAATCAGCGGTAACCGTTCCAGAATCTAGGGAGCTGCTAGGATGCAGTTCTACTGGTTTTGACGTGAATGGTTGCCTTCAGGAGAGGAGGGAGGATTAAAACAAACCTTAGTGAAAACAATATTTATGTTACAAAGGATGGTTTTCAAGATAACATGCTGTGAATGTGTGAAATTTGACCCTAGTTGTAATGCTCTTCCTGGCTGATGTGAAAGTACTGGGATGTATTTTAACGCCGAGTGGGCTGACTTTTTTTGCTGTTTCTTTGGGTAAATAGACTGTAGAGAACCAGGGTGATTCCTGACTGATCCAATTTCAGTATCCATGTCTTATCCTCAATCCACACAGAGATCTCACTGTTACGGAATGTGAAAATATGTACTATCTGAATCATAGGTACCTTAGCATTAGGTATTCGCCGATACTTCTAATTGCAAAGAAAACTTAGAAAATCAAAGGTCTATTTTCCGTCATTTCTGATTTCAATGCCAGGAGAACAAAACAAAATGTTCACTTTTCAAATGATATTTGTGGTACATGCACTTCCACACAAACAGCTGTAGGTCATCAGCTGTTGCCAAAAATCACCACAATTTTCGTCACTACAACACGGAGCCTGGGGAGCCAATGAGTGTGGTTGTTGATGGGTTTTCTGGTAGAACAAGATGGAGTGTGAAAATAGCCAAGTAAGGGTGTAAAAACACAAAGGAAACATGCACACACACAAAGAAAACTCCAAAACGGGAGTAAGGAAGTGCCGGGTGAGGTAAATAAATGACTACGGCCTGAAGTTGCTAAAGTCACTGATCAGACCAGAGGACTCCACAGTTCCAAAGAGAACTTCAGGTACTTTTCAGGAAGTTAACACTAAGCATGGTTGGAGCAGTGTAAAAAGCCAAAGACAGAAAGGTCAGAGTGGGAATGGGAGGGAGAATTGAAATGGTGAGCCAAAGGGAGATCAAGATCACACTTGCAGACAGCACAGAGATGTTCAGCGAACCAGTCATTTGTGATATCCCCACATAGAGGGCAACACCATTTGAACAGCAAAAGCAATATACTAGATTGGAGGAAGAACATGTAAATTGCCATCTCACACCGAAGGGGTGTTTGGAGCCCTGGACATTGATGTGAGAAGAGATAATTGAACAGACACTGTTTTTGCTATTGGAAAGTACCAGAGGAAGGGAAGCCAGGAGTTCAGGTCATGGACAAATGAACAAAGGTATTCCAGAGGGATCAGTTCTGATAAAAAAAAGACAGAGAGATGAATGGAAGATGTGCTCATTGGTGGAATCATACTGTGGAAATGGTGACCGTTTAAAAATAAAACTGCTCACAGCCTAGTAAACAATGAATTTCTTCTCTGTGACAGGATTCAACATTTCTGACTCTTACGGTCCGGCAACACCCCCTGCGTCCCCTCCCCCTTCATTTTGTTTCATTCTAAAAGAGAACTTAGATATTTTGCAGCTTCCAGTTCTAGAAAAAAAACTATACCCAAAATGTGAAACAACAGGCGTTAACTAAGGTGCTAATGGACTGGCTGTGTATTTCCAGCATCTTTTGTTTTTATTCCCCCCATTCATATCTATGAAAGCCTCTTCTATTTAGCATATAATTTGGACCAATTTCTTTTAAGTGTACAGTATTACAGCACAGCACAACTAAAAGCCCATTAATGGTTCCATTTACATTTTCACAAATGTTAATTTATTCACCTAAACGTGTCAGTTTATTACCATTCACTAATTACAAGTTTTGGCAATACAAATTATTTGATTCTAAGGCCTTGAAGCAGTCTTTGTGATCGAAACTCCAATACTAACATTGTTAATATGAAACTCGATTTTTAAATGAATTAGTTGGTGTCTAGAATATTTTTATACTCGCTCTTCTAAACAGTATGTCCCATGGAAGTGTCTGCAACACTGCAGAACATCAATTGTACATTTAACAGACAACTGAGCCACTGCTTTTTTATTCCCAAGGGAAGTGAAGCAATCCATCTTTACCCTTAAAACATGACTGACTGCATTTCTGTTAGTATTTGTCAGAGGCAACTTTGTATTTTAAAGTCACACAGTATCATTTGGTTAATGAAGTGATCAGTCTGCTTCTCTTGAGGTTGTCCACAATACTGTAACAGGTGTTTCCATAATATTTGTCTTTATCTAAAATTTCTTGAAGTCTCTCGTAAGTCAAACTAACAGCTGCCCCTTGATGGTTTTCTCCTTAGTCTTGCTCCATTTATCGACAGTTCGGCTTCAAGACCTCCTCTCACCTCAAATGGAACTCCTTCCTTGCAACAGCTGGCTCCATTTCCTTTTGCCCTCAGTAACTCTTGATTCCCCAGTAAACCCAAGAATAAAATATTTGTCCATATCTGGGGAGGATCTTCCAACACCTCTTTTGTACTCTTGTGCAGGTTGCAAGAAATGGCGCATATGGTATATCCTGATAAATGACCAGCTTCTCAACTTTAGTCCCTAACCTCTCTCTCCCTCAAGACCTTTCTTATCTCCTTATTTTATTGACATAACTGTGATGTGTGCCCCTATGAAATTTCCAAGCTTGCTCCTTCCAAGCTGCAAATACACAATCCTACATGTTTTCGCGATTCACCACTTGGTCACATTGTTTAAGTTAAGACTCATCACAATCACCTACTTTTAACTTATTCTTTACCAGACCTCAAATCTGTGGACTTCTTACAGCAGTCTTTTAAAGCTAAAGGATAACATCACCTCATCAATATTTTCTGATTTACCTCATCTCTTTGCCCCTCTTTAACCTTAGTGGTATCCTGCACAATGGACCTTGACCTTCACCTTGATCTCCACAAAATACTGAAGTTTAGCACCACCATGCTGGAATGAATGGTAAAGATAACATTAATACTCATTTCTATCGCTCCATCTTGGTCCCAACAGCACTGCCTTAATTGTCCATCCCTAATTCTCCATTGTCGACACATTGTTCATCCCTCAGCTTTTTATAATCAATCCCAGACATAAAACATTAATCACAGTCAAAGAGAAGGGTGTTGAGGAGATTTTTGGAAGCAGGGAAGAAGGTGGAAAGACAGAGTGCAGGAGTGTAGTTGCTGAACAAGCAACCACCAATGGTGGAGCAGAGGGAGTAAAAGGAGAAGCCAAAGAAGATGTGTGTTGGGATGCAAAGCAGAAGACGAGGATTTTGACAGCGGAAGAGGAGAAGGAGGGGCAGAAGCATACAAAGTTATGGAGGTGAAAGAAAGCCAGTCTCAGTGATAGTGTGGCTATGGGGTAGGCAATTGAGCCCCGAGTTGTGCAGTGCACAAAGGTTACGCACATCCTGATTCAGCCTGTGGCTCTAACTGGGGCAGTGAATGGATCTAAGGCCAAAGGCATATTGGCGCTGGTAGGAGACAATGAGCATGGCTTCAGTTTTGCTGACATTAAACTGCAGGAAATTTTGACTTATCCATATCTTAATATTTAATAGGCAGTGGGAGTGCATAGCAACAGCATTCAAATCAATAGAGGAGGCAGAGATGCTGTCATCAGTTTATATGTGGCAGCTGATATCATTTTTCCTGATAATGTTGCCAAGGGGTAGCATGTAGATGCTCAAGAGGTGGTGGGGGGTGCTATGGATGGACCCTAGTTTACCGAGAGGTGACTGTGCGGACAAAGAAGATGAAGCTTTTGCAGGTGTTGTAAAGCTTGCACTGCAACAGGTATGAGTGGAGCTATCAAGGGAAGTGGCATAGAGGTGGACTGGAGAAGAGGATTTGAAGCCTTAACAGTGTCAAAGGCAGTGGAGAGGTCAATGAGAATGAAAAACAATAAATCTTTTCAAAATTGGCAATCAGGCATAAAACTGGCATTACAAATTGGCTACCAACTGTTGAAAAGAATGGAAATGAAAATTGGGTGGTTTCTGTAACGGGTGGCCAATCCACATCAGCAATTTGAAATCACAGTCACACAAGATGCCATTTGTGTTTTTGTCCAGTGTGATCTCACTACCATGAGTGAATGACTAGTGAATTACAAATAAGGAAAGTTGCAAATGTATCTGCAATACAATAATACATTCCAGGAGTATAAGGAAATAATGAAAGATTGGAGATAGTGCAATGTTTGGAAAGACTGCAGGAGTTAAGGATGACTGTTACAAATTTCCCGTCAGCACTAGATATTCACTCAAATTCAATCCCTTAAGCAGACCTTGGTCCCTTATGATCAGCAGTGTACTTTTACTGTCCAATATCTAACTAAAATGACCTGGGATTGGTAACAATAGACTACTTGTTGTATATACTGGATACTATGATCTTACATACACTGCTACATGCATTCTTCTGCCTTTTTGGAAGGTGGACTGAAATGCACTCTAGTGAAATGAGGTTGATTTTCAAACAATAAACTGGTTTACTTTATATATTAAATATGAATAAACAGAATACTATACTCCAGTGATTCAATCAATTTCCTACAACTCCAAGTAGCATAAAACATAATGGCGCAGATTTTGCAGTCAGTGGGGAAGAAATGGCGCTCATCGCTCATTACGTTTACAGCTGCCCACAGATGTTTTGTGGGCTCTTGAGCAGCAACTTGCTGTCATTGGATGTCTGATCCAGCACAGTGCCCTCTACAAGGGATCTGTGGTATGAGTGAGCAGGAAAAGCAACAGCGTGGCTCTTCAACCAATCTGATTAAAGAATCATCCCTGAGACACACAGCATCCAAACAAGGTAGTATGAATTAGAATATTTAATTCATTGTAAAATCATATACAGAAAGTGAAATAAAGTGAGGGTAAGAAAAATGGGATTAAGAGAGAGAAATGAGTCAGAATGAAAAAGTTAAAAATATAAATTTTTGATGTTTTTCAAATTCCCCATTAAGAATTAAATTCTGATGGAATGAGACTCCATACTTGCAAAATTAAATTTTCAGTGCCATAGAGGTTGTTTGGCAATATTAAGTTTATCACATCATTAAATTTCACTTGCACCTGAATGCATCAGCTCTAACTTTCTCTGGCATGTTTAGTGGGTAATCTGTGGGTTTGTACAGCAACATCATGCCCTTACATGGATTTCAATGCCAAGTTTATCAGCAAGGTACCGGTGGAGCACAGCTTGTGGAGGAGCAGGGAAAATCGGTCACCAACTTCCTGATTTCAATCTTTAATGCCACATGCACGGACTCCAGAAGTTGCTGTCTGGTTTATTCCATAATAACGGTGACCGCTGTTAGCCTCATCATTATTCTCAACACAAAATCTGGGCCAAAGAAATACACAACTGTGGCCCTGTAATGGTGTAAACTCACTTTTGAGTTAGCAGTCCCCAAGCTAACTGGCACTAATCTTTTCTCATACAAGTTGTATGTATTTGTACTTCAGTCTAGAGTCTTACAGCCTCCCTCACTGACGAAAGAATGAGATGTCCCAGTCTCTCTGACAGTTCCATACTACTTACTACAGAGAAAAAAAAAGAGAAAAAGACAGACAGACCTCTGACCACTCCCTCAACTGTGCAGTGAGGATTGGTTTGCTGAGCTGTCAAGCAAAGCTTCCACCTTGATTGAGAAACCCTCCCCTTGGTGTGGAGACTTACAGCACAGGTGTGCCTTCTTAACCAAACACAGGCATATGACTAAAAACTAATTCTAACATAAGGGTGTGAATTGCTCTGGTCTGTGTTCAGTGACTTCTCATTATCAAAACAATGTGAAATTCAAAAATAAATAATTTGATCTTCTACCTGGGTACTCCACCTAATTATTCTAATCAACATGGTAAATGGCTCCTGTATTACTGGGAGTTAACCCTTTATCAGATGAACCTCACCTTACATCAACAACATAACATAATTCAAATTAAAACCCTTTTTAATCCATATGTAACATTCACAATGTATATTACAGTATTTTTTCTGAGGTGGGGCTAATAACGCTTGTCTTGAAGGAACAGAGAACAGTGCTAGAGGACAGCAATAGGTTAATCATGTTAGCAACTTGGGGCTGTAGAAGTGAAGTTGGGCAGTTAGGAGATGGGATGGACCTGCACAGAAGAAAACTGGGGAAATCCATTGATTTTGATAGAATGAAAATCAGGTGGGTTCTATAAGGGACAGGCGATCTACTCCACCAGATTACCATCCATATAGCAGAGATGAAAATTTACCCACATATCTTCACACATCACATTCAAACCACTCCCCGTAATCACCGACACCACATGTTGTATTTCTGAGTGCAGCACATGATGCTGGAGCTGGGTGCTGGCAATGGAATGCCTGGACTCCACCCTCAGTCTATCGACCGACATAGCTCCAAAACTTCTTCAGTATGAATGCACCCAGACAGACCCAGCTCCAACTGACTGTAAGCCACCTGTATTGCTGCTGCTGAATGCAACAACTTCATGCCTCCATTCAAAAATATACGATAAGTCCTCAATTTACTTCATATTTCGAGAAGTTTTTCAAAGCAATTTCAATTGTTTTGTCATGGCATAGACATCATGGAGGAAGATTTTCTTTGTGTACTAGAAGCAGCAAAATCATAAGCTGCTCATAAGGAATTGGGTTTACAATTTCACTGCACTTAGTGCAGAGAGGAACTTTTCCCATATTGTTGAATCCAAGATACATTGCACAAAAATATTTTTTACATTTTTCCATAAAAGTGCAAAAAGTACATTCTAAAGCATTCATTTCAAGAAACAGCGGAGTAGTCATTTTCGAAAGAAGTTAGTTACTGTGATTCCCTTTGGAGTACTCCCCAATAATTCTACCACTATGTTCAGCCTGTTTCCAGACTAGTGGTGAGGCTCTTTCTACATTCTGCTCAGTCTCTGCTGAATGCAATGTCATAGTGAACAGAGACCTAGGAGGACAAACAAGACACAGCTAATGACCAAATTGAATAAAGATGGTATCGAGTGGCACAAATATTAGGAAGGGAATAAGCTCCAAGGGGATCCCTTTTGCTCACGTCACTGAAATGTATTCCCTCTCACTTAGCAAATGGAGTTCCTACAGGGCTTCGCAGCAGAGCCCTTAAAATGATTATTTTAAAATCAAATTTGAGAAATCGTGATAAATAATATATGGAACATGTCTAGGGGAAAGTATTAGCATTCACCAAACTTACCCCAAGTGCTTCCTTCTCCTTTCAAGGACTCTGTTTTTCTTTGGAATAAATGGAGGATATTTTAAAGTATCCTAGTAAAGCGAAGGACCCATTTATTGTTCTTCCATACTGCAATGTGTACCATTTTATATTACAGCCCATGAAAGCTGACTGGAATTCTAGTCTTAAATAAGAATGTTGAAAAAAAAATCCTCAAAAACCATAATCTTCAAGGCAGAACGCATATGATCCTTTACATGGGTGTACTACAGTATCTCTTATATTGTGGTGCCTGGCTGTCTGTATGTATAACTGATACAGAAATGTAGGCTGTTGGGGGTGGGAGGAGGGTGTCCCAAACTGAACTTTTAAACAGTCTGCAGTTAGTGAAGTTGTATTACTTTCAGCAAGCAGCATCAATGGGAACGTTGAAGAGCTTGCATGATTAGGCAAAATTGCATATATTTGTCCTTCTTCTGCATGATATGAGTGTGCTAACTGTTATTAATCATGTACAACTTCCTTTTTAGTAGAGGGCAGAGAGCATTGTGCCCATTGAAGACAAACAAGGGAATCCCGAAAGTCCTGGGGGACAGTTCAAATGAGATGGAGCGGAACCCGTCTGCCCCGGCCCAAATCCAGAGAATATCGTGAAATCTGGCGACAATGTCATCTGCATAACTGCAGCAGGCGTATCACATCAGTAAGGGCACTTCAGCGGTGCCTGTTCCGATACTCCTGACAGAAGGAGGAGCGACCTATAGCCACACTGCCTGAGATACCACCAGCTCTTTCTGGAAGAAGCAAAAGGATTAGAAAAGGATAATGTGGCTGCCAACAGAGCTTCTCTCCTTCAGACTAAGGTCTTTCCAGGTTTAATCATCTGAATACGGTAAAAGCTTAGGAACTTTATAAAGACCTCAACAGGACTCATATGAGGGTCAGCTGACACGAGTTCCACTGACACCTCCTGTGAGCATAATGAGCGGAATTCCCAGGAACGCTCCAGATATGTCCGCTTGATGTGGAGGTCAGGCAGAAGATCTACCCACATGAGTTTGAGGTACCACAACAAATGGGGCAGAATTCTGCGTATATCGCCTTCTGTTCCCAATTCCTCCTTCCCTAACCCCCCCAACAGGAATTAGGCTTTCTGCTCTCTCCTGCTCGAGCAGTCTCTGAGCTAAGGTCTTTAAGCAGGGTGTCAACTTTCTCCTCCAGATGGGTAAATGCAAAATTTGAACTCACAAGTAAAGAACTACATACAGGTACAACGTCCAAAATCCGGAATCCTCGGGACTGAGTCCATGCCGGTTTTTGGGTTTTTCCGGATTTCAGACAAGAAAATCAATACTCGGTACCGAATTCATGCCGGATTTCGGACCTCACCGCTCGCCGATTCCCACCGCTCCTCCGTTCCTCGCTACCCGCCAATTCCCGTCACCCGTGGCGCTCCGGCGCTGCACTTTTTACCGGTTTCCTTCTCCCTCGCTGCCCAATGTCGCCATCTTGGCCACCTCAAAAATGTCTGGTTTTCGGACAATAATTCCGGATTCCGGACGACTCCATCTACGATGCGCAAAATGTCTGGTTTTCGGACCATTCCGGTTTTCGGAGTTCCGGATTTGAGACGTTGCACCTGTATCAGCTTAGCCCAGTTTGCCAAGCACTCACCTCTGAATCAAAGGGTTGTGGCTTCAAGGCCCACTATGGATTTGTACAATCAGTACTGACACTTCTGTGAAATCTGAGAGAGCATTGAATTGTTTGAGGTGCCATTTTCCAGTTGAGACATAAACTAAGACTCCCATCGGTCTTTTCAAGTGGACAGAACTAATCCTCTGGTACTATTTGAATCTGTTACAATTTGGTATCCTGGTCAACATTCCTCCCTTTATTCACCATGACTAAAAATGGATTAACTGGTCATTCATTTTATTTGCTATCTGTGGGATCTTTATGTGCACAAATTGGCTGTGGCATTTGCCTGCATAGCAGTGGTGTACAACTTCAAAAGTAATTGGTTGGCTCTGATGCACTAAGGAGGTGAAAGGCACGATATAAATGCAAGTTCTTTTATTACACTTGCAAAGGACTCTTTCATGTTAAGAGAAAATAAAGCAATTAAAGAAGCACCTTCACCGTCTTGAGAAGTTTTTTGAAAGGTTGAATTCAATAGCTTTCATGTTTGCTATCTGAAAATTCTACAGTGCAGCAAATCAAATATCTGCTGTAACACAAACTATAATAATTCCGGTTCCAATAGAACTTCTTATTTTCTTAAAAGGTAATTGAAAAAGTACAAATTTCGTTAGAATACTGCATCTCAATGATATTATTGCCATCTGTTTACTAACATCTGGGAATTACTCATTCTACCAGAATGGCAATCAGCCCTTTCAGTACCATACTAAAATGTAGTTTACAATTTTTTATATTGTTTAAAGTAGATTCAGTTTATATTACGTGCAAATACAGCAATTTTGAAGTTAATTGGGCATTTCCCTTCCAAGTAGGCATAAATATAATAGAGCATATGATTTATGTTAGGAAATTCTAGTAGATTGCAACATTACATTCAGTATCTGTCATGGCTTATTGTCAAAATTATCTATATGTACATATAAATACAAAAGATATGAAGTTCCTTGGCTGACAACCAGAAAGGATATAGGCTCTGAAACAATGCCGTGGGACAATGGTGTGCCAATGCTGAAATTGTTCATATGAAATTCTTCTCTCTGCTATTTTAGTAGAGGCATTAACCCAATTACTGAACAATTCAACTAAAATAGTAGAATGAAGATTTTCAGATGAACACGTTGAATGCTCATTACGTGTGTCTCCCATGGCTGTAATTCAGGATAGAGGGATGATTAGAAGGCAGTAAGAGCATTGGGGTTTCAGACAATATCACAAGTTGTGACAGACATTACCTGAACTATGAGATAAGCTTGCAGCCTTGAAATCCCTTCCAAACAACCATTCCTTTCCCTATAATACTTACACGAATGTTTATGGCGTGGTTTTATCTCATTCTTTCTTGCCACAAGCAAGTATGACAGTGGATGCAACCACCACTGCGCTTTGTGTAAGCGAATGTGATGGCATCCACAGGGAAGGATCAATGATTGCGAAACATTTACTTCAAGTTTACGCATTGGTAATTCACAGTTGAATACAGGGAAATGGCACAGTTAGCACAAAATATCTGTTTAACACATGAAGTGCCGGCCTCAACACTTAGGCTCGCCTTATGTAGTTTGGATCAGTTCAATGCAATAGCAGTTAAATAATGACATGATGGCTCAAGCGATTGAGCTGTTGTCTACCAACCAGAAGGCGACGGGAGTTCGCGGCCCAGGATTGCTGTCACTTGAACTTGTTTGCCTTGACTTGGGCGAGATTCATCAGCTTTCAGTACCGTGTGGCAGACATTCAATCATCAGGCGAAAAAGGCCTGGTAGAATATGACTCATTCTACTTGAATTATGCCTCCTGTTGACTGATTACAGGACAGCACAGGCTGCAGCTGCACTGCACACTATCCCATCCTTTAGACTGGGTGACGAAGGACCGGTTGTGTATGGTGAGAAGCGTTGCACCGCAACAAAACAAGCAGATTGTACTTTATATTTCTCATTTAAAAAAGACAAGTATATCACTTCATATTAAAGATAGAAATGAGTCATAGAGTGATATAACTGAAGAGTACTAAAACAATTTGCCTCAGATTTAAACAAACATGGCATGCGGTCCCTGTTTTAAAAAACATCTGTCGTAAATAAAGGCATTTCTCTATTTTAGCGATCCGCTCATTAAACTTCTGTAAAAAAAAAGGCTTTGATTCGAAAGGTTTTGGTCCCCAACTATCAGCCAAATTAGACAAAAAAAAAACCCTATGAATTGATAAAGGCTGGGTAAGTAATTGGAGATGAAGCAGTCTGCTCCGATAAAGGAAACAAGCTGATGATGAGTCGCTTGGCATTACTGTCTCGGGCAGTTCCTCCAGAATGTAAAGGCAACTGTATCTCTGGGGGGAAAATGCACGGAGAAGAGAGAAGAAAAGGGCGATTCATTGGTGTTTGAGACATCTTGACAACTTACTCGGATCTGCTGCGAGCAACCTCGGTGCTGGCAACGCGTGTCTTCTCCGAGCCACATTACTCTTCATTAAATTGATTTTAGTCTCTATTCTGCAGCTTGTGCTCTTGGCCTTTGGTCCCTCTCCTCTCTGTCTGTCATGAAAGATCCCCATTTTTTTCTGAAAAGACACAGCTTTCAGGCACCTCCGAACATAATCTGTCCATTGCGGCTATCTAATGTGAGAGCCATAACGTTCCATTCTAATAGTTTTATGGAAGCGATCTACTGTAAGCATTTAAATTATCCTGTTTAAAGTCGCCTCCTGAATTTTAGTGATGTGTACCTACTTATTTCAGAATCTATACGCAGAGCATTTTAAATTGACTCACAGCAATGTTCTGCACAGCACTGATGTGAAAATAAGTCTGATGAGGTTTTTTTGTGTAGCTACTTTCAAAGTGGCTAAAGTAGAGTGGATGAAAAAATGGACTTGTTTCTAATGTAATGAAGGCTGGCCTGTTCAAATGATCACAGTATCTATATGTATGTGTCCAACACCAGCTTCTCCCCTCTTTACTTATCTTGTGTTTTCACTTTTAAAGGACCGATTAAGAGCCCAAGGAATCAATGAATATACTGCCCTTCACTGGATGCACAAGAGCAAGCTCTGACATCCCATCATTGCAGCCACGGACAGGCTGGAATGCTGATTTGAAAATCCGTTGCTTCCTGTGAGAGATTGCTTTGCGTGAGCCGAGCTTTCAACTCATTCAGACACCAGCGGAGTCCTCCTCTCTTTCATGACTTGAGCTTAGTTGGCCCCCAGCTTAGGTGCCGGAAGCCGAGGAAACCCACTAATAGTTAACAAACTTTCGGGAGTAGTCCAAGCAAAACTCGCTGGGCAGATGTGAAGTCCAAGTGTGACTTTTTGACACAAGCCAGCTGCTGTTACTCCTCCAGATTCAGCCTATTGCTCCCCTGATAAAAACAGCAGTTAATCCTTAAACTGGGCTATCAGAAAGTACATGTAGTACCAAGAGATAAATAAAAAGGACACCACAGATTGTTTATTTCAGACAAGCATGAAACAGATACACTTCGAATGTCTGCTGGTCAAAAACACAGAGACAATATCATAGATACAGTTTTTTAAGGATCAATTTATGTAAGCATAAAATATCGGGGTAGAATTCCTCGGGGACAGTCGTGCAAAATGGACGGTATCACATTGCCCGCCTGTTATACGCGCCGCTCGATAGTCCATTCCATTGACCACAATGGATCTTAATAATGGGCGAATAACAGGGCGAGAACGCCCGTTTTGCATTATCAGCCAAGATGAATTTCCACCGCATTACGCTTTGTTTCTGATATCTCAGCTCACTTCACATGTTAAGGTACATTTTCCTGGTCCAGTGCTATTGGATGTGCCGTGAATACATGAACATCAGGCAAGAAGGAAAGCGCTCCCATAACACCTGATTTTTCTGCATTCGTTGCACCTAGGCCATTCAATAGCCTTATTCGCAAGTCCAGGAAATTCTACCCCTTGCCTTTTGTACGATAACCTAATGGTCGTGGTCCTCGACTGGCAATCCAGAGGAGAGTTCAAATTCTAACGTGAAAAGCTGGGAGACTTAATTGGATAAATCTGGTATTTGTAAGATAGCATGAGTAAAACTGAACATGAACACTGCTGCATTGTCACAAAACCCAACTCCTTCATTAATGTCCTTCACAGAAGTTAACTTTACTCGGTCTAGCCTACAAGTTGCTCCATTCCCTCATTATGTGGTTGCCTTTTAATGCCCTCAGCACAACTAGGGATGGGCAATAAACGTTGCCTTGCCAGTGTCATGCATATCCAGAGAATATATATATTTTTTTAATGGTGTGTTTACACATAACTACAAATCCATTGCAGCAAAGCTACTAACGTTGATATATAAACACAGAGTTATATCATTGGCTCGACTCTCCACTGCATTGGTAACTTTAAAAGTGATATTTCAAACTCAAACTGCAATTCCCTGTCTGCAGTTCAAATGCGGTGTCCCTGACCCGAGCAATGTCAAGAGTGATCCGCTCTCGGATCACTGTGCACAATATAACTGCACCCTATGTCAGATTGGAACAAGGTTGAATGATATGCATAACTGGCTTTATTAAATAAAGACAATTCACTTTGTGGAACTTTCCAATCAAAGATTGACGCAAACCAAAATATAGCACTTATCAAGATTCCATGGATACCAAATTGGTGAAAATGTTGGCACACGGAGTTACAAGAAAGGGCACAGTATTCTTTTACTTAAAAAACAAAGTACATTTTAGATAGCTGACAGATGCAGAATTGGGGCAAGTTTGTGGAAGGCTCACCAAATAAGTAACATTTTATTGTTCTTGAAAATGAAGCGGCAGCAGGAGCTTCTGATCTGCCAATCAGAAACTCCCAGATTCAGTTGTTATGTTGTCAATAACATCACTGAGCTATTTACGTGACATTGCTCGGCTCCATGTCTCACTTTGATGAGGACATTCTGGAAACTATTAGATCTGTAAAAGCTCAGGGAGTGGATAAATTACTGATACACGCAAGGGCCAAATGGCCTACTCCTGCACCTATTTTCTATGTTTCTATGAGTTTGACGAAGGATTGAGTTCCGTTTCTATCCTTCTCCTGGCTTTTGATTGCTTTTGCTGCCCCCTTGAATCCATTTCCTTGTTTTCCCCTTGTTTCTCTGAACGTTATGATCTCTTTTCCAGCTTTCTCTGCTCCTCTCGCTGTCCCTCTGCTGCTGTTTCAGCTGCGCTAAGGGATATGTTCGTTAAGTTTAGTCTGGCATAATGGCTTGCCTTCCCCTTGACAGCGAGTGAGAGATGGATAAAGTGAGAAAGCCGGGGCGGGGAATTGGATTGAAAACTATGAGAGAAAAGGAACAGAAAATGAGAGGAATGGGACTGAAAACTGAGAACAGAAAAACAATCAAAGAAATCAAAATGAGGGAGAAAGCAAGACAATAAGATAAACATTTTTAGAGTCCTCAGGAAAAGGTTTGAACATATGACAAAAATATGGCAACATAACGTACAAGGATATAAATCATATCACTTGTGCCACATATGAGAATGACAAATACACTTGAATTTCTGATTTCTATCTCTCTTTCTCTCACGCCCAAAACACTTTTTCATGAAGGTAGTGCCCCTTTAACTGGAACATGGGTAAAAGTTAATGGGTAAAAGTCTGAAAATACTGAATTATGGAATATATGGATGACTGCTAAGATTATGGTGGGAATTTTAATTCCTGGATAGGAAAGCGGCCTAGTAAACAGCCGGCCCACCTGGGAGTGGCAGTGGGAGACACAGCCGATTTAACAGCCGGTCCTCATTGACGTGATGCTGGCCAACTTCTTGGACAAAGTGGGAGGGAAGTCGGCAGAAATTGGCAGAAAGTTAGATGGCCTGAGGCCACCCCTCGTAAGTGCGCGCCGAGTGGGAGGTTACGAGGGTTCTGGGGCAATCAGTGGTTTACAAAGGCGGGGTTGGGCGTGTCCAGGGCAGGGGAGGCCCACTATTCTTTTGCTACTAGGAAAGTTTTAAATTTACCTGCAAAGACCTTTTCGGTCTTCAGACCTGGTTGTAGCTATCCTGCCCTCTTTCGGGTTAAGATGGCTTCTATTGACGCAATAGGTCACCTATTTTCATAAATGAATGAGGCTAAAATTGACTCAGTAGGGTGCCTCAAATGTCTGAAAAAACAGGCATTTTGAAATTGGAACAGTTTCACCCATTCCATTTTAACTGCCCACCCGCCTGGTTTTCGACGGGCGAGAGAGTTAGAATTCACCTCAGTTGTCTCATTAATGCCATCATTATCATAGGCGGTCCCTCGAACTAGGATGACTTGCTTCCACATGGGTTCACAGATGTTTCAATGAAGGACCCGATGTTGCAGTCCTGAACTCCAATTGAAGGAGTGGAAGATGTCTGTGTGTTTTTAACGTGTGGTGACCGTTGCACATCAGCCACCACACGGGCTTGACAGAGCTAGGACTTTATCCAGTGGCAAGGGTTAACCAGGATGACTGGAGACCTGCTCTGCTGCACGGACCTATTGCGCACACATATCTAGCCCGTGCTGCCCCTGGGCCCTCGGTTCATTAATGCCACTGCTCATGAGGTCACTGTTTGGTACCGTCAAATGAGATGATTATAAATGAGTCCACCATAAGTTTTACAATACTGTTATTTCAGACAGTCACGGTAGTATGGTTGCTTTTATATTACAGATGTACTAAGTGACTGGAGTTTAGTGCTCTACATGATATGAAGGTACAACTGCTTTGAAAATAATATTAGTAATGTAAAACTGTTGCCAACATCGCTTCATCTTCCACCCCTGCAGGACTGTATAACTCTTTAAGGACCATTTTAACTGTTCTTTCTATTTGTCAGACTGTGACATTTTAACCCTCTGACTGATTCATTTCCTTTGTGCCTTAAAGCAGTTGTTTTTTTTTTCAAATGTGCTATGCATCGAGACATCCTGTGCTTCTACTGAGTGCTTGACAAGATCTCACCATTGATCAGGAAGACATACAAAGGGGCCCAATGCTATGTGCAGGTCAAGAGTGCTGACTTTTATTGGCTCACAATAGAGACCAATATAAGAGCTGGATGTGTGTGGTCAGCAGTGCTATTTGGTGTGTTGATTGACTGAGTGATGAAGTAGGCTATCAAACAAGGCACAAGTCAGGGCGCCCTCATTGAGACTAAAATATGTTGGCAGCACTACCATGCCTGATAACTCGGACTTGGAGATTAGAGATTACTTCACATTGTTCGTGAAGAGTGGAGAGGTGCAGTGCAGTGTGGGACATCAAATGTAGTGTGTGCCAGAGGAGGATGGATCAGCCTGGTAATGAGGAATGAGGCGAGCAAAGAGCTGAGCATATTTGAGAATCTGGCAGTGTTACCGGAAGATAAATAGCTGAATTGGATTAACAACTTTTACTGTTTAGGAGCCATCATCGTATAGAGCATCTTAACACTAAAGTTATTTGACAAATTGCAATAAAATGTTACTTTTTACTTTTTATATTGTAGAAGTATAGGGGTGAGCATATGATCAAAGAAAAAAGAACTTTCATTTATATAGCACCCATCCCAGGATGTCCTTTAGCATTTTTGGCTAGGGTGGTGATCACTTCTTCCAAAAGGTAGGCACTGCATAGAATTATCAGGCCTAGAGTGATCTCCTGGACTACTTTCGATTACCATGGGGAATGGGAGAGGAATTTCCAAGATTTCCCCCCCCACCCCAAATTGACGTGGGCTTTCATCTTTTTTTTTTACCTCTCCCAGACACTCACATGGTTTTGGGTGATGTGGAAAGTGTATATATTGTGATACACTAGGTATCGCAATTGTGTGAGACAGCTGAATGGACCAGAGGATCTTTTCCTGTCCATCATTTTTTGTATTTCACAGACAATCAATGAAGTGCTGTCACATGTTGTTATGTAGCCAATTTCCACATAGCAAGAAACCACATACAGCAAATGAGATAAATGATCATTTCACCAGGTTGAGTCACTGTTGGTTGAGAGAGGAGTATTGGCCACAATAGTGGGAGAATTCACTACTCTTATTCAAATTATGTTATGGGATCGTTTGCATCCACCTAACAAGCAGATGGGGCTTTGGTTTAACATCTCATCAAAAAACAGGACCTCCAACAATGCAGTAGTCCCTCTGTACTAGATTATAGTGTGAAAGTGTGGGCTTGTATGCACAATGTTCTGACTCAGAGGCAAGATTGAGCCAAAATGATGCATTAATACTTGTCAAAGGTAAACATGAGTGAACTGCATGAATACAGAGTGATGCACCCATCCCCATTCTCCAGAAGTAGAAAATTGATACTACTGATTACCATTTCTGAAGGATTATAACTAAATTATGAGCATAGTGTCAACTGAAGACAGACACTGGCAGACTAATTGCTTCTTACGCAACCCGCAGGCCAGTGGATTACCCAAATGCCTGGAGGATTGACAATGTAGCACCGGAACATAGCTAAGAGAGGTGGGGAGGGAGCTGCCCCACAAGCTGCTCGATGGACTACATTGCCAAGGATTGGGATTTTAGCCAGACTCAAGTCAGCAGCCAATCCAGTAAACAGCGAACCTCATGGTTGTTGAGCATGCCTGCTCAGGGCAAGAAAAATAATTCAGTCAGAGGAGCTACGTCACCTGGAAAGCATATCTCCTTTCAGCTGATGCAGAACAACACTGAAAAACGTAGCTGAGGTTGGAGCCAACAAAGGAGCAGAAAGAAATGAGTTTTGTTGTTTTGAAGCGAGTCAGCACAAAAGCTGAATGCAGTGCTGAAGTGTGTAATTCACCTACACATTCCGCTGCTGAAGTGCCGCTTTAAGGCTTCCTGCTCCAGACAGGGATTAGCAGTGAATGCGATCAGGAATCTCACAGAGCAGTCCCACTGGGGAAGTCCCATACTGAACAACCCAAACTTTTACAAACTGGTCAAAACTAATGTATTAATGACATGCTTTATTGGGAAAACAGATTTTCACTATCATACTGTGGTCTGTCGTACAAAATGTTCAGTAAACCAAAGGGTAAAAACATTGAACAGTCTTTACATTTTATTGTCATCAGCAGAAACAAGTTTACTCCTTAAATATTAAGGACTAATTAGATGTATACTAGAAAAGGAGAGATTTGCAGAGCTATGGGAAAAGAACAGAGGAGTGGGACTAATTGGAAAGCAAAGAGCCGGCACAGACATGATGGGCCGAATGGCCTCCTTCTGTGCTGTATTATTTTATGATTCTATTCCATGATTAGGATATTAAATTCCAGCTCCCTGATGGTTCAGTGGGTAAATTCCCCATGTGGGGAAATTCTGTCCCAGGTTTAAACAATGGATTCAGCCTTTAGGGCCACTGGTGAGAGAAGGGAATTGTTCAGAATCCTCCATCTTGATTGCTGTTCAGTCACCCCTGCTCAGCAAAGAAAGGGACTGGACTCAGCTACCATGGTCAAATAGTCTGTTGACACTCTTTGCCTAGGGTTACACAGAAAGGAAGTCCATCTGAGTGAGATACCAATGAGCTGCTGGCACTCTGTAATCATAACTCAGCAGTGTCAGGAGGGGAAGAGAGAATAAAATGCAAGCACTGTAGCACAACATAGTGGAGCTCCAATACATAGGCCACAGGTCAATCCTGCACTCTGCTGAGTTCTTGATTTCAGCCACATTACTGCGGAAAGTTGCTGAACAGAGACCAGCCACACGGGGAGGAGAAAATCAAAAGCGAGGGTCTTCATTTGACTTCTAGGTTGGATCTCTTCATTTTGGCATGGCCTAACCCGACCTTTAGTTTTGGGGGTGGAGCCTTGAGCTGCGCCAAAAAGATCGGGCTGCCATGATAACCAGGGACACAATGCGAGCTGAGGCTATCTCTCGCTGTCTCTTCTGCTCTCTCTCTTCCCCCTTTTCCCCCTTCCTATCTCCATCTCTCTCTCAACATGGGACCGGACTGTGCGTGTGGGGACCGAGAATGGGACCGGACTGTGTGTGTGGGGACCGAGAATGGGACCGGACTGTAGGTGGAGACTGAGAATGGGACCGGACTGTGTGTGTGGAGACCGAGAATGGGACCGGACTGTGTGTGTGGGGACCGAGAATGGGACTGGACTGTGTGTGGGGACCGAGAATGGGATCGGACTGTGTGTGTGGGGACTGGACTCTGTGTGTGGGTACCGAGAATGGGACCGGACTGTGTGTGTGGGGACCGAGAATGGGACCGGACTGTGTATGTGGGGACCGAGAGTGAGACCGGACTGTGTGTGGGGACCGAGAATGGGACCGGACTGAGAATGGGACTGGATTGTGTGTGTGGTTACTGAGAATGGGACCGGACTGTGTGTGGGGACTGAGAATGGGACCGGACTATGTGTGGGGACTGAGAATGGGACCGGACTGTGTGTGTGGTTACTGAGAATGGGACCGGACTGTGTGTGGGGACCGAGAATGGGACCGGACTGTGTGTGGGGACTGAGAATGGGACCGGACTGTGTGTGGGGACTGAGAATGGGACCGGATCATGTGTGTGGTTACTGAGAATGGGACCGGACTGTGTGTGGGGACCGAGAATGGGACCGGACAGTGTGTGTGGGTACTGAGAATGGGACCGGACTGTGTGTGGGGACCGAGAATGGGACCGGACAGTGTGTGTGGGTACTGAGAATGGGACCGGACTGTGTGTGGGGACCGAGAATGGGACCGGACTGTGTGTGGGGACTGAGAATGGGACCGGACTGTGTGTGTGGTTACTGAGAATGGGACCGGACTGTATGTGGGGACCGAGAATGGGACCGGACAGTGTGTGTGGGTACTGAGAATGGGACCGGACTGTGTGTGGGGACCGAGAATGGGACCGGACTGTGTGTGGGGACTGAGAATGGGACCGGACAGTGTGTGTGGGTACTGAGAATGGGACCGGACTGTGTGTGGGGACCGAGAATGGGACCGGACTGTGTGTGGGGACTGAGAATGGGACCGGACAGTGTGTGTGGGTACTGAGAATGGGACCGGACTGTGTGTGGGGACCGAGAATGGGACCGGACTGTGTGTGGGGACTGAGAATGGGACCGGACTGTGTGTGGGGACTAAGAATGGGACCGGACAGTGTGTGTGGGTACTGAGAATGGGACCGGACTGTGTGTGGGGACTGAGAATGGGACCGGACAGTGTGTGTGGGGACTGAGAATGGGACCGGACAGTGTGTGTGGGTACTGAGAATGGGACCGGACTGTGTGTGGGGACCGAGAATGGGACCGGACAGTGTGTGTGGGTACTGAGAATGGGACCGGACTGTGTGTGGGTACTGAGAATGGGACCGGACTGTGTGTGGGTACGGAGAATGGGACCGGACTGTGTGTGGGGACCGAGAATGGGACCGGACAGTGTGTGTGGGTACTGAGAATGGGACCGGACTGTGTGTGTGGGTACTGAGAATGGGACCGGACTGTGTGTGGGGACCGAGAATGGGACCGGACTGTGTGTGGGGACCGAGAATGGGACCGGACAGTGTGTGTGGGTACTGAGAATGGGACCGGACTGTGTGTGTGGGTACTGAGAATGGGACCGGACAGTGTGTGTGGGTACTGAGAATGGGACCGGACTGTGTGTGGGGACCGAGAATGGGACCGGACAGTGTGTGTGGGTACTGAGAATGGGACCGGACTGTGTGTGGGGACCGGGGTAGGAGGTAAGTTGCTGCTATGTGTTTTTCAATTCTTTCAGCGTGTCCGGGCATTTGCTGCACCGCTTTCCTTACCTGCGCCGATTTCCTTAACTCTAGGGAAGGTTTTTCAGGACAGGCCGCATACGCTGGCCTAATCAGGACTGGAGTAACTCTCAGCTGGCCTAACTTCCCTAAATGGCCAGAAGTGGCGCAGGCGGCTGGTTACGACCCTTGGTTGAAAAGAAAAATTGACTTAAAAAAATTTGTAACTAACTGAGTTACACTGATGCAAATTGATTGGGGTCACGGGATTTTTAAGTTAGGCCAGAAATAGCAGCCTGCTCCAATAAAAACAGTGCAAATACTGGGGAAAATTGGGCCCCTAGTGTGCAGCTCCTGATGTGCAGCTCAGGGAAATACTGACAAAGGTCAAAATGCATATAATTCTTCCATACAGCCAGCAAACAGGGCAGAAGGATACCCTCTGTTACAATGTTGGGTATCTCGTGCAATTGTTCTGTCTCGAATTACTTCACAGCAGTTCTCTCAAGATCACCTTTTACTCCACAATCCAGCAATTGTATTTATATATGATTCCCTTTCCTCAGGAACTATCCGTTATCTTTCAAAATTGCCATCATCATCTCAAAAACCACCCTCAAAATCTGTCCTTTAAAACGACCGCCGCATCACCTACTTCCTTTTCCTTGAATGTGCTGTTGTCCTCCAAATCTGTGTCACAATTGTGTGTTTGAATCTCTCCAATCAAGCATCCACTCCTCCCGCAGCGCCAAATAGTCCTGATAAAATTCATAAACTTTCTCTGTGACTGTGACCAAAGTGCATTATCCTCCTTGTCCTCTCTGCAACCTTTGACAGGTCAACCACAATATCCTCCTCCAGTGCCCCTCCTCCATTTCCAAGCTCAGTTGGACTGACCTCACCTGGTTCCACTCTTATCTATTCAAGTGTAGCCAGATCATTGCTAGCAATGCTTGATCTACCATGAACTTCCACCTCAGAATTCCCCAAAGGATCCATTCTTGGTCCTCACCCCCCAACCCTGTTCCATTGCCACTGATAACATTCCCCTCCCTGACCAGCGTCTCAGGCTGAATCAGATTCTTCACAACCACAATTTCTTATTCAACGCTCAGCTGAGATTCTGACCCCATAACCTTTCCATTACAAAGACCGTCTACTTCCAGCTCCATTAT
The DNA here is from genome assembly GCF_044704955.1 of Pristiophorus japonicus. Classification (NCBI taxonomy): domain Eukaryota; kingdom Metazoa; phylum Chordata; class Chondrichthyes; family Pristiophoridae; genus Pristiophorus; species Pristiophorus japonicus. The sequence goes on along the minus strand of NC_091984.1, from coordinate 194,688,958 downwards.
CACATTGCTGCTTGTGGGATTGGCTGCCTTGTTTCCTACATTACAACAGTGACTATACTTCAAAAATACTTCACTAGCTATATAGAGAGGGACTATTTCCAACGTTGGGGGAGTCCAGAACAAGAGGGCACAACCTTAAAAATAGTGCTCAGTCGTTCAAGGGTGATGTCAGGAAACACTTTGACGTACAAAGGGTAGTGGAAATCAGGAACTCCCTCCTCAAAAAGCTGTTGAGGCTGAGGGTCAATTGAAAATTTCCAAACTGAGATTGATAGATTTTTGTTAGACAAGGGTATTAAGGGATATGGAACCGAGGCGGGTAACTGGAAGCAAACCAACCATGATCTAATTGAATGTCAGAACAGACCCAAGGGGCTGAATGGCCTACTCAAGTTCCTCTGTTCCTATTTACAAAGTCTCTAGATTCCACCAGCCTTCAGATTCTCACTCCCTTTGAGTCGAGGCATTGGTTGGAATTGAATCACGATCGGCTCACATTGCAGAGTCCTCTGGCTGCCAGCCCATGAAATCTGGATGAACTGTAGTTTTCAACCATTTGGGGCATCAGAGTCACCCAGTTCCTTTCCTAGCAACAGCAAATAATGATCCAGCAGCAGGCGAGATTGCTTTTGGATGCTTGTAGATATGTTTGTGGGCAAATAAACAAGGCTTCATGAAGGTACAATTCAAGATACAAACTGTTTCCTACAGCAATCAATTAAATACAGCATGCTACAGTTGTTGAGGTGCATTATTGTCTGCATGTTTCCACACCATTTCATCATCATCATAGGCAGTCCCTCGGAATCAAGGAAGACTTGCTTCCACTCTAAAAGTGAGTCCTCAGTGTTGTGTACGTAAATAAACAGACTAACTGCAACAGGAGTAATGTAACTGTGTCCTTTATAGCAACTCCCAAAATGGTGTCTCAAACCAGCATAAACCAGCATGTTTATAGCAACTGTGACTAGCTCCTACAGAGTCCTAATGCCTGTCCAGTGAGAGTTCGTGCAACAAACAGAGTATGAACACAACATATTTCCCCCATTCTGAAAACACAGTCTAAGAACAGACAAAGTCCTTGAGCTAGCCAAGTCGTGTTCTGATACACTGAGACCGGCGTGGAGCTTGTGATGTTTGATCGAGGTTTTTGATTGGAAAACAAAACGGTGCCACTGTTCCATCCTGTTGGTCTGTTGGTCTGTGAGTTGGGATCAGTCTTCGAGCGTTCCATTGAGTTCCATCATTGAGCTCATAGGTGTGAGGGCTGAACTTTCGCCCGCTCTGTTTTGGAGGCGAAAGTGAAGATGCAAGCTTATGGCTCCGGTTTGGGCACTTAACTCTGACCCAATCTCCATTCTTCAGTTGGGGCTTTTGAGCGCATCGTTTTGTGTCAGTGTACGACTTCGCTTTTCATTGGCATTCCGAAATCTGGGATGCGAGTGTGGTTATCTTTGCACTAGGTTTGGCTGGGGGTTTGAGAATGTCCAGTAGCCAGCGAAGATTCTGCCCAATCATGAGCTCAGCAGGTGTCTTCCCCATTAGCGAGTGTTTTGTCGAATGGTATGTGTGGAGAATGGATTGAACCGCTTCATCGAATGTTTGGCCTGCTGTGAGGTTGGCTTTCAAACCCTCTTTGATGACACAGTTAAATCGCTCAACACCTCCGTTGCTTTGAGGGTTGTACCGAGCAGTAAGGCGGTGCTCGATAGCATGTTGATTGAGGAAATCCGCGAACTGGTCGGACACAAACTGTGGTCCATTGTCAGTGATTATGACCTCTGGGAGGCCCCACTTCGTGAACATACACTGTAGAATAGTGATGATTGTTGATGAGGTCACTGAACTTGTAGCGATTTCTGGCCATTTGGAATGCAGGTCATGTACTACAACAAGAAAACGCTGGTGCTGTGGAGCTGCTTCAACTGGACCGAAGATATCCAACTGAAGTTGTTGCTATGGTCTTTGTGGCCATGGAATGGGCTTCATTGGTGCTGGTCGGATGTTTGTGGGCTTTTCACTCAGACTGCATGCTTTGCAGTGTGAGACAAACTCCTTGATGTGAGTGTCAATCCTAGGCCACTACACTGAATCACGACATCTCTGCTTCATGCGGACAATGCCAGGGTCTCCATCATGTGCCAATGAGAGAACATGCTGTTGAAGTGACCTGGGAATTACTGCTCTATCAACACGAACTAGGCAGCCATTGTTCCAAACGGAAAATTCATCGTAAAGTCTGTAGAAGGTTTTCAGCTCTTCCAGAATTTGCTTAGGCCACTCCGTCTGGAGGAAGTGGCCCATGTGCTGGAGCGTAGCATCACTCTGTGATTCGGTTTTGAGTTCATCTCAGGAGACAAGATTTCTGATGGACTGAGTGATGATCGACGTGACATATGTGTCATCATCTGTGAACAAGTCGGCACCAGAGTCCGGATCAGGTGTTGAGCAGCTGAGCATGTCATCTACATGATTGCGACTGCCAGCGATGTACTGTACATCAAAGTTTTATTGATGAAGGCGATCTGACCATCGGCTGCTTTGTAGTGGTCTGTGCTCAGATCCAGTTGTAGCGAGTAGCCGTACAGAGGGTAAATTTCCTGCCATAGAGGTAGATGTGCCAGTGTTCACATGCGTAGATGCAAGCGAGTGCTTGGTGTTCCCCTGTAAAGTATTTATGTTCTGCAGACAAGAGCGTGCGAGAGGTAAAGTTTTCAGGCTGTCAATCCATTGTGAGAGCACAGCACCCATGGCAGTGCCTGATGCATCCGAGGTGACATACGTAATGGTATTTGGATCAAAGTGCGCGAGGATAGGAGGGGATGTGATTTTCTCCTTAAGTGTGCTGAATGCCTGAGCCTGGGAATCTGCCCATTTCCAAGGGACGTCCTTCTGCAGCAACTTGCGAAGTGGTTCGGCAATGTGCGCATAGCGTGGGACGAACTTCAGATAGAAGTTGTAAGTGCCAAGGAATGATGAAAGTTCTTCGACGTTGGTAGCCTCCTGCATTCGCTGGATCGCGTCAATGTTGGCTTGACACCTTGTACTGTGACTCTGTAGCCCAGAAAGTTTATTTCTCCAGCAGCGAATGTACACTTATTGGCATTAAGTGAAATGTTATGTGTAGCAAGTCTAGCCATAACTGCGTGAAGTCACTGGTCATGTTCTTCCACCGTCCGTCCATAGACAACGCTATTGTCAAGCAGGTTGAGGGCTCCCTCTATACCTGCTAGCATAATAGTGACAATCTTCTGAAATGCATGGTGCAGAAAATAGTCCGTAGGGCATGCGTCGATACTGATACAGACCATCATGCGTCATGAATGCCGTGAATGGTTTGCTGTCCTCCGCTAAGGGTATTTGCAGGTAACTGCGGCACATGTTGAGTTTCGTAAAAACTATTGAGCCGTGGAATTTTGAAGACAGTTCGTTGATGGAAGGAAGAGGGTACTTGTCGGGGATGATGGCCTTGTTGACCTCTTTCAGGTCGATGCATAGGCGGATCTCCCCATTTTTACGCCAAGCAATGACTAAGTTCGAGATCCAGGGTGAGGAGTCGATGCTCTCAATGATTCCCTGAGATTCGAGTCGCGTTAATTCTGTAGATACTTGGTCACGAACCGCGAATGGGAGACGGTGAAGTCGCTGCGTAACCAGTTTGACGGAAGGGTCAACGCGGGGACGATGGCAGAATTTTGTTGTCGCTCAAAACCCTGTGAAGATTTAGCGATGCTGCTTGTCAAAGTCCACCGTGTACACAGGTTTGCCGGTTGGGTCGTAAACTTTGAACCCAAGCTTGTCAAAAAGATTAACACCCATGAGGCTTCATCCCTTCGCGACATGAAAGGAAAAGTTCTCCAATGTTATGTCCTTGTAGTATATCGGAACAGAATGACCCCAAGTACCTCAATTTTGGAGTTGGAGTACGCATGTAGAATGGAAGTTGCGGGCTGCAGTTGACAGTGCGTGAAGTAGGTTTTGTACACAGTCTCACTCAATATGGAGACTTTGGCTCCAAGGTCAATGAGGAGGCAGATGGACGTGCTGTCAATGTTTACCTCACAGTCCTTGAATTTGCCCGAACCGATGTGCGAAATGTCACTAACGGTATAAACCATACTGGGTTCATCACTATCGGGGTTGTCCACATGTCGAATAAGTTACAATGAGCGACAGACACTAGCAAAATGGTTCATTTTACCACATGCAGAGCATTTCTTCCCAAGTGCAGGGCAGTTGGGACTCTTTGCTAAAAGAGATTTGTCTCCACAGTTAAAGCAGTGGAAGTTAGGCCCGCGATCCATAGTGGGTGGCTTACTACTAGCCCTGAGTCTCTGCTGTGATTTTTGCTTTGGACGAACGCCTTGCACATGGGCTGTAGCTGAAGTCTGCTGCACAGGGGGAGCAGAGGATCTGATCGCTTTTGAATCGGAAAGCGCTGATTCGATTTGGATGGCCAAATTAGTTCTTTGTCCAAAGTCAATTTGTCAACCTCCATTAGCAAGCGTTCCCAAATGTGGGGGATCATTGTTTTCTCAATAATTTGATCCCTGATCATTTCCTCTGTGAGTGCGCCAAAGTTGCACGTAACGGCCAGTTCAGTTAATGAAATGATATAAGGGCCGAAATTGGTGAAACACAAGTTCCGCCCGTTTTTCGGCGGTCCCCGGGTGGTGCGTAACTTTTTACCACCCAGTACTGCTGGGGCCGAGTTGCAGGGAATTTCATCCCACTTTTCTCGGCGGTAAGCCGAGCAGAGTGCAGCGGACGGTGTGCGGCGGAGGAGGCCTTTTGACTCGGGAATCTTCGGCTCCCGAGTTGTGCGTACGCACGCAGCTCTCAAGCTCCACCACCGAGAGGCAACGACGCGAGGCCAGAGACTGCTAGCCTGAGATCACTGTGTGGGGGGGGGGGGAAGAGATCGCTGTGGGGGGAGGATATCGCTGTGGGGGGTGGGGGGTGGGGGGAAGAGATCGCTGTGGGGGGGATGGGGGGAGGATATCGCTGTGGGGGGGATGGGGGGAAGAGATCGCTGTGGGGGGTGGGGGGAGATCACTGTAGGGGGGGGTAGAGATCACTGTGGGGGTGTGGGGGGAAGAGATCGCTGTGGGGGGTGGGGGGAGATCACTGTGGGGGGGGTAGAGATCACTGTGGGGGTGTGGGGGGAAGAGATCGCTGTGGGGGGTGGGGGGAAGAGATCGCTGTGGGGGGTGGGAGGAGATCACTGTGGGGTGGGGTGGGGTGGGGGGGAGGATATCGCTGCGGGGGGTGGGGGGAAGAGATCGCTGTGGGGGGTGGGGGCAAGAGATCGCTGTGGGTGGGGGGGAGGATATCGCTGTGGGGGGTGGGGGGAAGAGGTCGCTGTGGGGGGGGGGAGAGATCGCTGTGGGCGGGGGAGAGATCGCTGTGGGCGGGGGAGAGATCACTGTGGGAGGGGGAAAGATCGCTGTGGGAGGGGGAGAAATTACTGTGGGGTGGCCTGAGATCATGGGGGCGGGGGGAGGGAGAGATCGCTGTGGGTGGGGGGGAGATCCCTGGGGGGGGGGGGGGAGAGATCGCTGTGGATGGGGGAGAGATCCCTGGGGGAGGGTGAGAGAGATCGCTGTCAGGGGAGGAAGAGATCACTTTGGGGGGGGGGGGGGGGAGAGATTACTCTGGGGGAGGGGGGAGAGATCACTGTGGGGGGGAAAGATCACTCTGGGGGGGAGGGATCACTGTGGGAGGGGAGAGATCACTGTGGGGGAGGAGAGATCACTGTGGGAGGAGAGGTATCACTGTGGGGGGGGAGAGATCACTGTGGGAGGGGAGGGATCACTGTGGGAGGGGAGGGAGAGATCATTGTGGGGGGGGAGGGATCACTGTGGGGGGGGAGATCGCTGTCGGTGGAGGAAGAGATCACTGCGGGGGGGGAGAGATCACTCTGGGGGGGGAGCGATCACTGTGGGTGGGGGGAGCGATCACTGTGGGTGGGGGGAGCGATCACTGTGGTGAGGGGGAGAGATCACTGTGGGGGGGAGAGATCACTGTGGGGAGGGGGAGAGATCACTGTGGGGGGGTAGAGATCATTGTGGGGGGGGAGAGAGATCACTGTGGGGGGGAGAGATCACTGTGGGGAGGGGGAGAGATCACTGTGGGGGGGTAGAGATCATTGTGGGGGGGGGAGAAATCACTGTAGGGGGGGGAGAGATCACTGTGGGAGGGGAGGGATCACGGTGGGAGGGGAGGGATCACTGTGGGAGGGGAGGGATCACTGTGGGGTGGGGGGGGGGGAAGATATCGCTGCCGGGGGGGAAGATATCGGTGCCGGGGGTGGAGGGGGGGAGAGATCACTGTGGGGGGGGGGAAGATAGCACTGTGGGTGGCGGGGAAGTGACTGGGGGGTAAGAGAGACTGGGTAGTGAGAGAGACTGGGGGTGAGAGAGACGAATACAATTTTTATTATATTTCATTAATAAAAGAGCAAATAAGGCTTTATTAGACCATTTATGTTATTGCCTAACACTAGAAAATCCTACAATCCATTTCAAAATACTTCAAACTGTGGAGAACTACAAAGATCTGTGTAATATCAAACAAACCTGTCAGCTCTGTGTAACATCGCTTTACAAATACCTTCTCCAGGACGGTATGCAGTTCCGGTGGTATGTCATGAAGTTTGCACTTTTGGGCGGTATGTCGGCGGTCTACATGGGCGGGTGTTGTGCATACCGCCCAGCGGTATGTCACTGATGAATTTTCCGCTGGGCGGTATGTCGGCGGTAAGTAGATGTTTTTTCACCAAATTTGTATATGCGGGCGGTAGTGGGTGGTATGTCGATGAATTTCGGGCCCCATACTGTTTGATTGGTTCACCATTCCCTTGCCCCCTCTGACGAAATTTGTATCTCTCCATCATGATACTTTTCTTTTGACACAAAATATTTCTCTAGGGCGCTTTCCGCTTTGTCATAGGACTCCGTGTCTTTGATTTGGCCAAAGGTTAACCTTTGGTGCCGAGGCAGTGGATAAGTATTGCATGGCGGTGAGCTGGTGTTACGTTGTCACCGTCTAACCCATTCGCCATGATGTACGTAGAAAAACTTTTTATCCATCTCGGCCACGGGATTGGAGGGTCCCTGGGTGTGGAGAGGAAAGGCGGGGGGGTTAGGGAGGTTAATTTGATTCATTCTCATTGCCAAATTATCCTGTGTACGTAAATAAACAGACTAACTGCAACAGGAGTAATGTAACTAACTGTGTCCTTTTTAGCAACTCCCAAAATAGTCTCCCAAACCAGCATGAACCAGCATGTTTTCAACAACTGTGAATAGCTCCTGCGGGGTCCTAATGCCCATCCAGTGAGAGCTCGTGCAAGAAACAAACAGAGTATGAACACAACACTCAGTTGACTGTAGAGTCCAATGCAGGATTAACAGTCTCTGTAATAGGTAGGGCAGACAGTGGTTGAAGGAAAGGGTGGGTGGGGAGCCTAGTTTGCCACACGCTCCTTTCTCTGTCTGCGCTTGATTTCTGCATGCTCTCGGCGACAAGACTTGAGGTTTCAGCGCCCTCCCGGATGCTCTTCCTCCAGCATCAAAGCATTGACCACACTCGACCAGCTCCGTTGGATGGGCCACATCGTCCACTTGCCCGACACAAGACTCCCAAAGCAAGCACTCTACTCGGAACTCCTATACGGCAAGCGATCCCCAGGTGGGCAGAGGAAACGTTTCAAGGACACCCTCAAAGCCTCCTTGACAAAGTGCAACGTTCCCACTGGCATCTGGGAGTCCCTGGCCCAAGGCCGTCCACACTATTTACTTATTACCAGACAGCTACAATTGATAAACCATTTAGAAAATAACAATGTGCTGTGTACATCTAGGTGTCCATTGGCAACACAAAAACAAAGGCCACTGTTTGAAATTTGTTTTACACTGCGAAAAGTAAATGAACAGATTTGTGACACCCTAACGGTAATAAATACTGCATTTATAAAATATGACATTTTATATCCCATCATCTGCAAATTGCCACAACAAACTGGAGTCTGCCAGATTTCACTTTGACCTATACACTGCCTCCAAGCTAATATCAGCATAAAGAAGCAACACCTCAGGATAGCTTGCATGCTGGCAAAAGTTCAGATACAGCAAAGAGTAAACACTCGTGGGATACAGGCAATATCTCCAAACACCCCCACCCCCCCGCACCCCCGGCCATGATTGCCAACTAACCATACAAATAAAACTCAGCCCGAAAGACAAAATTGGCAGCAAACAGAAACCACCAATGCATCACAACTGTTTGAATTTCAAGAGTAAGACATTATTTCAGGAGATAAAGAAGGAATTGCAGATGGCAGATTTATAGTTTTCCCATCGAAATTGCTTCCTATCCCTTTCTGAGGAAGTAAACGTATTTTGCCAAATAAAGAAACTGGAAGTACAGCCAGCTCATTTTCAAGTTGGATCGAAAGCATATGAGGTGAGACCATTCTATAATACTCATGTTCTCAAATGCTGGGGAAGCTGGGCGGTAATCAGTACCATTTGGATTTCCACGGTATGAAAATCTTCCTCTGAGAAACAATAGAGTTTTCAGTATTTGTTACTTGAAACGGCCTCGTCTCTTTGCACACTGAGGACTCATTCTTCAAATAGGAGTCCTGATGCAGCTCAGCGGATTGAGGTCTCAAGTTTGGGCCGAAGCAGTCTCCAACAAGGTCTAAATTGTAGGGTGGAAGTGTGGGGGTAACGATTGTGGAGGGTGGGGGTTCTGGAGCAGAAGTAGCTCAGATTGTTACTCCTGCTCCTCCGGGGCTCACTAAAATAATTTGACACTTACCTTTGACGGGCCTCTTCGGTTGCATTGCCCGTGGAACTGCTTGGACTGTACATGGCGCAGACTCTGACCTGCTCCAGCCTAAAATAGTAATAGGGTTCCATTTTATGCCATAAGACTCCATTTCTTTTTTTTAAACGGGCCTATCGTCTGAATCAAGCAGGCGCTTTAGACACCCGACGGTAGGCCCCTTTCAAAATGGAGTCGGCCGCATCGCGGATGTTAACATTTGAGGCCGTTGCCGCCCTGTTAACACCAGGTGAAGGCAGTGAAACTCGATCTCTGTACATTCGATGTGAGAGATGTGTGTCCAGGGCATTCAATGGTGCCCGATGCAGCCTTCAGTGAAGGAGGAATTCTGACTTGTCATCGCTGCAAGTGCTAATCTACAGTTAATTACCAGGAAATAATGCAGTCGTTTCACATTATATGAAAATGAAGTAGTTTACAAGGACAGAAATGAAACATCAAACACCAGCAGCTGTTTGAATGCATTTTTCTCAAAGTTGCATACTTCAGTTTAATTTGTTGCTCTTGTGATATTGATTTTACATGCATCCTCATTGATAGAATTGGAAAAATTAACAAACTAAATATATGTGACTGTTTCTTGCTCCTTGTCCAGAACACTTAAGGCAGCACTTGTCACTTAAGCAGCCACATTTATTCAATGAATTACAATTGCATGGTATGCAATCTAGTGATTTTTATTGACATCAATAAATAATAGTAATCCCTCTGACCTATCAGTTTAAAAGAGGTGGGTAAACGACCATATTGAAAAGTACAGAAATAACTCCCCAATGGCTTACTCGGGAAGTGTCTAGCACAGAATTGAGACATCATCATCATCATCATCATAGGCAGTCCCTCGGAATCGAGGAAGACTTGCTTCCACTCCTGAAGTGAGTTCTTTGGTGGATGAACAGTCCAATAGGAGACCCACAGACTCTGTCACAGGTGGGACAGATAGTCGTTGAGGGAAGGGGTGGGTGGGACTGGTTTGCCTCACCTCTTTCCGCTGCCTGCACTTGATTTCTGCATGCTCTCGCCGTTGAGACTCGAGGTGCTCAGCGCCCTCTCGGATGCGCTTCCTCCTCTTAGAGCGGTCTTGGGCCAGGGACTCCCAGGTGTCAGTGGAGATGTCGCACTTTATCAGGGAGGCTTTGAGGGCATCCTTGTAGCATTTCCGCTGCCCACCTATGGCTCGTTTGATGTGAAGGAGTTCCGAGTAGAGCACTTGCTTTGGGAGTCTTGTGTCTGGAATGCGAACTATGTGGCCTGCCCAGCGGAGCTGATCGAGTGTGGTCAGTGCTGAGGATGTTAGCCTGGATGAGGACGCTGATGTTGGTGCACTTATCCTCCCAGGGGATTTGTAGGATCTTGCGAAGACATCGTTGGTGATATTTCTCCAGCAACTTGAGGTGTCTGCTGTACATGGTCCATGTCTCTGAGCCATACAGGAGGGCAGGTATTACTAGAGCCCTGTAGACCATGAGCTTGGTTTGAGGGCCTGGTCTTCAAACACTCTTTTCCTCAGGCGACCGAAGGCTGCACTGGCGCACTGGAGGCAGTGTTGGATCCCGTCGTCGATGCCTGCTCTTGTTGTTAGGAGGGTCCCAAGATATGGGAAGGGTTCCACGGTGTCCAGGGCCGCGCCGTGGATCTTGATGACTGGGGAGCAGTGCTGTGTGGTGAGGACAGGCTGGTGGAGGACCTTTGTCTTACGGATGTTTAGCGTAAGGCCCATGCTTTCGTATGCCTCAGTAAATACATTGACTATATCCTGGAGTGCAGCCTCTGTATGTGCGCAGACGCAGGCATCGTCCACATAGTGTAGCTCAACGACAGGGGTTAGGGTGGTCTTGGACCTGGAGCGGAGGTGTAGGGGGTGGTGGGTCTGTCAGCTTGCCTTCCTGACCCAGAGCGGTTGCGTGTTGCTCCCACTCCCTGGTTCGCGAGCCTGGATTTATTAATCAGGGTGTGATAAAGTGCAGCAGATAACTGTTTTGTACAAAGAAGGTATGGATTTTATTCAAGAAAGCAAATAACACAAATACACTCCAGTAAAACTGTAAAATCTTATAAAAAGGTTCTAAACAAAGGGGAATACTTTATTACAGGTAATAATCACAACAGAAATACCTCCCACCTCCCACTTACTCTCTAACTAGGTCAAACTCTAGGGCTCCGGGGATTCATGCTCATCAGATCCTTTCCTTTGACAGCTAGGGCTGTTTCGCGGTTTCGGGGTTCTTTGCTTATAGCCGGTTTGCCTTGTCGTACCCCAGGCGTGGTAGAGGATCTCTGCTGCGTATTGAAGGCCAGTTGGGGCGAATTCTTTTCTCCAATGTCGCGATGTTTCTTCCTGCGTTTTCTCGCTGTGTGCTCTCGATCTTGTTGTTCTGAAGTGCTTGGTCAGAACAGTTCTTCCTGTGATGGTCAGAATAGAGATAGTTCGCTTGGTACGATAAGTCCCTCAATTATACTCTGAGAGGCTCCTTAATCTTTGTGTCAAATCTAACATTTCTTTTGTTTAAGTTTTGCTACCCAGCTAACTGAAACTTGATTAAGTGTTTTTAATCTGGCGTTAATAGACTTTTCTGAGCTGTCCAGCTCTTGTCAATTGTTGAAATTATCCTTTGGTTTCGAGTCGCAATTGTTAAAGTTAGTTTCTGGTGTCGAGTTGTCTGCCTGGGTCCAAGCTTTCTATGCAGACCAGAAAGGTGATTAGCATTATGCATGTGTTGGATGGGTTCTGTGTTTGGACTAAAACTGTACTTCCTTGAGTCAATTGTTGAAATGTAAATGTGCTGTAGGGGGCAGGTTTGAGGGTAAACAGTTCCCTTGATAATTCGATTAGCTCCACTATCCAAACTGGCTTTTCAGAGGTTGAACCCACCCCTGGTCTTGCAGCCCTTTTCTCACAGACCCAACATGCACCTTTTAAAAATCCCAAACTTGGTTAAAACTCGTAGATTTCTTCCATATGCATTTTAGGATCCCAAACTTTCTGCTTAATAGTCCTAAATTGAATTTTCTTTTCAGTGAGTCCAAACACTGGGGGATTTCCACGAATTTTGGAATCTTACTGTCCCCCATTTGACACTCTTTGCCACAGAGTGTCATCCTAAATGAACAAAATTCCTGATTCCCGAGAGCCAACCTTCTCCTGTAATTTACCTAGCTAAAACCTGAAGCATACATTCCCCTTTAAATGTAGTGTTCAGATAAATTCAGTCATTCCAATTACATTACAACATAGAAGGGGTCCAACGCCCCTCCATTACTCCAGTTTCACAAAAATACACAGTAAAACACACACAGTCCAACTTTTTAACACTTGACCTCTGCGTTTTTACAGCAGGTGGAATCTAAACCAGACCTCACTGGGTGACTGTGATTTTTCTGCAGTGTCCTATCATATTTTGTGTTTCTCTCCCTGATACAATCCTTAAGTTCAGCTAGGGCTCGTCCAGCACCCTCTGGTGCTGGGACCGCCGACCTCTGCCTCTCACCCTGCAGGTAGTGCACCACAGATAAAGAATAATCGTGAGCTGGCAGACAACTAAAATGTGGGAAGATATTCTGATCCCGGCAGGGACCTCTATATTTCTGAAAATAGCCCACCAGGATGGAACTGTGATCTCCGAAATTTCACCCCCTATCGCAACTGTTTTTTGTTCTCGAGTATAGAAATGTTTCTGTGATACTTCTACAACTTTCAGTAGGGCAGTAAGATGTTCGGGTAGAGGGGAAATTTTGTAACCAAAATGTGCGACATAGTCTCGCAGGTTTGTTATGTTGTCACTTACAGTGGAGGGTTCAGGAATGGGGACAATCCATTCCTGGGCCACTTGAACTTCTGCCTCGGGTTTAAAACAGAAGCTGCTGTCACTTACCGTGCTGGTAGTGGGGCGTACTTGTGGTGACACAATATGTCCCACCCCCTATGTATGCTACCTGTGGAGGAACATGGTCCTGTGCCATTACTTCCATGGTTCAGTTGATAGGTTGTGCGTCAGCAGCTTTAAACCAGCACTGTGGTTTGGAATAGGCGTTCAAGTGCTGGGAGCACAGTATTATGTGTGTACCCGGGCTCCGACACCTGGAGAGGTCAGTACCTGTCATAGCATGCTCCCACTTTATGACATAAGGTGGAATCACTATGAAACAAACATGTGCACCCTGTATACCGGTGCGGATCGGGCTGTCCCACCCATGACTGGCATCCTCACTACTTTTCCCATGATAGTGTGATTGGAACGCCTGCAATCCACTGGGATAGAGTAGGCTTCAGAACCTAGACGGAGCTGACATAGGCTTAGCAAATTACTAAACGGGTGGAGGGCTGCGAGGTGCTTGTTGCTGATCCAGGAGGGGACTGTACCTTGCTTTAAATCCTCCAGGTTGTTACGGTCCTCGCCCAACAACCATGCCCCGTACAACACACACACCTCATTCCTTGCAGCCTGGTCTGAGGCATTCCTATTCTCCTGTATAAGTGTATTTACTGTTTGTGCGTGTCATTCCAGCTCAGCAATAATCTCCTTTAAATGGACCGTCATAGCCTGGTCCTGTAGCTCTGAGCATATCACTATGTTCTCTTCCCTTAGGATCTTCTGCAGTTGTTTTTTTTTAGACCCTTTATTTGCATTTGCAGTTCCATATCATCCATGCTATTTATCACAGAGGATCCTATATTATATGCAGTAAAAATGTTGTTCCAGGTTCCTCTCCTTTGGCTCCCCATGCCCATAGAGGGTGTATAAATCTGCTTTGTCTATGTTGCCAAAATCTAATTTGCAAAATTTCCTGAACATTTCTCTGAGTAGTGCCTGGTATAGCTTCTCTGTCTCCTTCGGGCACCATGCAGGTAAGTGTACTTCTGTAAGGTTTCTTCGATGTCACCCCTGTGACCCGTACCCGCCCCCATTAGGGTGAGCAGGAGCAAGGCCCCTCTCATCATTCGGTTCCTTTCCTATAGGGACACAAAATAGATAGCCTTGCCCTCGAGAAAAAACAGTTCTCTGGCTTGGCAAAGGTGATCCAGTCCTACAATCTTAAACTTACTCCTAAAATAATTAAATCCTAAAACTGAAACTACCAAAAATCTTAAAACACATTTAAATCAGAAACGCTATGTACATCTGTCACCCGTCTCCGGGTGGCCAGGCTAATTCCTGTTCTGCTCCTTCCTTTTGCGGCCTCTGGGCAGCTTGTATGGCTGGATGTAAGGTGGCCTGTACCGCAGGACCCGGACAATTCTAACCGGGGGTTTCCCTGAGTCCTATATGATCGGGGGAATGGCCCCTCCTGTACTGCAGCACACTACCCTCTTCTGTGTAGCTGCTGAGTCTATGTCCTTGTGGGTTCCGTGCAACCTGAGGCCGCAGGCTGGGGACCCTTGTCGTTCTCTTGGCCCACTGCTACCTCTCCTGTGAGTCCCTCACCGTTGACGGCTGCAGGCTGGGGATCCCTATCCCTAGAATGATCCTTGACCTTGGGCATTCTTTTACGGGCTCCAACCCTACCGGGGCTGAACCACTGAAACTGGGGTGCTGGTGACCACGGTGTCTATGGCCGTGGTATACGGGGAGTCCTTCTCCTTAGGTCTACGGCTACTAGGGGTGCGTCCGAGTCCCAAACAATTAGTGGGATAGCCCCTCCAGTAATACAATTCATCACCCCTATCTGTACGGTCTGTGAGTCTGCAACATCCCCTGTGGGCCTTCCACAGTCAGAGGCTGTGGCTGAGGATCCTGAGGACGGTTCACTGCCTCTAATGATAGTGGGATGGAGAACGACCCAGCCTGTTCGTTCCCTGTGAGACCCATTAGACTGTACGGGACCCCATTAGATAGAGGTGAGGAGGCTGGGTTATCTGCGTATACAATGGTGCTCGAAGCTCCAGTATCTAGCAGATAGGTCCCTGTCACCCTCTCCATCTCCATCTTAATGCACGGTCTCTTGTGTGCATCGTATTCTAGGGGACACAGGTACACTGGCAGCGTCGATTCTAGTCATGGGTCGGGATTTGGCGGGGCGGATGGGGTTTCCCTCCCGATGCCCATAGCTAATTTCCCTGGGCCATCCAATACGAACTGGAGTGCGGCCACGAACTCCTCGAAGAAAGAGGGAGAGTTCTGCGCTCCGGGTCCGGCCTTTTAGGCAGGTGCTGGGGGTTCCTTAGCTACGTTATCCTGTCAAGGGTTCCTACAATCCTTTCTCCAATGCCCACTTTTCCCGCACCCAAAGCAGTTACGCTTGGTGTCGGAAGAGATACCCCCTTCCTGGTGCCATTCCCTCTTTGCTTGGTGGGGCCTTAACTCATGTACCCTCCCCTTCGGTGGGTCTATGGGTTCTCCTCCATCCCTCGACCGTTCCTAAAAGCCAGGGTTAGTTGCCTAATCACTGACTCCTCGGTGGCGTTGGGATCCCTAGGATCCGAACCACAGCTCGGCTTTGGCCTTCACCCATGGCAAACTGTTTGCCATCAGGCTCCGGAACCAGTGGGCCCTCTCATCCCGAGTCAATTGATCCCGGCCGAGGGTCTCACTGCAGGCACTCTCGTAGACGGGCCACAGCTTGTCTGCGAAAGGTTTCCCCTGCCTGTTGCATCATCTTCTCCACTCAGGAGAAGGGACTCCTGTCATTTAGGCCCATAACTTCCAAGACTTCTTCCTTGACAGTAGCATATGTACCCTGCCCCCTCTTGCTTTCCGCAGAGAGAGACTGGTATACTCTAATGTCTAGGGAGAATAGGAGCAATTTTGCCATTTTGGAGTCGTAACATCCATTGATGCCTGCCGCTTGGTCTACTTCCATAAGGGTCCCCTTTATGGGTGAGCTTGTCCAGGTGGGCTACCATGGTTCTAAGCTGCTGGGTGCCGAGGGGAACCACAAAGTGACTTTCGAGGGGCCCCTGGCCCACACCACCGTTGGGCGGGCCAAACTTTTACTGCCGTATCGGGCACATCGGCCCTTGTCCCGGCCCTTCTCGCATTGGTTCGCCCCCCTCTCCCTGTTGCCAAACCGAGCTAAAACCCGGTGCCACAGGTGGTGGTGGTCCGCAATCCCTGCTCGCCTCACAAATTGTTCACCTCTCCTGCTGCCGAACCGGGTCCCACCCTGGCGCCACAGTTAGTGGTCGAAAGTCTCTTCCCGCTCGCCCCTCCTGCTGCCCAATCGGGTCACTCCCCGGCGCCACAGGTGGTGACTGAACGGTTTCCCCCTGCTCTTCCAGGTCCACCCGGGCCGTGCCCGGGCTTATTAGGCATACCATGCCTTTAGCCTTGGACAGAGCAAGGTTCAGACTATTTGTTTGTTGCTGGCAGGAGCCGTGGTCTCCCGACTCAAACCCCCTCGTGCTTACTACTTTGTAAGCTGCCTGGACGTCGCTCAACCTCTCCTCCTGCTCTTTAATTATCCTGGTGAGGCAGGCGTTTTCTCCGATTAACACCAGTTCTTGACCCTTCGCTTCGGTGACCCGGCACTGAAGGTAATCCTGGTAGTATCTATGTGTTTCCACTAACCGTAGTTTCCATTGCTTTTGCTTGTCTAACTCCTCAAATAATCTGTCCCCACGATAGCTCTGGCACTCGAGTGTTCCTCGGACTCCCTGAGGTCTGCCTCCAGCGACTCTACTTTCTTGTCCAATTGCTGGACCTGTCGGTGTAGGCAGACTAACCATATTGCTTACTCCACAGAGCGCTTATGGTCCTTACTCTCAGTCCATTTGGCTGCAGCGTCCACAGGACGCTCAGCGCGCAATAGGTTCAGTACCCATTTCTTTGTTATATTGACTTTCTTGAATATATAAGAGGAAATCCTCTCTTCCATTTTGCTTCTTTCATCAAAAACAGTGTCTACTGCATTACACCCTTTTGACCAAGATCCTACCTGGCTCACCATTCTGTAGGGGGTGGTGGGTCTGTCAGTTTGCCTTCCTGACCTGGAGCGGTTCCGAGTTGCTCCCACTCTCAGGTTCTTGAGCTTGGATTTATTAACCAAGGTGTGATAAAGTGCAGCAGACAACTATTTTTTACAAAGAAGGTATGGATTTTATTCAAAAAAGCAAATAAGAAATACACTCCAATAAAACTGTAAAATCTTACAAAAAGGTTCTAAACAAAGGGGAATACTTTATTACAGGTAATAAACACAACAGAAATACCTCCCACCTCCCACTTATTCTCTAACTAGGTCAAACTCTAGGGCTCCGGGGATTCATGCTCACCAGATCCTTTCCTTTGACAGCTAGGGCTGTTTCGCGGTTTCGGGGTTCTTTGCTTATAGCCGGTTTGCCTTGTCGTATCCCAGACATGGTAGAGGATCTCTACTGCATATTGAAGGCCAGTTGGGGCGAGTTCTTTTCTCCAATGTCGTGATGTTTCTTCCTGCATTTTCTCGCCATGTGTTCTCGATTTTGTTGTTCTGAAGTGTTTGGTCAGAACAGTTCTTCCTGTGATGGTCAGAATAGAGATAGTTCGTTTGGCACGCTAGGCCTTCAATTATACTCTGAGAGACTCCTTAATCTTTGCGGCAAATCTAATGTTTCTTTTGTTTAAGTTTTGCTGCCCAGCTAACTGAAACTTGATTAAGTGTTATTAATCTGGCGTTGATAGACTTTTCTGAGCTGACGAGCTCTTGTCAATTGTTGAAATTATCCTTTGGTTTCGAGTCGCAATTGTTAAAGTTAGTTTCTGGTGTCGAGTTGTCTGCCTGGGTCCAAGCTTTCTATGCAGACCAGAAAGGTGATTAGCATTATGCATGTGTTGGATGGGTTCTGTGCTTGGACTAAAACTGTACTTCCTTGAGTCGATTGTTAAAATGTAAATGTCTTGTAGGGGGCAGGTTTGAGGGTAAACAGTTCCCTAGACAATTTGATTAGCTCCAATATCCAAACTGGCTTTTCAGAGGTTGAACCCCCCCTCTGGTCTTGCAGTCCTTTTCACGCAGACCCAACATGCACCTTTTTAAAATACCAAACTTGGTTAAAACTCATAGATTTCTTCCATATGCATTTTAGGATCCCAAACTTTCTGCTTAATAGTCCCAAATTGAATTTTCTTTTCAGTGAGTCCAAACACTGGGGGGTTTCCACGAATTTTGGAATGTTACAGAGACGGCGCAGGTTGAACAGGTTCCCACTAGTTCTGTAGTTTAGTTCCACTCCAGTGGGGAGCTTGTTGACTGTGAGGTGGAGCATGGCGGCGAGAAAGATTGAGAAGAGTGTTGGGGCGATGACGCAGCCCTGTTTGACCCCAGTCCTGATGTGGATTGGGTCTGTGATGGATCCGTTGGTCAGGATCACGGCCTGCATGTCGTCGTGGAGCAAGCGGAGGATGGTGATGAACTTTTGGAGGCATCCGAAGTGGAGGAGGACGCTCCATAGACTCTTGCGGTTGACAGTGTCATAGGGATCAGGAAGGTCCCCAGTTTGATTCCCCTTTTGGTAAGTTGGCTGATCTTAGCCAAGGCGACAGTTAGGCCATTACATTTACCTCAGAACTCCTGAGGGGGATAATTGCTCCCTATCATTACCCACTAAGGCAGGTAAATGGAGTTGAGGTATGAATCAGCCTTGATCTAACAGAATGGCAGAACAGACTGGAGGAATTAATAGCTTATTCTTGCTCCTATGTTCCAGTAACTCCTGCTGGAAAATGCACCTGTCTAGATACCAGATGATAATAGTAATCTCTGTAGTGTATAAATAAAGAGTCTGACCAGATACTGTGAGCTCAAAGTAAAGTGTGACCTTAGTCTTTTATTGCAGGTCTCCAGAGTGCCTCTCCAGCCTGTGATACCTCTTTAAGTACAGGTGCTTCCAAGGGATGGTGGGATCCCTTCGGACTCCAGGGGATGAGCCCTCTGGTGGTTAAACAAGGTATTTACAGGTTTACATATTTAACAATCTCTGTATCCTCCTCCAGCTCTGCAATCCTCCGAGATCTCTGCTCTCCACCAATTCAGGCCTCTTGCACATCCCCAATTTCCTTCACTCCACCGTTGGTGGCCGTGCCTTCCGCTGTCTCGGCCCAAAACTCTGAAATTCCCTCCCTAAACCTCTCAGCCTCGCTAACTCTCTCTCCTCCTTTAAGTCACTCCTTAAAACCTACCTCTTTGACCAAGCTTTTGGTCACCTAGTGTAAGATGTCTTTATGTAGCTTGGTGTCAAATTTTAGTTTGATAGTGCTCCTGTGAAGTGCCTTGGGATGTTTTAACTACATTAAAGGCGCACGATAAGTGCAAGTTTTTCTTGTTATTGTTCCCCACAGTCAAAAAGCTAGTCAACACTGAACAGCAAAGACCTAATGATGAAGCATGGAACTGTATGCAGCACAAAACCAAACCTTCAGGAGAGAGAATTAGCAAGGACGATAAAAGTGTAAAAAGCACAAATTAGATCGATGTAATTAGGTCCAGGCCTGAAATTAGCTCAGGCCTCACATTGGCAACGATGAGCTGGTGGCAGACGTGTTAAATCCATCAACCATTTTGCGCCCAAATTTAAAATAGGCTCCGTAATGTTTCCAACCCATTTCTTTAGTTTGTGCATTAGTTCAACTGGAACAAGGACGAACATTTCACATTCGAAATTCTAGGCAGACTAGCAATAGGGGAATGAACAATGTACATATTGAGTAACGCAAAACATGCTCTTTTCCTCACACAGTGTCCAACAGTACCGGGAGCACATGGGGCTCTGTCATTATTACCATTATTGTGCAATGAGAAGGGGTTAATTAACAATCTTGTTGTGCGGGGTCCTTTAGGGAAGCGTGACCATAACATGATTGAATTCTTTATTAAGATGGAAAGTGAAGTAGTCCAATCTGAAACTAGGGTCCTAAATCTAAAAAAAGGAAACAATGAAGGTATGAGGAATGAATTGGCTGTGATAGATTGGAAAGATTCATTAAAAGGCAGGATGGTGGATAGGCAATGGCTAACATTTAAGGAACGAATGCATGAATTGCAACAGTTGTACATTTCTTTCCGGTGCAAAAACTCAAAAGGAAAAGTGGCCCAACCATGGCTAACAAAATAAATGAAGGATAGTATTAGGTCCAAAGAGGAGTCATACAAAGTTGCCAGAAAAAGTAGCAAGCCTGAGGATTGGGAGCAGTTTAGAATTCAGAAAAAAAGGATGAATAGATTGATTAAGAGAGGGAAAATAGAGTATGAGAGTAAACTTGCAAGGAACATAAAAATTGACTGCAAAAGTTTCTACAAGCACGTAAAAAGAAAAAGGTTAGTGAAGACAAATGTAGTTCCTTTACAGTCAGAAACGGGAGAATTTATAATGGGGAATAAGGAAATGGCAGAACAATTAAATAAATACTTTGGTTCCGTCTTCATGGAAGAGGACACAAATAATGTCCTAGAAATGCTAGAGAACCAAGGGTCTAGTGAGCAAGAGGAATGAAAGGAAATGATTATTAGTAAGGAAATAGTGCTGGATAAACTAATAGGACTGAAAGCCAATAAATCCCCAGGGCCTGATAATCTGCATCCCAGAGTACTAAAAGAGGTAGCCATGGAAATAGTGGATGCATAGGTTATCATCTTCCAAAAGTCTATAGATTATGGAACGGTTCCTGCAGATTGGAGGGTGGCAAATTTAACCCCACTTTTTAAAAAAGGAGGGAGAGAGAAAGCAGGGAACTGCAGACCGGTTAGCCTAACATCAGTAGTAGGAAAAATGCTAGAGTCTAATATAAAGGATGTGATAACGGGACACATAGATAATATCAACGGGATTAGACAAAGTCAACATGGATTTATGAAAGGAAAATCGTGTTTGACAAATCTACTGGAGTTTTTTGAGGATGTAACTGATAGAATAGATAAGGGAGAACCAGTGGATGTAGTGAATTTGTATTTCAGAAGGCCTTTGATAAAATCCCACATAAGAGGTTAGTGTGCAAAATTAAAGCACATAGGATTGGAGGTCATATACTGGCTTGGAAATTGGTTAACTGACAGGAAACAGAGAGTAGGAATAAACGGGTCTTTTTCGGGGTGGCGGGCAGTGACTAGTGGGGTACCACAGGGGTTAGTGCTTGGGCCCCAGCTATTCACAATATAAATAAATGATTTGGATGAGGGAACCAAGTGTAATATTTCCAAGTTTGCTGATGACACAAAATTAGATGGAATTGTGAGTTGTGAGGAGGATGTAAAGATGCTGCAAGGTGATTTAGATAGGTTGAGTGAGTGGGCAGATGCAGTTTAACGTGGATAAATGTGAAGTTATCCACTTTGGTAGGAAAAACAAAGACAAAGTATTATTTAAATGGTGATAACTTGGGAAATGTCGATGTACAAAGGGACCTGGGAGTCCTTGTACACCAGTCATTGAAAGCAAACATGCAGGTGCAGCAAGCAGTTAGGAAGGCAAATGTTATGTTAGCCTTCATTGCAAGAGAATTTGAGTACAGGAGCAAGGATGTCTTACTACAGTTATACAGGGCTTTGGTGAGACCACACCTGGAGTATTGTGTGCAGTTTTGGTTTCCTTTACCTAAGAAAGGATATACTTGCCATAGAGGGACTGCAGCGAATGTTCACTAGACTGATTCTTGGGATGGCAGGACTGTCGTATGAGGAGAGATTGTATCGACTAGGCCTGTGCTCACTAGAGTTTGGAAGAATAAGAGGGGATCTCATTGAAACGTATAAAATTCTGACGGGGTTGGATAGACTGGATAGAGAATGGAAAGTCTAGACCAAGGGGTCACAGTCTCAGGATACGGGGTAGGAAATTTAGGACCGAGATGAGGAGAAATGTCTTCACTCAGAGGGTGGTGAACCTGTGGACTTCTTTACCACAGAAGGCTGTGGAGTCCAATTCAGTGAATATACTTAAGAAGGAGATAGATAGATTTCTCGACACAAAAGGCATCAAGGGGATGGGGAGAAAGCGAGATTATGGTGTTGAGATAGAGGATCAGCCATGATCATATTGAATGGCAGTGCAGGCTCGAAGGGCCAAATGGCCTACTACTGCTCCTATGTTTTTATGTTTCTACCAACCAATTTCAGGCCAAAGGCCAAGTGCCAAATTTATTTTTAGCTCTGGTTGACTGCACACCCTCCCCATCGGTTAGAATGAAAGAAACGCATTGATTCGTAGAAGCATTTCATGGCCTGATGCTAAAAGAACAGAGATGCCTGTAGTTCACTGTCATTTTCACTGTACACATAACAGAACGACCTGTAAAAAAAATCGGACCCAAATGGAAGTTTGCTTTTTTAACCTCAAACATCTGTTACATAATGGAGGAAAGAACAGAATGTATTGCACAGCAAACTACTCCGATGGGCTAAACTGCTCAGATGTCACAAAGTGCAGACCCAGGTCATTGCAATAATAACTTGCACAGTCAGTCTCAACTGCTTGCAGATGGGCTGGGAAGATGATACACTTGCAAATTGCATCTGGCTCCCTAACAGCACGCCATGAGCCTCGTGGTTTTAATAATGCACATATCACTGTCAAACCCTGTCTCCCGCATTGCCATTAACTTCCATATCTATTTGAAATGCTTACCTGTCTACTGGAATAAGGACGATTTTGAGTAAAATCAATATTGCATTTCCACAGTTTCTGGAGATCAATAATTTCTACTGTGTTGTGCTTGTATGTGGGCTGTTTCAGATTCCCTTCGACTTTCCTAAGTCAGGGTTCATTTACCTGGATAGTTTGCAGGTTAAATTGTTGCTTTTGTTTCAGATGCACTGTGGGATAAATAAAACAGAGGCTGATCCAGCAATGCTTAAATAATAAGATCGATTTCATTTATTCAATGAAACACAAACATTAGCCTTACGTGTTGAGGCTCAAAGCAAAAAAATTATTCTTGTCTGAAAACTTAGAAGTTAATCACAATTCGAGGCAAACTTTTCTCTGTTTACTAGTAGAACAAAATCATAAACCTGTTCATTATAAACCAAATCTACATCTAGTGCACAGATTTTCATCCAAGAATGTTATTAGAACTCGCCGGTACGACAAGTAATTTTTAACCGTGATTAAACATTTGCATTCGTTATTATACTGGGCATATTATATATTATGTGTGCCGTATTATTTGGTGTGACTGGTATACGTATTATGATGTATATTACATATTACATTGCTTATATGCTTTAATTGTTATCCATGCAAATTACATCTGCAATTAATGTACAATTTTCCCAGACTCTGTAAAATGTGTTTGCATAGATCATGATTCAGTGATTTACACCCTTTTTTTTATATAAGGAGTCCATCATGTGTGTGAGAAAAGTATATTGCAGATCTCCGGGACATTGCTTGCAGTGAGTCAGAGGTTACGCTGTTGTAGTGTATGAGGTGGTGGGGTGGGAGTGGTTCAGTTGGGGGTGGTGGGGCACGGGAGGTTGGGTGGGGGTGGGGGTGGTGGGTGGGGGGTAGGGGTGGGGGGGCGGGGGTGGTTGGGGTGTTTGTGAGGGTGGTGGGGTTGGAGTTGGTGGGGTGGGGGTAGGGGTGGTGAGGTGGGGGTGGTGGGGTTGAGGTGTGGTGGGGTGTGGTTGGGGTGGTGGGGTTGGGGGTGATGGAGTTGGGGTTAGGGTGGTGGGGTGGGGATGGTGCGGAGGGGTGGGGTTGGGTGGGGATGATGGAGTTGGGGTGGTGGGGTGGGGTTGGGTTGGGGTGGTGGGGTGGGGTGGTGGTGATGGAGTTGGGGGTGGTGGGGTGGGGTTGGGTTGGGGTGGTGGGGTGGGGTGGTGGTGATGGAGTTGGGGGTGGTGGGGTGGGGTTGGGGGTGGTGGTGATGGGGTTGGGGGTGGGGTTGGGGTGGTGGGGTGGGGTTGGGGTGGTGGGGTTGGGGGTGGTGGAGTGGGGTTGGGGGTGGTGGGGTGGGTTTGGGGCGGTGGGGTTGGGGGTGGTGGAGTTGGGGTGTGTGGGGGTGATGGAGTTGGGTGGTGGGGTTGGGGTGGTGGGGTGGGTTTGGGGGTGGTGGGGTGGGGTGGGGTTGGGGTGGTGGGGTGGGTTTGGGGGTGGTGGGGTGGGGTGGGGTTGGGGCGGTGGGGTTGGGGGTGGTGGAGTTGGGGTTGAGGTTGGTGGGGTGGGGTGGGGGTGGTGTTGGGGGTGATGGGGTTGGGGGGGTGGGGTTGGGGGAGGTGGGTTGGGGGTGGTAGGGTTGGGGTGGTGAGGCGGGGGTGGTGGGGTTGAGGTGGGGTTGGGTGGTGGGGTGGGGCTGGTGGGGTTGTGGTGGTGAGGGTGGGGGTGGGGGTGGTGGGGTGGGGGTAGGGGGTGGTGGGGTGGGGGGTGGTGGGACAGAGGTAGTGGGATGGGGGTGGGGTGGTGGGGCGGGGGTAGTGGGGTGGGGTTGGGAGTGGCGGGGTTGGGGTGGTGGGACAGAGGTAGTGGGATGGGAGTGGGGTGGTGGGACAGAGGTAGTGGGTTGGGGGTGGGGGTGGTTGGGGGTGGGGTGGGGACGGTGGGGTTGGGGTGGGGTTGGGGTAGTGGGATGGGGGTGGGGGTGGTGGGGTTGGGGTGGTGGGACAGAGGTAGTGGGTTGGGGTTGGGGGTGGTGGTCCGCGACGGTGGGGTTGGGGTAGTGGGATGGGGGTGGGGGTGGTGGGGTTGGGGTGGTGGGACAGAGGTAATGGGATGGGGGTGGGGTGGGTGGGGTGGGGACGGTGGGGTTGGGGTGGGGTTGGGGTAGTGGGATGGGGGCGGGGGTAGTGGGATGGTGGATGGCGGAGGTAAGATGCACATCATCATTGACAGAATTTTGAAGAGATATTTATAAGAAATCTCTCCAGACAAACTGAACTGTTTTTCATTGGTTTCTAGAAAACATATAAATAGCATTTTTCTTACCAAATGCAAGTAATAATTAAAGTTATTACCTCTCATGCAACATTTACATAATAAATAAATCTCTGTATGTAACATGGGAAACTGCTCTTTATCCTTGCTATCCTACTGTTTAGGGTGTACCTTTGTCTAGTGGCCAATAATTATATAAAACTCCAGTTTAATCTTTTCCCATTTAATGCTTCCTTTTTCCTCAAATATCTCCAAAATTGTACTTTCAGCAGAAACTCTTGTAATACATTTTAAATTCAGGTCCATTCAGATGATCTTTTCCAATGTGAATAATGGTACAGTTCTTCCACATGTTACTACTGGTTTATTGCACCTCACATAAGTTTGTCCATCATTCTTCTGTAGTCGTGTTTTAGCATTACTTCTGCATATATGCAAATGTCTGTGTCACACTGGGACCTGACTGGGTGAAATCAATTAGACACAAAGGAGCAACAAATCACAACGGAACAGGTGGGGAACATACATCTGAAACGTGAGGAATGTGGGTAGAAAAATGAATTGCTTTTGAGTGCTGATTATAAACATAAATGAAAGAAATTGTGAAGTCTGTTATACCTGTAATATTCTGTAAACAACTCATTAAATGTCATATTTATTTCCAGGGGAAAAAAATGAGATTTCATACTTCATCTGGTTTTTGATGACTTATGTTCAAAAAAATCTGATTACTTTAAATTGAAAGAAAGCTGATTTCGCTGCGAGTTTTCATTCTCAGTCATTTTCCATTCAGGTTGGAGGGGAGCGAGGCTTATCAACAGCAATCCACGGCTTGCTCCATGAATGGCCAGTCTTCCTGGAAGCTATAACATGCTAGCTCGAGTCTTTTCAGCTAACAGTGCTAAGCCTGGGAACATGAATGAACGTGAGGTTCGAGCTGCTCATGTAGCCACGGGTTTCTGATTGCAAACATCAAAACAACAGGCATTCCAAACATTGCATCAGTTTAAGCATTTTCTTGTAAATATTGTAACTGTACATGTTGTTATTCCGTTGCGAAGCATTGACAATAATAAGTGTTCAGATTAGTAGAGAGTGCAAGATGATGTCAAAAGGATTTTCATTCATCTCCTTTCTTTCATTGGTAGAATTTGCCAATCTGAACAGTTTTGCAGGACTGGTGCCCTATTTCTATTACAGCCCCGTCTCTGGAAGCAGTGCTTTTATATAAACAAGGTGGCCTTCGTACTTCCATAAGTAGGGCACACACCTTATGAAATGGGTTTGTTCCCTGCTTCTGGGTGCAAAGTTCCACCAACAGCAAAAGTAATCGCTTGGTGCCAGTACCAGTTGCGCTACATATATATCATCTCAGGCACAGTATGTTACCATGTAATTTTCTCCTGGAGAAAACCCAACAAAAACAATACTAGAAATCCAACTTACACAGTTCTACATCACTTGGGTCTACAGTATCATTTTTACATGGACAGGTCGTTAGTCTGACTCACAACTCTCCATCAGGTGGACCGGTGGACTGCCTTTAGTCCGGCTCCTGCCTTTCAATCTTTCTGACTTAGGTGGCCTTATCAGAAGTTATACTCTCCCCTGCATAGCTCGCAGGGTTATAGGAGTATGCCGGCCTTCTCACCACGTCAAGGTGTAGTCCCTGGGTAAGGTCTGCAATTTGACCCATTTATACCACAGGGCTGAATTAGTAATGCTGGAACAATGTGCAAGATTTGTAAAAATTTAGTTGCTCAAACGTCTCACCTTGGCATGATCATTGTGGCCACAAACCTTTAATGATATCTATACAAGACTATCCAAAATGAAAGGGTGGACCCAATGGCACATGGGACTGGCAGTACCATCTACCTTTGCTGCTGGTGGAAGCTTTGCACCCGGAGGCAGGAACAAAAACCACCTCAAAAAGTGGTCTACCTTACATGAGGAGGTGTGGGCCATCTCATTTATATCACAACTTATCTCTAGATGGCAGCGATAAAGATGATGGTATCATGGGCTAAATAATATAAATGACATACCAGTAAGAAAGAGTGGAAATATAAGGGGGAAGGGAAAGATTGACAATAAATGCTAGTGTAGAATTGCTGTCGGAAGCATTGAAATATAAAGGGACATTAATCTTGCATTATTGTTGACATCATCAGAGTCACTCCATTGAATTACTGCCTTGCATTTCACTGCTGAATCTCTATTGCCCTGCACTTACTTCACTTATTCCATCAAAGAAATTCAAAAGAGAAATCAAATTTGACAAATTTAAATTTAAATTACGTGACCTGGATATGATGATTGGGTGTCATGAATTATGATAGATTATCTCTGTAATAAAGGAGGTACAATTCACCAATGTCATCCTCCATTTGCAGAATTCGCATCATGTTCTATAACATCCTGTATATCATGTCCAGATTAAACAGTAACAGCATGTCCTTTTCTGCTCCATGGCACTGAAATTAGTAACATGTTGGGCGGTAGTTCACTGCTTTCTGCTTTAATTTCACTATATATTCAGAGATAAAATCCCTATAATCTGACTTGGCATGAATTTGACGCACACAATAGAAAAAAAAGTTTGTGGGAAAAAAAAACACATTGTGAAATAAACCTAATTTTTTCAGGACATAGTAACATCGAGCATTTCGAGGCCTGCTGTTCCCCTTTTAAATCTGAGAACAGTTTATACAGCGATTTAAAATAAAAAAAAGTTTTGTGGATTTGTTATCTCAAATTTAAAATTTGCAGCATTTGTGCTGACGTTCAATGTGTGTTTCACATTTCTCACTACCCATCTTCTTCACCCTCATGTGGTCCCATCTTTTCTTCCTGGCATAATGTTGGATATAACAGATTAGTGCCCCCCCCAAGTATTTTAGCCCATGATATTATCTCTGCTGCTGCCACCTGCAGAAACACTGTAAAACAAATGGGTGTTCCTCCCTTCATCGTTTCCGTGATATTATGGGCCTGAAATTCCGATGTCCTGGGTCCGTACGAAGTTTCTACAGACCCGG
Source organism: Pristiophorus japonicus (assembly GCF_044704955.1). Classification (NCBI taxonomy): domain Eukaryota; kingdom Metazoa; phylum Chordata; class Chondrichthyes; family Pristiophoridae; genus Pristiophorus; species Pristiophorus japonicus. The sequence goes on along the minus strand of NC_091984.1, from coordinate 194,661,286 downwards.
GAAGGCATCGGAAAAGCCGGGTTTCAGCGCGCAATGCGCACGCGCTAAAAACCGACTTTTCCGATCTGTCAAGTTTCTGGTTTGACAGATCCTCCGCATCCTGGGAGCGAGGACACTGGAAGGGCAAGATTTGTGATATTTATGCATATCTTGCCCAGCAAATGTCCTCAAAAATCTTGTGCCTGAAAAAGCAGGCGTAGTGCGTACTTTTACAGGCGCAAGTGTTTAAAAACATACATAAACATTAAAATTAAATTAAATAAACACATATGAAAACATATTTTACTGCTAAAAACCCTCCCCACTACAATAAGTTTATTTTAAGGCATAATTAAAAAACCTTTTTAAAAAGTCGGGAAAATATTTTTTTTTATGAGAACTTTAATTTAAATGAATCTTAACTATGTAATGTATTTTTTTTTTATTTGTGTTTTGTGTGTTTGGGGGGGGTTCTCATTCATAATAATGAAAACTCCAACTTACGGAGTTCCCATTATTATGAATGAGAAAATACTGTACCTTGATTGGCTGCCCAGAGCCATGTGACTCCAGCTCCAGCATACGGATGTCCCAACATGCATGCGCTCCGATGTGTAGGGAGTGAAGGACTCAGGATCGGAAGTTCGAGCGGGTACAGCAGGAACAAATAGGTGCGCACCTTTTTTAACTTTTTCAGTCGATTGCCCACGGGAAGAGCTCAACCGGGATTTCTAGGCCAATACCTCCATGTATTAGTCAACTCTGCTTAAAAACTTACTGTTCTATAACTTCACAATGCGCTGTAATTGTTGACCGTGTCAAAATGGTGGCAGAAGTGAGGTAAAAATGCATCTCCTCAGCCAGGGGGAGAGAATCTCGCTCTAGCAGCATCTTCATTATGTAACCAAAAAGTTGGCTCATTTTACACCAGGAAACCAGACACACATAGTACAATGCCAGGAATGTGATGCTTTCCCTGCCAAAATTTGCTAAGCTAGTTAGCAACCTCCTCCCACAAAAATAAAGTATTGTATAAAGATTAAACCAGTCACCGAGAGAAGCCCAGGAGCTGGAAGGAGGAAATGGCAGCACACACTGTACTGGAATTCTGGTAGTAGCGCATATAATCTTAACCATATTGTATAAAAGACTGTCCAAAATTTGAAAGGACCCTTTTGTTGCTCATGTATGAACTGGAGGTTTTACTTGGGGTTTTCACTATCTCTAATAACACTAATTGACTCCAATAAATATCGCATGAAATAATATGTGGGTACAAAATCTTACAAATATGTAAACTATTAAAGTTTGGGCAATGAGGATTAACTAAACATGGTGATAAAATATTTGATCTGTATGACAATTTGTTAACTCTAGTGGCAATGAAACTCATAACCAATGCGTATTCAAAATTACATTACTACCATGACCAAGATCAACAGATAACACAAAGCCTGAAAGTCTTGTAAAAATAAGATATTGTATGAATGGATTGTGGTACCTTTACACTATTGGCAATGTTAAAAGAAAGAAAAGAAGACTTGCATTTATGTAGCGCCTTTCAGGGCCTCAGGCCATCCCAAAGTGCTTAACAACCAATGAAGTACATTTGAAGTGTAGTCATTGTTGTATTATAGGAAACATGGCAGCCAATGTGCGTACAGCAAGACCCCATGAACAGCAATGTTGGCTACCTTCACTGCTCCCCACCTTACTCTGTTAGAGCAAAGTGACAATGAAATCATTTGAAGATGTCAGGAGAATAAAAGTTATATCTCAGAGAACATTTTATTGTACAGTTTCTCAAAAATATATAAACTGTATTAGAAATTGTTAATAATGTATTTACATGTGTATAGTAACAAGCAAGCTTTGGGTTTCAATTCAAAAGACATGATTTTGAAACCTCAAAAGCAAGTAGCAGGCTACACATTGACCACATTCACTGTTAATTTGTGGGCTTAGTTGATGTTTGTGAAATAATATTTCTTTATAGGTCTTCACTAAATGTGGGTGCTGTAGGTAATTCAGCCCATCTTGGCTTGTCTATCCAGAATGAACTACAAAACCTCCACCAGAGCCTGTAACAGTTCTTAAATGCTTCTACACTTTTGTCTTAATTACCCAAATATCAACTGTAATGATTAGTGCTTTATGTGCTTTAATTGGCTGTTAAGCAATTGAAAAGAAAATGATGGAAGATTTGCTGGCATTGCATATATCAGCTGGCTGAGTCTTGTCTTGGAGTTTTCTCCCCCGCCCATCAGACATCAGAAACATGTAAGTAGGACACAAAAGACTGCACTGAATGATAGTCATAGCTGTGCAACCTTATATTTGTTGAAATTTGCCCTTCTACACATAGTACTGCACTTTGTACATTTGTAAGGTTCAATAATCAGAGTATTTGCATATAGAGACAGAAACACAAGCAAGTTCAGTACACTCTGAGGTTTAGTCCATATTCTTCTTCAGCTAATGCCAGATTATAAAGCTACAATAGTCGCTTTTGAAATAAAACCTTAACTAAAATGCTAAAATGTATATTAAAAGGATGCGACTGCTGCCAGCGAGATCAAGTCATTGCACATGCACAGTTCCAATATTCTGTGATTGTTCTTGCCCACCTTCATAGTCAACAGTCATTTTGATAGAATGGAAATTGTGTTCATTTGGCCGGTCACTAGAATAATTCACAGCCCTGCTTCTCAAATGTGTAGCCACAGTCCCCAAAGGTTTAGGAAAGGAAAGTAACTGTTCATAAAATCCTAATGCGTGTAAAATGCTAATGACCACAATTCGATGTAAATGTTTGCAGAGGAAAACTTCATCGGTTTAATGGCGAAGTTGAGCATGCACCCTGCTTAGATGATGGGAAAGATCTTTAAAAAAAAAGAGAAACATATAAAACTTGAGCTAAAGTTGAGCCTGCAGCTTTTGGCTGAGGAATCTTGGCTATTTTCAATGTGGAACCGTCTCTAATTCAAAAAGGCGGTTTTGCAGAAAAGGCTGTGAACATTATCCTGCTAGTTGTGTTTATAAATCAAATTGGTAATGGGAAAATGATGCGCATTTTGAATTTTATTTGCATTTCTTTATAATAAAGTTATTCCCAACAAACCACTAGCAGACCTCCATCTGTTGTGAACATTATTTTAAATTTGGGACCTGACAGTTATATGCAGAAACTTCTCGTTGGCAAGAGTCACTCCAACATTAAAAATGAAACCTAAGTTAATTTTTTGTCTACAATGCATGGGCAGTAATCTGGTGGAACAGATCTCCATAACCTGCCCATTATCATTCCATTGAAATCATTACTTTCCTTTACTTTACTTTTAACCTGTTCCTGTATTGCCATTACTCTCTTTTCTTCCTTTGTTGCCCTTTTCCTGTCTTTTCTTCTTTTCTCTTCACATGTATCTTTCTATTCGACTTCCATTGCTCCTGGTGTTTTTTTAAGTTATCCCAGCAATTTCTGACAGCGTTACCTTCAGTGATCTGCAAGTGCTTTACCCAACAAGTTCTTTCAATGGAACCAGCGATGTGGAAGCTGTGATTATTTCGGAAGGATAGGCAGAAAGGAAAAGGAGGTGGGAAGCTCGGTTGATAAAGGGTGAGATCAGTGCAGTAGTGACAAATGATATTGGCTCAGAAGATCAAGATATAGAATCAGTTTGGGTGAAGATAAGAAATAACAAGGGAAAGAAGTCACTGGTGGGAGTTGTCTATCAGTCCCCTAACAATAGCTACACTGTAGGACAGAGTATAAATCAAGAAATAATGGAGGCTTGTAAGAAAGGTACTGCAATAATAATGGGTGTTTTTAATCTTTATATTAATTGGACAAATCAAACTGGCAAAGGTAGCTAGAGGAAGAGTTCATAGACTGTATTCGGGATGGTTTCTTAGAACAAAAAATTGTTGAACCAACCAGGAAGCAGGCTATATTAGATCTGGTAATGTGTAATGAGATAGGATTAATTAATGATCTCATAATAAATGATCCTTTAGGGAAGAGTAATGCCTAGAATTTCAAATTCAGTTTGAGGGTGAGAAACTTGGGTCTCAAACTAGTGCCCTGAACTTAAATAGAGGCAATTACAAAGGTATGAAGACAGAGTTGGCTAAAGTGGACTGGGAAAATAGTTAAAATGTAGATAAGCCATGGCAGACATTTAAGGAGATATTTAATAACTCTCAGCTAAGATATATTCCAGTGAGAAAGAAAGATTCTAAGAGGAGGATGAACCATCCGTGGCTAACTAAGGAAGTAAAGGCTGGTATCAAATTGAAAACAAAGGCATACAATGTTGTGAAGATTAGTGGTAGGCTAGAGGATTGGGAAATTTTTAGAAACCAGCAAAGGATGACTAAAACAATGCTAACAAGAGAGAAGATAGATTGGGAATAAACTAGCAAGAAATATAAAAACAGACAATAAGAGCTTCTACAGGTATATAAAAAGGAAGAGAGTAGCTAAAGTAAATGTTGGTCCCTTAGAGGATGAGACTGGGGAATTAATAATGAGAAACAGGGAAATATTTTGATTCGGTCTTCATGGTAGAAGACACTAAATGCATCCCAATAATAGATAATCAAGGGACTATAGGTAGGGGGGAACTTAAAATAATCACTATCACTAGAGATAAAGTACTCGGCAAACTAATGGGACTAAAGGTGAACAAGTCCCCTGGAAATTATGGCCTGCATCCTAGGGTCTTAAAAGAAGTGGCTGCAGAGATAGTGGATGTTTTGGTTGTAATCTACCAAAATTCCCTGGATTCTGGAGATGTCCCAGCGGAATGGAAAACCGCAAATGTAATGGTCCTACTTAAGAAAGGGGGAGAGACAGAAAGCAGGAAACAATAGACCAGTGAGCCTAACATCTGTTATTAGGAAAATACCGGAGCCCATTATTAAGGAAGTAGTAGCAGGACATTAAGAAAATCATAATACAGTCAAGCAGAGTCAGCATGGTTTTATGTATGAAATCATGTTTGACAAACTTGCTAGAGTTCTTTGAGGGTGTAATGAGCAGCATGGATAAAGGCGAACCAGTAGATGTAGTGTCTTTTGATTTCTAGAAGGCATTCGATAAGGTGCCACATAAAAGGTTACTGCACATGATAAGAGCTCATGGGGTTGGAGGTAACACATTAGCATGGATAGACGATTGGCTGGCTAACTAACAGAAAACAGAGAGTCGGGGTAAATGGGTCATTTTCAGGTTGGCAAACTGTGACTAGTGGAGTCCCACAGGAATCAGTGCTGGTGTCTCAATTATTTACAATCTATATTAATTACTTGGATGAAGGGACCAAGTGTAATGTAGCCAAATTTGCTGATGAAACATAGAAACATAGAAAATAGGTGCAGGAGCAGGCCATTCAACCCTTCTAGCCTGCACCACCATTCAATGAGTTCATAGCTGAACATGAAACTTCAGTACCCCCTTCCTGCTTCCTGATACAAAGATAGTGGGAAAGCAAGTTGTGAAGAGGACACCATGGGCCCAAGTTTCGAGCCGCGCCTAGAACGGCGCAGTCCCAACCTGGACGCCCGTTTTTCGCGCCACAAAGTGCACCTAAAAAAAACCTCCATATTCTCCACCTCCCTGCAGGTCCTCTGGCCCTCGGCACAGCGCAGCACGAGCTGTAGGGGGCGGAGTCAGTCCCTGCGCTGAAAACAGTGCCGGGACCTCTGCACATGCACGCTACAGTGGGCGCGCAAGTGCAGTAGCTCCAGGCGCCCGAAACTGTGTGGGAGGGGCCGAAGCACGCAGCCCCTAGCCCTGGCTGAATGGCCTCACTGGGGCTGCGTGAATAAGGCTCCTCCCACGCCCAGCTCCTGCTTCCTCCCGACCCGACTCGACTCCCGCTTCCCGCCTCCGGACCGGACCTGACACCCGCACCCGCCCCCGGACCGGACCCGACACCCGCTCCCCCCGCCCCCGGACCGGACCCGACACCCCGCTCCCCCCCGCCCCCGGACCGGACCCGACACCCGCTCCCCCCGCCCCCGGACCGGACCCGACACCTGCTTCCCCCCCCGCTCCCGGACCGGACCCGACACCCGCTCCCCCCGCCCCCGGACCGGACCCGACACCCGCTCCACCGCCCCCCCCGCCCCGCCCCCTGACCAGACCCGACACCCGCTCCACCCGCCCCCGGACCGGACCCGACACCTGCTCCGCCCGTCCCCCGCCCCGGACCCGACACCTGCTCCCCGCCGACCAGACCCGACACCCGCTCCCCCCCCTGCCCCTGGACTGGATCCGACCTGACCTCCCTCCCCCCGACCTGACCTCCCTCCCACTCCCTCCCTCCCCCCGACCCGAACCGAGTCGACCGACCTCCCACCACCCCCCCCCCCCGACCTGACCAAACGCTACCTACCTGTAAATCTGGTGCTGGGGACGGGCCCCGCCCGAAGTCTTGTGCCCGACCCGTTCAGCCTCCCTCCCCCTTCTCCTTCCCCCCCCCCAATCTCCTCCCCCCCCCAATCTCCTTCCCCCCCCAATCTCCTTCCCCCTCCAATCTCCTTCTCTCCCTCCCAATCTCCTTCTCCCCCCCATCTCCTTTCACCCCCCATCTCCTTTCCCCATCTCCTTTCCCCCCCATCTCCTTTCCCCCATCTCCTTTCCCCCCCATGTCCTTTCCCCCCATCTCCTTCCCCCATCTCCTTTCCCCCCATCTCCTTCCCCCCCCATCTCCTTTCCCCCCCCCAATCTCCTTCTCCCCCCCAATCTCCTTCTCCCCCCGCAATCTCCTTCTCCCACCCCATCTCCTCTCCCCCCCAAATCTCCTTTCCCCCCCCCAATCTCCTCTCCCCCCCAATTTCCTTCTCCCCCCATCTCCTTTCCCCCCCAATCTCCTTCTCCCCCCCCAATCTCCTTCTCCCCCCCATCTCCTTTCCCCCCCATCTCCTTCCCCCCCCAATCTCCTTCTCCCACCCCATCTCCTCTCCCCCCCAATCTCCTTTCCCCCCCAATCTCCTTTCCCCCCCAATCTCCTTCTCCCCCCCATCTCCTTTCCCCCCATCTCCTTCCCCCCATCTCCTTTCCCCCATCACCTTTCCCCCCATCTCCTTTCTCCCCCTTCTCCCCTTTCATCCCCTTCTCCCCCTCCTCCCTTCTCCCCCCTCCCCCCTTCTTCCCCCTCCCCCCTTCTCCCCCTCCCCCTTCTCCCCCATCCCTCCCCCTTCTCCCCATCCCTCCCCCTTCTCCCCCATCCCTCCCCCTCCCCTTCTCCCCCATCCCTCCCCCTTCTCCCCCTTCCCTCCCCCTGCTCCCCTCCTCTCTCCCTCTACCCACTCCTCCCCCTCCCCTCGCTGTCAGAAACACAGACACTGACAGACAGAGAATGAGAGACACACAGACAGACAGAGAGATAGAGACACTGACAGAGACACACTGAGGGGGGCATCCCAGCACGCTGTTGGAGGGCTCCCGGTGCTGCAGTCGGTAAGTAGAAAATGTTTTATTTATTGATTTAAAAAAAAAATTATTTCTTATTAATTTTTTTTTATTGATTTATTGGTTGATTTATTGATGTATTTATCATTTATTATTGATGATGGCTCTTTATTTGTAAAACTGAAGTGTTTAATGTTTGTAAACTTCCCTTTAAACCCCCCCCCCACCATTCCCAACGCCTGATTTGTAACCTACGCCTGATTTTCTAAAGTGTAGACAAGGTTTTTTCGAGCGTACAAAAATCTTCACTTACTCCATTCTAAGTTAGTTTGGAGTAAGTTTTCACTCACGAAACTTTGAAATCAGGCGTAAGTGGCCATACACGCCCCCTTTTGAAAAGAAAATTCTGTTCCAAAGTGAAACTGTTCTAACTGACTAGCACTGGAGCAAACTAAATGACGAGAATTCCGATTTCTAAGATACTCCGTTCTACACCAGTTGCTCCTAAAAATCAGGAGCAAATCATGTGGAAACTTGGGGCCCATAAATAATCTGCAAAGGGATATAGATAAGCTAAGTAAGTGGGAAAAAAATTGGCAGCTGGAGTATTATGTGGGAAACTATGAGGTTATCCACTTTGGTAGGAAAAATAAAAAATAAATTTATTATTTAAATGGAGAGAGATTACCAAATGCTGCGGTACAGAGGGATCTGGGGGTCCTTGTACATGAAACACAGCAAGTTAGTATGCAGGTACTGCAAATAATTAGGAAGGGAAATTGAATGTTGACCTTTATTGCAAGGGGGATGGAGTATAAAAGTAGGGAAGTCTTGCTACAATTCTACAGTTGGTGAGACCACACGTGGAGTACCGCGTACAGTTTTGGTCTCCTTATATAAGAAGGGATATTCTTGCATTGGAGGCAGTTCAGAGAAGGTTCACCATGTTGATTCCTGAGATGAAGGAGTTGTCTTATGCAGAAAGGTTGAGTAGGTTGGGAATATACTCATTGGAATTTAGAAGAATGAGAGGTGATCTTATTGAAATGTATAAGATTCTGAGGGAGCTTGACTCAGTAGATGCAGAGAGGATGTTTCCCCTCATGGGGGAATCTAGAACTAGGGGACATAGTTTCAGAATAATGGGTCGCCCATTTAAAACAGAGGGCTGATTGGTAGAGGGGATGATATATTTAGCTTCAGGTTGTTGGTGTTGCATTGGAGGGGTAGAAACAAAAAGACACTGGAATGATTAGAAGGTGGAATGGGAAACATTATGGATGACTGTCTTTTTTGTGGATTATCTTATTGTGTTAATTATGTGATGAAATTCATATTTGGGGACATATAATGGGGTGGGTATGGAGCTTTTGTGACATCTATATCATGGAGATTTTTTTTTGCTGCAATATAATTGTCAGATTATATCATCCACTCTAACAATCAGCCGATGACTATCCCACAACTTAGCACTGCAATGTCTGACCTGACTTAGGCCTGACATCCTAAGGCTTGACATGAAGAACACGTGAATATACACAGCAGCCAAAATGCACATGCATGCCAATTACTCTGTGTTTCCCCATCTCTTGGCCACTGCAATGTGACTGGCCAGAATTTTGGGGAATAGGGAACAGTTTTATGCAACAAGTTGGAGAATAGCAAAAGTAGAAAATAACCAATTGGGAAGGAGGAGAGACTTAACTGATGAGGAAGCAAATTGACAGACACAACATGCAAACATGAAAGCTTTTATTACATAGGTTCTATGTAGGTCAACAAGAAAAGGGGGGATGTAGTTTTAACTCTCAAGTGACATTGGTGCTTTTACAGAACCCTTTGCTGCAGTTATAACATAAAATATTCAAAGTGAAGTTCGAACGAATTTCTTGTACATAGCTTTACAACACGTCGATCTATTTTATGTTTGCATGTACTTTTCAGTATGAAAATGGAATGGAGTCATTCCGACAGCTTAATTTACTTTATAACAAAGTGCATGTAAGTTAAAGCATGTGTGAGTAAACACGTAACAGCAAACTTCTTTCAGACTAATATATTATGCAGGGAAGTGGATAAGGAAAACGATTAACATCGTTTTCCTCTTTTTTATGAATTACATTTCATTTGGAATCTTATTTTATTGCTAGTTAAAGCTGCAAAGCTGTTTAATTTTTGTAATTAGATATAACAACAGAAGTAATATTGCATATCTTTGTGGATGAACTGTACTGAAATGAGAGTCCAATTGAACAAAAATTTTGAGGTTTGGATTGTCGATAGCCTCTAATTTTGGGAAGAGCCAGGGTGGAGAAAAGGAGAAAGACTCTGAGAAAGGTGTAAAAGATTCAAACAGCAGCCTAAAGGTCATGCATTCTTGAAATGGGATTGGGATGTAAAGGGAATCATGGGATATGGAGATAGTTCAGGAAAGTGGAGTTGAGGTAGATCAGCCATGATCTTATTGAAAGGCAGAGCAGGCTCGAGGGGCCGAATGGCCTACTCCGGCTCCTGTTTCTTATGTTCTTAAAGGGGCTTGTTTTTAAACTAGTTTGATTATACTGAGATTATAGGGTTGCTACATCGTTTTGCAAAGACAGCCTTGCATTTCTAAAACATCGTAGCACATTCCAAAGTGCATCATTGCAAATTAATAACTTCAGAAGTACAGTCACTGTTATTATGTAGGCAAAGGCTGCAGCCAATTTGCCGAAAACAAAGTCCCACAACCAGCCACTGCGATGAACCAGTAAAGCTGTTTTTAGTGGTTAATTCAGAAAGGAATATTGGACATGACACCGGGGGCCTGAAATTCACCGTCCCCGAAGGGACAGCTATCGCGGAGTTTGGGCGGTTGATCGATCGGCCGCCACGGTTGGGTACTTTTCCCTCCCCGAGCCATATTCAGCTCGGGGAGGATTTCAGCGATGTTCACTTCTGCCAGAAATGGCGTGGTGAAGCCGCTGTAAAGGAAGATTTCTAGCGGTGAGCTGTGCAGCATGCAGGCGCTGGAAAGGGACTACCACAGCGAAATTCACCAAGGAAAAGGTAGGACTTTTCGCCGCAGTGCCCCCGCAAGGTTTTCGATGCGGTGCTCGAACGCGACACTGCTTCGGCCCTTTGGTAGGTAAATAGTTTTATTACTTATTATTAGTGTTTTTATTTCATTTTCTAGCATGCATCCACAGTATTTACCTTTTGATATAGTTTTATTAATTAGTAGTGTTTTTATTTCATTTTCCAGCATGCGCAGTATTTACCTTTTCATATAATTTTATTAATTGTTTTGGCTCCATTTAACCTGCTGTGTGCTGCTCAGAGGTTTGTACATACTCATGTACTTTTGTACAACTTTCAGTCCTGACTCTTTAGTGGAGTCCTGTGGGCTGCAGAGACCTGCTTGACAGGGTTCACCCTGAGGATGGGAGGGCGCCACCTGGTAACATAGAAACATTGAAACATAGAAAATAGGTGCAGGAGTAGGCCATTCAGCCCTTCTAGCCTGCACCGCCATTCAATGAGTTCATGGCTGAACATGAAACTTCAGTACCCCCTTCCTGCTTTCTCGCCATACCCCTTGATCCCCCGAGTAGTAAGGACTTCATCTAACTCCCTTTTGAATATATTTAGTGAATTGGCCTCAACTACTTTCTGTGGTAGAGAATTCCACAGGTTCACCACTCTCTGGGTGAAGAAGCTTCTCCTCATCTCGGTCCTAAATGGCTTACCCCTTATCCTTAGACTGTGAACCCTGGTTCTGGACTTCCCCAACATTGGGAACATTCTTCCTGCATCTAACCTGTCTAAACCCGTCAGAATTTTAAACGTTTCTATGAGGTCCCCTCTCATTCTTCTGAACTCCAGTGAATACAAGCCCAGTTGATCCAGTCTTTCTTGATAGGTCAGTCCCACCATCCCGGGAATCAGTCTGGTGAATCTTCGCTGCACTCCCTCAATAACAAGAATGTCCTTCCTCAAGTTAGGAGACCAAAACTGTACACAATACTCCAGGTGTGGCCTCACCAAGGCCCTGTACAACTGTAGCAACACCTCCCTGCCCCTGTACTCAAATCCCCTCGCTATGAAGGCCAACATGCCATTTGCTTTCTTAACCGCCTGCTGTACCTGCATGCCAGCCTTCAATGACTGATGTACCATGACACCCAGGTCTCGTTGCACCTTCCCTTTTCCTAATCTGTCACCATTCAGATAATAGTCTGTCTCTCTGTTTTTACCACCAAAGTGCATAACCTCACATTTAGCCACATTATACTTCATCTGCCATTCATTTGCCCACTCACCTAACTTATCCAAGTCACTCTGCAGCCTCATAGCATCCTCCTCGCAGCTCACACTGCCACCCAACTTAGTGTCATCTGCAAATTTGGAGATACTACATTTAATCCCCTCATCTAAATCATTAATGTACAATGTAAACAGCTGGGGCCCCAGCACAGAACCTTGCGGTACCCCACTAGTCACTGCCTGCCATTCTGAAAAGTACCCATTTACTCCTACTCTTTGCTTCCTGTCTGACAACCAGTTCTCAATCCACGTCAGCACACTACCCCCAATCCCATGTGCTTTAACTTTGCACATTAATCTCTTGGTACACCTGGTCAGAAGCAAGGCGGCACATAGGAGAAGGTGTCACTGTCAGCACTGTGCAGAGAGGCAGCAGGCAAGGGAGGCAGCAGCTGTGATTCATTCATTCTGCACCAGACCTGTGTGCCCGTTGTCTTCACCGGCCCGAATCAGGATTGCGGTTGGTTGCTTGGGGCAAGGGATATCCGCTGTCCACTTGGCTACTCACTCCTCTGCGGAACCCCAGGACAGCGCCAGAGCATGCATACAATGACGCTCATTGTGCCACCAGGTGCATCATCGAGTAGTGCATAGGCATCCTTAAGCAGAGGTTCCGGTGCCTGGGCCGCTCTGGTGGCACCTTGCAGTACTCTCCTCAACAGGCCTCCATAATCGTCATGGTTTGCTGCATTCCACATAACCTGGCCATCATGAAGGGACAGCCACTGGAGGTCGAGGCAGCAGTACCACCTGAGCAGGAGGAGGAGGAGGAGGAGGAGTAGAAGGAAGAGGAGGAACCCCGTCGCCCCAGAGCTAGGAGGCATCGACCCATCACCACCCTGGAAGGGCGAGGTTTGACTGGCCAGCACCCTCCTGGGAGGGTGAGCCCTCACATATATGGAGGTGCATGACACCTCCCCTGCAATCTCCCTCTGTGCATTATGTACTGCCTGTCTGCCAGGTCTCCCCGCGTCAGGAAACAGTATTCTTCTTCTGTCCTCCACACCGTTCATCAGCGTCTCCAGCAGCATATCAGTGAACCTGTTGGCTCTCCTTGCACCTCTTACATCAGCCATCCTTCCAACCTCCTTCCCCCCTCAGGGCCTTGCTGCAAACCCTGGCCTTTTTGCAGCTGGCTCATTAGAAACCCTTGCCTGCATGCTGAATTTCTCAGTGGTGATAACGCTCAAATTAAGTCAGCCACACCGCTGAAAAATCCGCTTTGGAAGGGTTCATTAGCGCTGGAACCTTTGTATTCACTTTTGGAGCTGAAGATGGGGTGGCCCAGCCACAAAAACATTTTGGTGCTAATGGCCACAAAAAGGTGGGGTGAGCACCAGCTTTCCAGCGGTCCTGAATTTCGGGCCCCAGAATTCCTTGTTCTTCTTCAAATAGTGTCATGGGATCTGTTACACCAACTTGAACAGGTAGGCGAGGCCTTGGTTTAACAGCTCATTCAAAATATAGGTACAGATTGAACCTCCCTTATGCGAAACCCTCGGGACCTGGCCTGTTCTGGATAAGGGATTTTTCCGGTCGAGGGGTGGTCACGTTAAATTGGATGGTACAGGTACTGATCAAGGTGATATTGGGGCTGGCTGGCTTTGGGCTGGGAGTGTGGCAGAGGGATTATGGTGTCGGGGGGTGGGGGGGCAGTGGATTGGAGGGTCAGGCCAGCGATTGCGGGTCGGCAGCAAGGAAAATCTTCAATTTGTTCAATTTCTTCATTTCAGCGTTCTGTGCATGCGCCACCTGGTGGCCGGGAATGGTTCTGGATGAGGGGTTATTCTGGACAAGGAAGCTCTGGATAAGGGAGGCTCAACCTGTATAGACAAACAGGAATAAGGTGTCACAAATGTATTTACATAACAGTCATTAATTGTGAATAGACAGTTGTGAGATGCATTTGTGAGATGTATTTCTTGTCTGTCTGTAAGATTAGACAGATATGATTTTTTTAAAGTGTATGCAAACACAGAGGGTGATTTTAACCGTGTCCACCCAGCGGAAACTTGGCGGCTGAATATTTAAAGCCCTCAGGTCTGTCACTGGCCTAGAGCCGCTGGGAGCTGATCTTCTGGGATTTTCACTGTAGGCGGGAAAGACATCTACCCAAAGCCATCAGAGTCCTTCTTGGCACATACATTCTACACCTTGCCTTCATACATAGCGGCCTTAAGTAAAACCTAGTAAAATTTTCCAAGGCGCTTCACAGGAGCATTATCAGAGAAAACTTGACATCGAGCCACATAAAGAAATGTTAAGAAAGGTGGCCAAAAGCTTGGTTAAAGAGGTCGGATTTAAGCAGCGTCTTAAAGGAGCAATGAGAAGTAGAGAGGTGGAGAGGTTCAGTGAGGGAATTCCGGAGCTTAGGGCCTCGGCAGCTGAAGGCATGGCCACCAATGGTGAAGCAAATGAAAACGGGGATCCCGATGACATCATCGGGACGTGACTGCAATTTTTATGAGTAGGCCTGAATGGGAAATGGCAACAAGGTTCCTGCCAGATCAAAACAGCGAGGAACTGGATCGAGGCCATAAGAGCCCCCAAAAGCTAAGTTTATATTTATTTTTTGAATTTCCTCAAAGACCCAAGAGGGCAGGAAGCAAATCTGAGGTCTCATCAGCTGCGATTGCACTCCACGTTTAAAATCAGAGCCACAATTCCAATCTTATTACAAAAATTGCACAACTGGTATTTTCAAGCCTGTGGGAGGAACAGCTTGCAAACCTGAGGTATCCACCCAGAAAAATGAATCTTCATAGACTGATAATTTTTCCCCATTTGTCATGAAAATTGACCCTGCCATGTTATGGCAAAGACATTTTGAACGAGTCTCACACTTTCTGTCACTGTCTCTGGGAATGAGTCAGTGCTGATTTGATGGCAGGGAGACAGGCTGTACACTGTGATAGAATTTCAGTCCGGCTAATAGTTATATGCCTGAGGGACAGTACTAACAACATGCAATCTGTTACTGTGATGTACAACAATTAGTTTTGCAACATTCATTTTCAGCACGTCTGTAATATCTGCCAGCGACAGTTTACAACAACATGGTCTGTTTGAGTCGTGTGTTTAGTGTGAAACAATGGCATGGGTATAGCACGGGACTGGGTAAATAACTGGGACTGAATGAATTTGGTAACCACATGGATGGATGGGCACAAACCCATTTTAGTGCGTATTATTATACGTTCAGCTGATTAACTATTCTACTTATTCTCAAATGCAGTGACAATTTTTATCTTTGATGTTGAGATAAAATAGCTTTTAACTCCTCTCCCTGGGACATTTGACTACTGTAAACCTTATCCTTATGATAATATGCCAATGATTTGTCTATAATTTACATCTCCAACATCAAGCACCCATTATAATGTTTCATTAAGAACATAGTATCAGGAGTCGCCCATTCAGCCCCTCGAGCCTGTTCCGCCATTCAATGAGATCATGGCTGATTTGCGATCTAACTCCATTTACCTTCCTTTGGTCCATATCCCTTAATATGTTTGGTTAACAAAAAGCTATCAATCTCCGATTTAAAATTAACAATTGATCCAGCATCAATTGCCATTTGTGAAAGAGAGCCCCAAACTTCTACCACCCTTTGTGTGTAGAAGTGTTTCCTAATTTCACTCCTGAAAGGGTAGGCTATAATTTTTAGACTATGACCCCTAGTCCAAGAATCCCCAACCAGCAGAAATAGTTTCTCTCTCTCTCTATTTTTGATTATTAAGAAGCTCAGGTGAAGGGCGAGCACTCTTGGTATAGGGAATCATCAAGATTAAAATCATAGGGCTAGAGTTTCTCTAACCTGTTTTTCTGGTGCCCTCACCCAAGGTGCGCTGTTTTTGTCCGCCTCCAAGCGGCACTGAAAACAGTGCTGGGACCTCTGCACCTGCGCGCTAGAGTCTGCGCGCATGTGCAGTAGCTCCTGGCAGGCCGTTTCTGCAAACGCGCGCTGCAGGCTGTGTGGGAGGGGCCCGAAGCACGCCGACCCTAGCCCTGGCCGAATGGGCTCCCTCATCGGCGGCCCGCTGTGTTCCCTAAGGTACGACTTCTAATTTTTATTTGTTATTTACCGATTGATTTTGGTGCTTTAGGTGCAGGGTTCCTTCTATTTTACTGGTTAATTACTTATTACTTTTTCTGCTTTGTTTGGTGCTTGGTGGTGCTTTAAATGTAGCTACTTGCGCCGATTCCTTAACTCTAGGTAAGGTTTTTCTGTGCAGACAGAAGTGGCAACATATGCTGGCCTAAGTTAGTTTGGAGCAACTATTTGCTGGCCAAACGCCTAAAACGGCGGTAAGTGGCTGGGAACGCCCCCTTTTGAAAAAAAAACAGAACTAAAAAAAAAACCTAACTAACCCACTTACACTGGCGCAAATTAAATGGCCAGAATTGCAACTAAAGAGATAGTCCAGAAAAATCAAGTTGCTCCAAAAAAAAGGGGGCAACTCCTGGGGAAACTTGGGCTCATAGCATTGAACAGGCTGGTGCTCGTTTCTCCAGAAAAGAGAAGGCTGAGGGGTGACCTGATCGAGGTCTTTAAGATTATGAAAGGGAGGGTTTGGCAGGATAGCCGTAGGGAAGATGTCTCCACTTGTGGGTGGAGATCACAATTCGGGGCCATAAGTCACAGATAACATCCAATAAAGAATTAAGGAGAAACTTCTTTACCTAGAGAGTGGTTAGAATGTGGAACTCGCTACAACAAGAAGTAGTTGAAACGAATAACATAGATGCATTTAAGGGGAAATTAGATAAACACATGAGGGAGAAAGCAATGCTGATAGGGTGAGATGAAGAGGGGTTGATGGAGTCTCGTGAGGAACATAGCCGAATGGCCTGTTTTCTGTGCTGTCCATTCTATGTAATAGAAAAAGATAAATCAAGAGGCTTGCCGAGGGGTGGAACAGGGCCTGCACCTATATTAGGGGACTGAAATTGCCCTGCATTGGGTTTGCAGCGCATAATTCGAATTGTCGGGTTTTTTGCACCGGTGCGGGAAGTGCTGGCCCTGGCGTGGATTTGGGCTCTTTGTGCGATAACCTGGCGTTCCCCCGGCGTTCGTGGGGCGCGATGCTCAGCACAGTGCTCAGCACATCACCGTGGCGCTGATGATGACAATGTGTTGGTGCTGATGTCAGCGCGCTGCTGACGCGCCGCGTCATGCTGCCATATCGCATCATCCCTCCCCTTCTCTTAAAGGGGAAGGCCGCTGTGATGTGAGCAGCACCTACGCTTGTGTGTCGCCACGTCTCTCCCCTTCACTTAAAGGGGGGAGCCGCTGTGAGCTCTGCGATTATTGCAGTTCGGTATACTGGGCCAGCATGGAGGGTGTCGGCCGGGCCAGCCAAGAGTGGGTGCCGGATTGCCTATTGAATGAAAAGTTGTACGACACAAAAAAGATGGGGGCCGCTGTGGTGGCACCTCCACTTTAAGGGCGGCCGGGGCACCACAGTTACTGCAGCTTCTTGCAATGAGAAGCTGTTGGTAGCATCGCCCCATGTTGACCTCGCTCCTGTGGGGCAATTTCCCCCACGGGGTGCAAAGGGGTCAGCGCACATGGTGATGACATCACCGCCGGGGCGCAGCGCAAACCCGCTTTTGCCCACCGACCCCCGGGGGCAATTCCGGACGAAGTGCTCTGTGCGTAGCGCCCAGGCAACAACCCTTTAGCGCATCCTTATCGCCGGCTGCTGCCATTAACTGGCCCTGCGCAAAGGAGCAATTTCAGTCACTTGGTTTCCATAGAAATAAGGCTGAAAAGTTGTTTCTAGCCCTTTTGGTAGGGTAGCCACAAGCAGGAGCACCCAAAAACAGCTGCCTTAAACCCTGCACTTGGAAAAGAAGGTCTGAGGAGGCCAGGCAACAAGACAAAGAAGGCTGAAAGTGTGAATTTGTTGCAGGGATTCTTCGATCTTTGGTCCTGAAAGCTTTCTGGTTGCTGTTCTCCAACATTCACTGAAGAACCTGAGGCAGGTGGGCAGCCTGCAACTATAGGCCTTTCAAGCCTCCCTGGTTCCTGGTACAAGGACCTACCAAGGGGCGGGCCTAGTTAGGGATGCGAATGGGTTATGTAAATAGTATGTCCCACCAAATGTGGGTGTACAGTGCCATGGTCAGGTGACGGATCTGCAATGCCATTTTTACACACAATTCCAAGTTGAAAATCTACTCCTTGGAAGTGGCAAATCCTAGTTATGTGGAATGGGCATGGTATTATCCACTGTTTACTGAGTGAGATACTCTAAATGAAAATTGTGTCACCTTCTGGAGTTTTGACTTCCTGTGTAACATGACAAAGAAGTCTAAGTATTTGTACTCCCATCACAACACAATGACTGGTTAACAGGTTTGAAATATTTCTGAGCAGAGGCATTCTCTTAGTGTCTTGGCCAATATTTATCCCTCAACCAACACCACCAAAAACACAGAAACAAGTCTTTCATCTCGTTGCTGTTTGTGGGACCTTGTGTGTAAATTGGTGGCTGTGATGACCAACAAAACAGCAGTGACTACACTTCAAAAGTACTGCATTGGCTGTAAAGTGCTTTGGAAGGCTCTGATGATGTGAAAGGCACTAATAAGTGCGAGTCCATTCTGGAACATATATTTTATGCTATTCACATTGATTGACAAATGCCAATTGCCCATAACGAACGTATCCTCATGGCGACAATCTGAAACTGACAAAGAAATGACACAGCAATATATGGAAAACAACCACCATTAATATATCTAGAAAACAAGTTAGCAAACAAGATGAAGAATCTTTCGGTTTATTTTGTGAAGTGTAACAGGAGTCCCTGCTCGAGTAGGTTGTGGTAGATATTACACCAATAGAAGGAGCGGTCACTTTCCTTTAATGCCAGACATTTTCTATCAACACCTCATCAGCTGGACATGGGGCTCAGTGGAACTGTAGCATTCCCCACAGCTCACTGATGGTGCAGAATTTCGTCACCCATCAGGGAGCTGTTCAAAAGCTTCTAAGGAGGTGAGTTCTTATCCATCAGCTACTTAGTTAGGGGATTGTTTGCTTAACAGAACTGTGCCTCCAACAAGCAGTTCCAATAAACACATTCAATAGTCCAATGAACTGAGACCTTGCTGTATTTACACCCACAGCCGTAAATACCATTTGCATTGACACCAGGGAAGTCATTTTCACCTAACCCTCCTGGCAAGAACCTGACAGGATCAGATTGGGTACCTGTTTTACATTTCACCCGATTTACTTTCCATTGATGTTAATTGCTCCAATGCTCTTTTGGCTGGCCTCCCATCCTCCACCCTCCATAAACCTCAGCTCCCCTACGAAAGGTCTGCTGTCATATCCTATCCTACCCTTCACCAAATCCCACTTGCCCTTCACACCCTGGCCTGGACTCACTCCTGGTTCCCCCAATGCTTCAAATTTAAAATTCTCACCAGCATATTTAATTGTCTCTATCATCTTGCCCTTTCCCATCTCTGTAAGCTCCTCAAGCCCGGCAAGCCCAGCAAATCCTTCACTCTCCCAGCACCCTCCCCTCCCCCCACCCCCGCCCCATCAAATTCTCTTCTAACTCCAGACTCTTATGCATTCCCATATCGCATTGCCCTACCATTAGAGGCTGTGCTTTTGGCTGCCTAGGCCCTGTCCTCGGGAATTCCCTTGCAAAACCCCTCCACCTCTCCACTTCGCTCGCCTCCTAACTCTTCCCCTTAAAACCCCCCTCTTTGACCAAGCTCTAGGTCACCCCCACCCCCACTCCCCCCAATATCTTTGGCTTGCCATTAGTTTTCCTTCGGCCTCCGTGAAGTGCTTTGGGACATTTCTCTATGCTAAAGGAACTCTGCAAATGCAGGCTGTTGTTGTATCTTTCTCGGTTGGTGCTATTCGGCTTGACGTGCATTTATAGCAATGTATGTTTAGATTTCAGTTGTTAGCATTCACTGTATATGAAGTATTTGGAAACCAGTGCAACAACTGTTCCACCAGGAGTAACTTATTATGGCTGAAGATGGATGAGGAATGCATTCCACACACATCCCTCATGTGGGAACCGATTGGCTATCCCACAGTAAAACAAATTGGGCTGGCAAAATGGGACAGAAGCACAAACAAACGTGCAAGTTCAACGTAGATGGAAGAATTTGATAGCAGCCTTACGGAGCAGGAATAGGATGGATGTGAGTGAGTGAGCAAATCATCAAAGTGAGATGTGGAAAATTGCTATTTAAAAAAAGTTAAGGATTTTAAATTCAGTACATGCAAACTAAATTGATTTTGCCAGGTAGGGAACAAAGACAAATTTTGGTACCAGATTTATTCCCATAACCCAGTATTCAGCAACAACAGCAACTTGTTTAAACAGCACCTTTAACATAGTATAATGACCCAGGGCACTTCACAGGAGTATTATCAAACAAAATTTGACACCAAGCCACATAAGGAGATATTAGGACAGATAGCCAAAAGCTTGGTAAGAGAGGTAGGTTTTCAGGAACATCTTAAAGGAGGAGGGAGAGATAGAG
The DNA here is from genome assembly GCF_044704955.1 of Pristiophorus japonicus. Taxonomy (NCBI): domain Eukaryota; kingdom Metazoa; phylum Chordata; class Chondrichthyes; family Pristiophoridae; genus Pristiophorus; species Pristiophorus japonicus. Next base: position 194,641,056 of record NC_091984.1, on the reverse strand, counting down.
AGGCAGAGAGGTTTAGGAAGGAAATTCCAGAGTTCAGGGCCGAGGCAGCTGAAAGCACAGTTACCAATAGTGGAGCGATTAAAATAGGGGATGCCAGGGGAGACCAGAATTGAAGGAACGCAGAGATGTCAGAGGCTTGTATGGCTGGAGGAGATTACAGAGATAGGGAGGGGTGAAGCCATGGAGGGATTTAAAATCAAGGATGAGAATTTTAAAATTGAGGCATTGCCGGACCGGGAGCCAATGTGGGTCAGCGAGCACAGAGGTGATGGATGAAAGGGACTTGATGCGAATTAGGATATGGGCTCCAGAGTTTTGGATTCCTTAAACTTCAAGATTTTGAATTATTCTTTATTTGTCACAGCAGAAAGTAACTCACGCAAATGGGGCTACAGAGACATAAAGTGAGTCTGCTATCAATATTGTCATATTGCCCAGATTGGTACAGCCAATACTCAACGTAACACAACACTAGAACAATCATGAACATGTTACCCAATATGTTTGAAAGATTTTAAATATTACAAGTAAAATAAACATTTAAATTAGTCACATTTGAATCGAATGCTGCTATAAAGTTATCTTAATATAATTCAATGATTTAACCCATACAAACTTAGAACTAATTCGCAAATAAATGTTGTGCTTTATTAAACTGTACTATTAAATAGTATTATTACCAACGCATCGTTCTCATCGGGTATCTTCTTTTGTTCACTATAGGCCCTCCCTCCATGTCTGTCCTCTCCAGAGGACCAGATTGATTCCTGGGGTGAGAGGGCTGTCCTATGAGGAGAGATTGAGTAGAATGGGCCTATATTCTCTCAAGTTTAGACGAATGAGAGGTGATCTCATTGAAATGTACAAAATTCTTAGCAGGCTTGATAGGGTAGATGCTGAGAGCCTGTTTCTCCTGGCTGGAGAGTCTAGAATTAGGGGTCATAGTCTAAGGATAATGGGTCAGACATTTAGAACTGAGATGAGGAGAAATTTCTTCAATCAAATGGTTGTGAATCTTTGGAATTCTCTACTCCAGAGGGCTGTGGATACTCAGGTATTGGAAAGTATGATGAGGAGAGGAACAGTGCTGAACTCCCAACTGTGGCATAACACCACAGCCAGGTGGGTAAATCAAATTGAAAATCAAACAGAGCAGCGGCAGGTCTGGCAAGAGTACAAGATAAGGGAGAGGTGCCTAACAATTGGTCCCTAGACCATATCATGAGCACTGCTGGCTTAAGCATTTCCCGGTGGGCAAAAGATCAAAAAGTAAAGCATAGCATTGAACAGCATTAATATTGGTTCAGCAATCTCACCTTGAGAGCATGTAGCACAGATGGCACAAGAAATGAATAGGACACATCAATGTTTGTCTGAAGGTAGGTTTCAAGTCCTTTGACAGGGTAATTCAGGGAACCACTGTCTTGTATTTGATCTGAATTGATTTTGAAATGCCATCATGACTGGGTGTGTGGTGGAGGAGTATGCTATTCCTTGTAAGTGCCTGGCAGTTAATAGAATTTAGAATTTAGTTCATTAGAATTTAGCTTCCAGAACTCTATTCATTCCCCCAGTATAACTTTGCAGACTGAAAACACAGACACATACAATAATTATTTAAAAAATAGCCTTTTTAGGTTTTATTGAAGAATTACTATGTTAATGCTCTGACAGCTTTCGGTGAAATTAGACCATGAATCTTAAAATGTGTGCGCTAAGAGCATGACTCAGGAAATGTATGCACAGATCATTGAAGAATTGTGACCAGATCAGGGATTCTGTGCATTGAAAATGAACGAAAAGCAATTTCCTTATATAGAATAGATCAGATTTATTCTTGGATCTGGTACATAGTTTGTGGCGTTAACTGCATATTGCACACCTCAACCCTGACAATTATTTGGCAAGAGAAATACTCCAGGTCAGTTCCAGTGTATCTGATTATGATACTGGTATTTGCAAGTGAAAGCAAGTCATTTTTAATTTCTGTCTGCCCTGGACTTCAAAGGTCTACAGTGCAGCTTTACAGCATAGAGCAATTATATTTTTTATTGTACAGGAAATATCGCTGAAATGTTGGCACAGCAGTGAATGTGAAAGCGAATAGTCAACCTCTGCAGCCTCACAATTAGAGATTAAGAATGGGCCCGTCAGTTGCCAAGTCTGCAGATTCCAACATGGTGGTACTGAAATCATGTAAAATTGCATCACAGATTATAAACTTTGACTGGAAATAATTCAACTTACACAGAATGAGGCCTCGATTCTTTGATGTCCGACAATGCCAGACCCAGAAACATTGAATACTGGAGGTTTACACTCACAGATTCTTGACTAACAACATGAGAGTTGGGAAAATATCTGCTGTAAATCTAATTCTGTTGTGTTTGTACCTTTGCCTGGAGCAGAGAATTGGTTTAAACTAAGTACAAAATATATATATATTTAGATGCACCATGAAGCAGTTGCAATGTTGCTTTAAGGAAGCTTCTCGCACAGATGGAACTGGAACTCTTCACATCCTCAGTATTTGATGGATGTGCAGAGCATGTTTCATAATTAAGAAAATGTGGCTCTTAATCCCTGGTATTATACTTGTATCATGTAGCTGAGCCTGAACAGTTGCAAGCATGAGTTCCAATTATATTTTGTATAATAAAACAGGAGACTGATCTGTCTGACTTATAACACTGTACCTAAGTGTTGTCAGAAAGAAAGCAGAAACATGGGACTGGTCTACATGGTTTTCCAGACTTACACTGTCAGAGTACAAGCTATCTCTATATTAACATTTTCCCTCCTACATCAGAAAGCTAAAGCAGAGTGACTGCATGTTGATTGATAACTGATCTCCACCCAATTAATCTAAAAACGTGCGCTACTCGTGGTCCTCTCCTCTCGGATTATATTTCTAATTTCACACTCTGGAAAGCAAATCACTTTTTTAAAGTCATTTTTCAACAGCAGCTCCACCTGTCCCTTTCATCATAGGGGACAGCAGGGAAGTCTGACCCCATGACCTGGCCTTGGACACTGATCACTAAACCATGCTGTGCTGGTAGCAGCAGGGCTGCTCCAGCAGACCACTTCCACCAAGATTCCTCACAGTCATACCTCCCGCTCGCAAAAAAAAAATACAAAAATACTCCCTGGTCTGAGCCGTGGTCTGACGGCATCCGCTACTCATTCAACCAAGGCCGACATTTTCCAAATTGATGAATTCCACAGCAGGGCCATACCCCGATGATTATGTTTGTGTTAAGGAGGTTAGGGAGGACCAGAGGGGAGGTCACAATCTCAAGTTATGTAGCGGCCAGAACGATGTTAGATGTCAAGAGGTGGTTCTTTTCCCAGAGAATACTGGACATGTGGAACAGGTTGCCGGCTCGTGAGGTGAACACCAATTCGCTGAGTTCCTTCAAGCTTGAGCTGGATTTGTTTCTGGTTGTGGCGGAGATCACTGCGTACATGAGGAAGGCACCGTCTGATCAGGGCCAGAATGGTCTCCCACACTAGGTCTGATCACCTAAGGGGGTCGGAGAGGCATTTTCCAGATATTGTTTCCTAATTGGCCTGGGTTTTTATCTGATTTATCATCTCCTGTGAGATTACAAAGGTCCTATGTGGGGTGGGGTGGGGAGTGCTTGTATTATGATGAAAAAGGCATCTACCATATGAGACAGGCTGAATAGACCAGCAGGCCTTTTCCTGTCTGCCAGTTGTTGTATGTTCGTATGATATCACTATAGGCTACTTCTGATTTGCTCAAGGTGGCATTCGTTGGCTCAATGGACTGGTACAGGCACTTGAGCACTGGCGATATGACATGGATTTCTACCACTCGATACTGGCAGAGTTAAACCTCCACTTGTGATATGCTCTTGGTGCTCAGTTGGTTGTTTCACAATTTCGAATCTGACTAGACTTCCAGGTTACTGTATACAATTTTCCTCCACTCTGCCAAAAAAAAAATCAAAGAGGGCTGAGGATCACACTGCTCACTCTGTCCAGTGACATTATGAACGTATCTGTGAAGATTCCTTTCTAGAAACACTGATCAGAGGAAACTAGCTATCAAGCAGCAGGATTGAAAGAAAATGTGAGTGGGACCATGGAATATGTCTTCATTTAAGCAGAAAATGTAACGTAGATCTATTTTCATTTTAGAATTTAACTAAACCCCAACCAATTAAAAACATTTAAATAAGAACAAAGTCATTCTATAATCCCAGATCATTTGGTGCTAAAACACTGTTGTAATTCTCAAAGAGTTAATGGTTTAACATTGCAAATTCAGCATTCCGAATAGGCAACAGTTTATCTTAGGATAGAACTTGTATCAGAAGCTGCTTACATTCCATGTTTGAATAGATAAGCTCATTGTTGACAGAGCAAGCAATTAGATATATATTTTTTAAGAAATGTTATGAAGACAGTTATATTTATTTGGAGTCCCTAAATATGAAGACACATTTGTACACAGGACAAAATGTAATGTATTAACTCCACTTTTTAAAAACTTTTGTTATAAAGTTGAAAATTTTCCAGCATGTTAGTCTGAGCCAGACACTAAAGATCAACAAGTCAGATAGATTGGGGTAATTTTCCACTAATGTGTTGTGTAGAGTATAGAGCAGCCATTACATAGCCTGGAGCAAAATTGTCAGAAAATTAGATGGGCAGCATAATGGGTGCAAGATTGTCTATGTCTGAGGTTCCAGTAATGGCCTGATATGAGATCCATTGTATCCGATACTCTCCTAGCGCGTCATCCCCTTTGCCCGATATTCCCATGCTCTCCTCACGTGCAATTCTCTGTGCCTATACTTGCAAATAGGATGGGAAATAACTGGCTTATGAATAATGTACTTTGTTTAATTTTATTTTTATTGGGCTCTTTGGTTAAGTTTTCCTTTGCTTTTTTGCTGTGCTCTCATTCCTATTATTCATCCACCTGGCCTACTGCCTGCAGCTGAGAATGCCAGATTATGGGATGTGTCTTGGGTACCACCTGTGCCCCTGTAGCAAGCCAAGGACTGTCCAGCTGTGAGGCTCCCAATTATTATTCAATCCCCAGCAATTCTCCCCGAGCCAAGATGTCAGTCTTGGCTCAAAGGTAGGAAGGACTCTTGTCACCGAGTCAAAATGTTGTCGGTTCAACCTCATTCCAAAGTCTTCAGCATATAACCTGTCAGTACGGCACTGTTGGACGCATTGATTGGCTAGAATTTCCCCTCCGATCGCCAATTTAACGGCCAGTTACCGCCCATTTCGTGAAGTAGCGCCCTGTAGCGCCCCTTTCACCTCCCAATTATCGTCGGCAGTCATTTGGGCCAACCATTACCACCGGCATTGCTGCAAAGCTCCCGCCCACTTTGGACCCCCAGAAATTGCGGAATTTTCCCTGTCAGTGCTAATTTCAACTAAAAATTTTTTTTAAGGCCCGCTACCGCCCGTTATCACTGCGATCAGAGCGGCCCATTTCTGAAGTATTTACCTGACTTGGGGCCAGCGTTATGTCTCCCTCCGTTTTCTTTTCATCTTTATCGTGGGCCAGAAGATCGATGTTAATGAAGAAAACCTTTGTTAGGGTATAGTATAACGGGCACCAAATGCCCACTAGTACATCACCCCAATGGCTTTTTTTTTGGTGTTCCTGATGTGTAAATTAGTCGCATTGCAATCTGTAAAAAAAGTTTTTAGGTTTTTCAGCAAACCTTCTCTTTGAGTGCTCGGATGCCGATACATTCGGGCCAGAACTTCAATGTGTGAGTCCAGTTAATATGAGCAGTCTTTTCAATTGGAGTGATATCTTGGTTATGCTTGATCGTAACATTGCTCAACAAAGTCAGGAGTCAGAACCTTGGCTGATTTACTGCACCTTACCCCACCTTCTCCCCCGCCCCAAACACCTTAACACCACCTCCCCTCCCTCGCCATGACTTGATAGCTGCCGTGAATTCAGAGACACACTGAACTAAGACGCTCCCAATCGAAACATTACTTAAAAAATAAACCCAATTGGATTGCAGATGTTTCGAGTCTGCTTGAATGGAGTAAAGGACCAGTACCTGTGTAACATGCCGAGGGGCTGATTCTGTGGGTGGTAGGTAATGTATTTTGTAAAATATATAACACCACTCAGGAAGAAGCCACTGGAGTCATGCCCACTGAGCTATTCATTGCTGAACATGAATTATTTCTGGGAAATTTTCTCCGCCCCCCCCTCCCCTTTACTGATGCTGGCTGTAGTGGGGCCACAGAGGGGGGAGGGGCTGCAGCCACGCAATCGGGCCTCATCCAAGTCACTGTGTGTACAGAACGACCTGGGGCGGTGGGGGGGGGGGGTGGCAGAAGGGAGTCAGTCTGGTGTTTAGAGCGACCTGAGAGGGGGGGTGGGGGGGGGGGGTGGGAAGAAGGGTGTCAGTCACTGGGTGTACATCCAAGTAATCACATGGCTTGACAGTGTGGTCATGGGGCTATTCAACTGTAGCAGGCATGACAACTGTAATGTATACACCTGTGAGAATGCTCACAGGTTGGTAGAGCTGTTGCATTGTGAGTGGCTTACCCAGTTACGTAATGTTAACAAGACTCAAGAAACCCCAGTCAGTTGGGTCTCGGTCATCCAAGATAAGGTATGAGTTTACAAGGGACACTGTCAATCACACATTTAAAGTTGTGTTTCCTAAAAGTTGTCAAATGGGATATATTTTCACCTTCCCAGAAGTGAGTGAGACACAGTAGAAGAATGGTTTAATAGAATAAAATTTTATATAAAACTTGTAATTTGTATTAAATTTGAACAATGTAATAAAATAACATATTTTTTATGAATACAAATTTTGACAACAAAAAACATTATGAACAACAAACAGCAACAGCAACATTAACAACAGTATAAAGACTATTGAAAATACCCTGCACCCTCCCACAATTCTACCTGCGGCCACCTTTCCCAACGCCTTTCCTCCCAAATCCCCCCCTGACCCTTGGCCCTGACCCCCTCCCCTTCCTCCTGCTACCAAGACCCCTGACCCTGCCCACGACGGAACCAGTACGTCACGCACCAACAAGAGCACATCAAGCGTGACTGCTGAGGTGGGGGGGTGAGAATGGCAGCACTATGTTTGGGGGCTCTGGAGAAGATGGAGGTGCAGAGGATCATAGAAACGTAGAAATTAGGTGCAGGAGCAGGCCATTCGGCCCTTCGAGCCTGCACCTCCATTCAATAAGATCATGGCTGATCATTCAACTTCAGTACCCCTTTCCTGCTTTCTCTCCCTACCCCTTGATCACTTTGGCTGTAAGGGCCATATCTAACTCCCTTTTGAATATATCTAACGAACTGGCCTCAACAACTTTCTGCGGTAGAGAATTCCACAGGTTAACCACTCTCTGAGTGAAAAGGTTTCTCCTGATCTTGGTCCTGAATGGCTTACCCCTTATTCTTAGACTGTGACCCCTGGTTCTGGAACTCCCCAGGAACGGGAACATTCTTCCTGCCTCTAATCAGTCCAATCCTGTCAGAATTTTATATGTTTCTATGAGATCCCCTCTCATTCTTCTAAACTCCAGTGGATACAAGCCCAGTTGATCCAGTCTCTCCTCATATGTCAGTCCTGCCATCCTGGGAATCAATTTGGTGATCCTTCGCTGTACCCCCTTAATA